>NC_143544.1:3452500-3752500 GCF_031878675.1 Megascapheus bottae
GTCAGTACCAACCGGAAACTCATCGTTTCACCTGTCAGGGGCAAATATTTAGATTTAACTCAGGAAAAACAAAACTCAAAAACCTTTCTCAGATCTCAAAGCCTACATCTTCTGTGAGCCAATGTACTCGTGAAAGAATGCTTTCCATCGTGAATGAGAGAAACCTAGCTCAAACCAAGTTCTACAAGAGAAGAATGCACAGAGGTGAAGTGTTAGGGATCCCTAGGGAGATGGGGGGGTTGCTGGGAGATCCTGGCAGAGCTGGGTGCAGGCCCTTGAACTCTGCAGATCTCCTCTGTCTCAATTTCTGCACCTGCAAGCACTGGAAAACTCCAAATCTATATTTCTAGCTTTTATCTTCAGAGAAAAACAAGTCTAATACCTAGAAAGGCTCCCAGGAAGTTTCTAGAAGGTTCACCAAATTCATCCCTGAACTTAACAATTTATTAAATTAGGTCAGGGAAGGAATTTTACTGACCAGGATGAGGCTTTGAAACCTAGTATTTAAGATTTAAATCTCTATTAAAAGTCCATAGTTGATGGAAATGTCAGGTCAGAGAGAAAGTGTGATGCTTTTTACTACAAAAAGGGGGAAAAAAGGAGATGCTGAGGCGTAGAAAATCCATGCATATTCTCAGGATTTTATTCCTGACATATCCTGGACTGTGTAAATCTTTTCGTAATATTATTTTTTTTATCCAAAGTAACGAAACCTGTGTTGAGGTCGGGGGTTGAAGATTTGTCTTTAGATTTGCTGTCTTACTTTTATTGCTTTCAAAACCTTTCCCTGTTCAACTTGGTTCTTTCAATTCTAACTAGGATATACTTCCAGAAAGAGAGACTTTCTAGGCTCTCTCTCTTTCTCCTCACCTGCCTGACTTCAGAACTCTCTGTATGAGAGAGTTCTGGTGTTTCTACTGGACAACATCTCTTCCAATTAAATTGGCAGGTACTCTTGTTTATTCTTGCATTGGCAGTCCCAATAGCAGAGTTCCTATACCACCACTCAAGTGTATTATATCTAACTATATTATACACCAGATATTTTTTTTTGATCAACGCAATCTGACACAACAGCCTCTGAGTCACATGGAGATAGTTCAGTTCAACTTTAAACAAAGTAACAAGGTACAACAGTGCATTCAGCTGTGTGGCTGAGCCATGTACATTCCAAATTCTCAGTTGCCACACAGAGACCATGTTTGATAGCTTGCCATAAGGCATACACAGGGTTATAATAAGTTCTCTGGAGGAGAGTTGGTCTAGGTCTCAAAGGTCTAGGAAAGAGGGAGAGTGACAGAGCAGGTGATTCTGGTCACGATACATTGCAAGCATTTATGGACTTATCAAAAAATCACATGTACAATGAGTTGATGCTTAGAAAATACAGGGGAAATTATATTTGTTACTATATCCCTCTACATAGATAACATTATTTACCTTATTTATCATCTATCCTCTCTCTCTTTCTCTTTCTCTCTCATCTACTTCATGCATATATGACCCTTGATACAAAATAGAAAATTAGCCTCAAAACTATAAGGAGAAAGAAATGTAGAATGCTGGTCAAATACTACCAATGGCCATCCAATCTGGGCGCTTAATAGCAGCATGATCAAATGCTTCATTCACAACTTTTAAGAAACTTTACAACTCAATTTTCCATATGTTAAGCTTTGCACTTCTTCCTTATTCACTTAGACTAAGCTTCAGCCTTTGCAGCCTGAACTGCCTTGCTGGCTGCCCACTTGTCTGTCTCCATTTTGGCCAGCAGACATTAAACGCCATTCTTCAAAAGTGCCACAATCGATTCCACCAATAAAAAATTCCACAGCTTCCTGTTCTTCTCAGCACCCAGAATGATTTTGCTTGCCATCTTTTCACTGCTTCTCCCATGCATGTCCTTAATCTTCACTGAAGGCTTGACACTCATATGTCCACGGGAGAATGTTGATCCCTCATTCGGTTGGCTAGGGGCCTTCTCAGAACGTCAAAGTCGCAGCAGCCCTGTGCTTTGTGTCCCCAGCTCAGCCTGCAGCCCCTCGACTAGTAGATATTAGATTTTCAACATATACCTTCTAAATTCTATCCTGGTGTAAAATCTCCAATGCCCAAACTACATCTTGGTTGCCCTTACCCGGTCATGGTTTTCTGGAGACAACACACATACCCATTCTCCATATTTTGACCTACATTGTTGTATGTATGCGCATTCAAAATTTCTCTTTTTTTCCTACCAATTCCCCCTCCTTCAGTTCCATGTTTAGGCCGTGTTTTTCTGGAAATAATACCAGAAAGCTTCCCACCCAGAACCCATTTTGTTGGGCTGCATGATCCCCATAGCATCCTGTGATTGGATGTTTCTTTTTTCATATAATTTTTATTGTAATTAATAGAAGGGTTACATTACATTTGCCAGATGGAAGGTGCATTACTTCACATACATTGATACCCTTTCTCATGTCTTGGTCCCCATTTCCCTCCCCCCCACCCCCATCCCCCATCTTGTTTTCCCCCCTTCCCTATCCAATTTCAAATAACCAAATACAAATATATCCAATATATCAGATAACGAAGTGAAATACTGTAACAATATGAGATAACCAAGGGAAAGCAAAAGAGATGAGAGATAACATAGTACATTAAAGACAACAATCACTCATTATATGGCTTTTGTTTCTATATCCTAGAGGTCCTTTTATTTAACGTCATACTGTATGGCCTTATGTATTTAGGTTTTGCTCTATTGCAAATCTCTGCTAGGAGAGACCAAGGTTCTACTGATTATGGCAAATGAGGGAAACCATTGAGCCTCTGTTCCTTTGAGTCTGGCTTACTTCACTTAATATGATTTTTTCTAAGTCTTTCCATTTCCTTACAAATGGGGAGATATCATTCTTTCTGACAGCAGCATAGAATTCCATTGTGTACAAATACCACATCTTGTGGATCCACTCATCAACTGAGGGACACCTGGGTTGGTTCCATATCTTTGCTATGGTAAATAGTGCTGCAATGAACATTGTTGTGCTAGTGGATTTAGTATGCCATTGTTTCTGGACGGTCGGGTAAATGCCACATAGTGGAATTGCTGGGTCATAGGGGAGCTCTATGTTTAGTCTTTTGAGGAACTGCCATACTGCTTTCCATAGTGGTTGAGCGAGTTTGCACTCCCACCAGCAGTGTAGTAGTGAACCCTCCTGGCCACATCCCCTCCAGCATCTGTTGTTATTAGTTTTCTTGATCCTGGCCATTCTAACTGGAGTGAGGTGGAATCTTAGAGTTGTTTTGATTTGCATTTCTTTTATGACCAGAGATGTTGAGCATTTCTTCATGTGTCTATAGGCCATTTTTATTTCTTCTTCAGAGAAGACTCTCTTTAAGTCTTTGGCCCATCTTTTGATGGGATGGTTGTTTCTTTGGAGATTAGTTTTGGAGTGATTCAATTTTTTGAGTTGTTGATATATTTTAGATATGAGGCCTTTGCCGTTGAATGGTTGGTGAAGATCTTCTCCCACTCTGTAGGCTTCCTAATTAATTTACTAGCTATGTCCTTTGCCATACAGAAGCTCTGCAGTTTTATGCATCTGTTTCTTAAAGCCATTCATCAACGCCAGGTCTGTCTCCCTCTCATGCTTGCGATCTCACAAAGGACACAGTTGATGATTCACTCCTCTTGATTTCCTTCTTAGTTTCAGCACAGGGGTGCATCCCCCCTACAATGGACACTAGAAAGTGCTTGTAGTGTTGGATCACTGTGCAAAGAAATCTTCTTTTCAAAGGCTTGAATAGTGACAGCTCTGCGGAAGGGAACACAATAAACCACACAATGAACACAAAGCCACCAGCTTTGATCAGAACCCTGCCCCGAGAACTCTCCAGCTGTTTAGACATGGCTTCCTAGTATCTGTGAAGTGCAACAGACTCTCAGACAGGAACAATGTGATGAGGGATGAGGGAAGAAGGGAGTACATGAGGAGAGAGAGAGAGAGAGAGAGAGAGAGAGAGAGAGAGAGAGAGAGAGAGAGAGAGAGAGAGAGAGAGAGATTGGGTGTGATGTTGCTTATTGATGTCCGGTGCAGCATGCATGACTGCATCACACAGCTGAGGAAAAGCTGAGCTTCTTGGCAAATGCAATGGCTATGCTTTCCATTCCATCCACCCATCCATCCTTTCAAAACAGAACCCAGCATCCCAGCTATTTCTAGAACACTGGTATGGGTAATTACTTCCATGATTTGGAGGGTTAAGAATACTTAGACCATCTTAAGCATGAAGTAAATTATTTGCACGTGTTGTGTAAGAGAATGTTTTCATCCAGCATGGATCATAACTATCAACCTCTCCCGGGTAAGCAAATTCAATGGATATGTTTCTGTCCTCATTTTCCCATGACTCCAATAAAATAATGACAAACAGTAGTTGCTTAACCATTCCGAAAGAATGGAGACAGAACCCTGCCCAACACATAGCCAACCAGCAGAAGAATGGAAGGCTGCAGGAGGGAAATCTTGCAAGGGACAACCCAGTGAATTCAACCCAGTTCAATTCTCCCCCGACCCCCAAATGTGTTGCAGCCTCTCTATTCATTGGTTTTTCTCATAATGGCTCCTACAGGCTTGTGCATCTCAAACAAAGCATGCATGCTAGTTCTTAGGGGGTCCTTTAGATTCCCACACATGATATTGAACCCAGTGCAAAGTGTGGAGTGTCTGTCTGTGTGTCTGTGGCTGTATATCTGTCTGGCCCCATGTGAGGAAAATATCACCCATCTCTCCAAGCACCATAAAATGGATCCTGACCAGCCCATCTGTAGTCTCCCTGAAATCACAGCCATTTTTTCCTAGATACCATCCTTATGCTTGGTTGCCCAGGGCACTCCTTGGCAGGGCATCCGATCAGAACCGAGCTTTGTGGAGGAAGGGAGGAAAAGGGGAGGGGAAGAGGGAGGGAGAGACAGAGATGAGATTCTAATTCGACAGTCTGGAAACTGCCCCCCCACCCCCTCCACCCACCCCAAGTCTTCAGATGAACATGGTTCGGATCTCCTAGCTCTAACTGGGTGCCAAGAGATGGGCCATCTAGCTTCTGCTGGCCGGTTAAGACTTGCTTCCAACATCTGGCTCTTCAAACTCCATCTCAAGTATCCTGAGCAGCCTGAACATGCAGCCATCTGAGCCCTGGCTCTTCCCCTCATTGCATTCTTCATGGTGGGTAAAACACAGCGGGATCTTAGATACACAAGGAAATGCTGGTTTCAGAGTAACTTTTTCTCTGTCCGCAAGCCCTCTACAGTCAAGCTGAATTCCACTTCCATTAAATAGATATCTGATAAATAATGAGTGAATGTCTCAGTTAAGAAATGACTCCAGGGCTGGAAGTTTGGCCTAGTGGTAGAGTGCTTGCCTAGCATGCACGAAGACCCAGGTTCGATTCCTTGGTACCACATACATAGAAAAAAAGCCAGAAGTGGTGCTGAGGCTCAAGTGGTAGAGCTCTAGTCTTGAGAAAATCCAAGGACAGTGCTCAGGCCCTGAGCTTAAGCCCAGGACTGGCAAAAAAAAAAAAAAAAAATCTCTCCAGGGCCAGAGTTAAAGTGCTTGCCTAGCATGCATGAAGTCCCAGGTTCGATTTCTTGGTACCACATACATAGAAAAAAGCCGGAAGTGGTGCTGAGGCTTAAGTGGTAGAGCTCTAGCCTTGAGAAAGTCCAAGGACAGTGCTCAGGCCCTGAGCTCAAGCCCAGGACTGGCCAAAAAAAAAAAAAGAAATGACTCCATATGTGTAAAGGGGAGTGCATACAGCTGCCCCCAGCAAACACTTCATGGAGTGCTGTCTCTGACATGTGTGAGTCTCGTGATGGGATCCAAGGGCTTGGATACCTGGAGCTCCGAGAACTTCCAGCCTGTGACACTTGTTCCCCATCTGCAACTTTGCACTCCATCTCGAGGAAGTAATAGAGTGCCCCAGCTTAAAGACGAAGGACTGTATGGTTGTATTTGTCTGAAACAGACAAGCAAACAAACAGAACACGGACAGTGCAAGTCATGCAACCTGGCTGAGCTTCAGAATACATGGAAAGATGAAGCTGATACAATTAAGCACCAAATATCTTTATACTTTCCCTGTGTGTGTGTTCACACTTATGCACGAGCATGTGTCACAATCATGAATGAACGTGTGCAAATACTGGGGCTTGAAACGCTGGGCCTAGACACTGTTTCTTAGCTTTTGTGTCCCAGGCTTGTGCTCTACCACTTGAGCCACAATCCTACTTCTGGTTTCTTCTTGCTGGATAGTTGGAGAAAAAGAGTCTCAATTTTCTTCTTGGGCTGGCTTTGAACTGTGACCCTCAGATCTCAGATCTCAGTCTCCTGGGCCTCTAGGCTTATAAGTTGGATGGCACTGGTCCTGAGCTATACCTTAAAGAACTCTCAGACCGCTTTCCACAAAATCTCTCACGAGTCCAAGATTCCAGTGGAACTAGTAACTATTCAAGTCTGCTTATGCTTTTCTCTTTGTTAATCTAACGTAGCAGGAAGAAGATGATGATGAGAGAGTTAATGCAAACACACACACACACACACACACACACACACACACACATATATGGTCTAGCAAAAACTAAACTCCAGGAAGTGAGATGATGGAGAGAGAGAGGATCTCTTAAATCTAATTTAAATTAAAAAGATGTTTGTGAAACTCAAAATCAATCTTGCTCTGGAGTGATTACCAGATGAAACATTTTAGTTAGTGGATGGTGAGCCAGCCCATATTTCATGTTTCCAGCTGACGTTCGCGCTTTGCATTACCTGAAGGGCTTGAGTGCTCTTTTGATAAATGGTCTGGGGGTTTAGAAGATCATTTATCACCAGCACCTCGGATGCCAGTCTCCGAAGCATAATCCAGAGGCCCTCTTCGGAAAGCTGTGCTGGCCTGAAAACATCTTCCTTGCTACCTTCTTGGCTGCTGGTGGGGTGGCCCTGCTTTGTAATGCCCAATGGTCTCTGCTGCTCCTCACTTCAGTGACAGTACTGTCCCCAACAGTCCCCTTGCTTCTCTTCATTCTCTTCTTCATAAGGCCAGGGAGGCTGCCAAGGGGCCATGTCATGATCTGTATTTGAAAGCTAGGCTATCTTTGCTTTGAAAAATCTCCTTCTGGCTAGAAACCTCTATTAAAAAAATAAAACAGGGCCCGGAGTTTGGCCTAGTGGTAGAGTGCTTGCCTATCATGCATGAAGACCTGGGTTCCATTCCTCAGTACCATGTACATAGAAAAAGCCAGGAGTGGTGAGAGGAGGAGAGGGAAGAAAACAGAGAGGAAAGAGAGAGGTGGGGGAAGAAGAGGCGATAGGGGGAGAGAGGAGATAGAGAAAGGGGTGACGGGAGAGAGGAGGAGATAGGGGAGGGGGGAGAGAAGGACAAGAGATGATATAGGAGAGAGAAAGGGGTGAGGGTGGGAGAAGAGGGGACAGGGGAGAGAGATAGGAGACAGAGAGAAAGGGATGAGAGAGAAGAGGAGATAGGGGAAAGAGAAAGGGCGGAGAGAGAGAGAGGAGGAGATAGGGGAGGGAGGTGGTTAGAAATAAAGGGGAGAGAGTGGGAGAAGAGGAGATGGGGGAGAGTGGGAGAAGAGGGGAAAGGGGAGAGAAAAAAACCAAAACCTGTTTCTTTGAGAGAGCATCTCCTTATAAATTGTCCGGGCTCACCTGGAATCTATATCTATCTATCTATTTATCTATCTATCTATCTATCTATCTATCTATCTATCTATCTATCTATCTATGTAGTCCACGCTGGACTCAAACTTGTGATCCTCCTCCTTCAGACTCCCAGATGCTGAATTTACAGGCACTCATCTCCACATCCAACTCTAAAGGCTCCTTTTGGAAGAACAGAAACCAAAAAGAGAAGTGCCAGAAGACGTGATTTCCACAGATCATTTGGCAAGTACCATACCCTACCTCAGGACAAGGGGACTCTTGGGATTTTAAGGACAGCAATGTTTTCAGACACCCCTGCAATCACCTGTAATCATCTGTCTTATCCTATATTCAGGTTACTGAGCCCAAAGGCAAATTACTTCTGTTGAGGAGCTGGCATTCAATCTTCCCAATACAGGACCTGATGATCCAGTCACACTTGAGTGTGAAATTCTCTGGTCTTTATCCTTTGGAAGAACAGACTTTAACCCAACTTCAGTCCAGCCCTGCAGCATTCCAGCATTCCATGGCCTGAGGCTGGCACCAGGCCACTGTCAGACCTTTGATGTGGGGAAGTTCTAGTTTAAACTCTAGCACCCAACTTCTTTCTCTTTCTCCGCAGCGCTGGTGATGGGGCATAGACACCACAGATTTTCTGTCCCGTCCTATCTGTGGAATAAATCACGCAAACCAAACAGGCCTAGTGAGATTACAGGACCAAAGCCAAAATATATTTTGCCCAAAGTCATTTTAGAGCAAAGACAATTCACACACAGCAAAATGAATATTTTTTTTGCCTTGAGTTTTATGATCTGAAAGATTTATGGGGCATGACTTTAAAAAGCCCATTTAAGTCATGTAGAGGAATGACCTGGTTTTCAGATGCACACCAAAGTACTTAGAAATGAAGGGTCAAGATGTCTGCAAGTTCCTTAGAACTTGGTCAGCAAAACAAAACAAAAGAAAACAAAAACAAAGGTCTGCCTGCACATACACATACAGATAGGTATATGTAAAGCAAAGTGGGCCACCTGTTACTGGTACCTCTATGAAAATACATGGTATTGAGCTTTCAAATTTACCTCTGTTCAAAACTTTTCATATCAAAATGCAGGAAAGAAATTTCTCTTGTGTTCTAATGTGTATATATATATATATATATATATATATGTCTCCAAAGGTTCATTTTTCTCCTGTCCTTCCCCTCTAGAATGTTGGCTCCAACCATTCTGATGTAGAAAAACTATTTTTACACCTTCCTTCCACCACCCAATTTCTATTTTGTAATCTATTCTTTTATTCCTTGTGGCTCTCTTGGCCCACTGGCTTCTCTTTGGAGCCTCCATGTGTTTTCTGCTTTTAATGTAATGTTATATTGAACCAGAGGTAAGTTTGCTGTGGCTGTTTATTTGCACCCGATGCCTTATTGAATAAAACATTCAAACCCATCTCCAGCCTCTGAGATGATACCCCAGCCGATACTCAACTGCTCGTGGGATGGGAGCATCTGTAACTTGCCCCTGCTAGGCTGTGACAAAACAACTTGGCATGTAGTGATGGTGACATGAGATCCAACTCAATCTGACTCACGTCGAGCTGAGTCTCGTCACATAGTTTCCCAAGTGGGAAACCCAATCGGTGTCCTGAAGTGGGGAAGCTGAGACAAGTTGATTGTTGAAGTTGTTTTATTTTTCTTATTTCCATATGGGTGTGTGTGTGTAGATAGATAGATAGAGAGATAGAGAGATAGATAGAGAGATAGATAGAGAGATAGATAGATCTGTTGGGACCTAGTTAAAAAGAAATGGCACTGCATGGGGCCCATTGTAAGTGTGTGAGAGACAAGACACTGTAGATAATGAGCCACCCAGAAACACAGTCCGGTGTGACTGCAGTGTGAGGTTCCCCTTGAACCAGCAGCAGGATCAGAGCTGCAGAGAGGATGGTAAAGGACCCGCTGCTAATCTCTCACAAGAGCTTCTTCTCTTAGCATGGAGGCTGGGACTGTCAGACATGGCAGGCAAACTTAGGAATTGTGTTCTGCAAGCTCTCCTCCTTCCCTTCTGTCTGTCCATCCGTCCCTCCTTCCCTCCTTCCCTCCCCCCTTCCTTTCTTGTCCTCCCATCTCTCCTTTCCTTTTCCTTCACTTTTCTCTTCCTTCTCCTGCCCTATTGCCTTCTGTCCCTTCCTCGTTGCTTGTTTAACTTGTGACTTGAGCTTGTTAGCGGGGATGGATGCTCCCTCTACTCTCCTGTCGCTTTACATTTCCTACTTAATTCAAGTATGTCCAAGAAGAAGCAGGGATTATAAACATTCATCCAAACTGGATGCAAACGCTGCTGAGTGACCGGCTAGCCGAAGTTTTCACACATATTGGTGGATCTACTTTCCTTGGTCGTTCCAAATAACCTCAAAACTGGGGCGGGGGGGGGAGCAAAAAACTCTCGCATTTTTAGTCACATAAAAGGTGGGAGACTCATCCATTCTTAGAATCTGTCTTTGGGAGCAGGTGTGCAGAGAGTTCAACTAGTTCTCAGTAACGTTCCCTCTACGAAAGTTGTGTCCAGGGCTCCCAAGGGTGGCGTCACTCCAACCTCCTTCAAAAACATTAGAGGTACTCAGCGACCAATGCCACATGGTAAATGAGCCAACCTATTCAATAAGTAGGGCTGCTGGGCTAAATAGCTGCACATTTAACAGTCCACATTGGCATTACCATTTTTATGGTCTATTAAAGTGATTGGAAGGATACCAGCTGAATGAAGAATCGGGTAATTTAGGTCCATGTTGTATATATTACCACGTACCTGAATAAAAAGAAGAGACATCTTCCCCTTACACACACACACACACACACACACACACACACACACACACACACACACACTGAGAAATTCAAGGCAAGAAAATGGTTGACCTTTTTTTTTTTTTTAAAGCCAAAAGCCTTGCATTTTGGGGTGTTGGACAGAAGAAAGGGGGAGCGGATTCAATGGCAAACCAAAGTTGTTTGGAGGTGCCTCCATTTGATCCTGAAAGTGGGATGGAAGCCCCACCCCAGGTAGGGGAACAGCTTTTCACAAATGACTGCTCCATCCCAGCATGACAGCAGGGAGAGGATGTCACACGCAGAGACACCAAGCTGTGTCCCTGAGTCCCCAGGAAGCTGTATTTGTGGATGGCGGCTTCTAGGAGTTAGCAGGGAGGGGGTAAATGGCACCAGGCGATGTTGGAAATGTCAGGGTTTCCACTTGGAGAACTGCAGTGTTGAGAATGAAGCCACTGGGACTCTGAGGGAAAGGAAATGATATGGAGAGAGAAGACCCAGATCCCTCCACAATGAAGGAGGAAGCTTCCAGAAAAAAAAAATAAAACGAAGGCTCCTACCACATCTTCAGTGCTTCTGCAATTTGAATAGATGCTGGAAACGCAAAAACAATAGGTATCAGCTACAAAGAGTCTTAATTCCTTAACATGGGCCTCAACCCTCAGCGACTTTATTTTATTTTTATTTTTTGTCAGTTGTGGGGCTTGAACTCAGGGCCTGGGTGCTGTCCCTGAGGTCTTTCACTCAGGACTTGTGCTCTAACACTTTGAGCCACAACTCCATTTGCAATTTTCTGGTGCTTCATTGGAATTAAGAGTCTATAGGACTTTTCCTACCTAGGCTGGCTTTGAACCGCTATCCTCACATCTCTGCTTCCTGAGTAGCTAGGATAACAGGCTTGAGCCCTAGCACCCCAGCAACTCTCTGATCTTTTGTGCAAAATCACCACCCCTGTCTCTCTGCATAACAATGATCTCTCTTTGGGGGTCCCATCGGAAACTCTGTGAGAGAGGTCCATGCAGAGAGGTTTTTCCTTAGAGAACAATTACGTTCCACTGTCCATGTGGGATTGGAGTCAGCCAGGCCATCTCGCTGGAGTCAAATGATCACTAAACACATATCTTAAAACCAATGCACAGAGGTGTTATACTAGTTAATGCTTTCCAAACTCCTCCTTATCCTAAGGAACTCATGTAGTGTAGCTTAGCATCCTCTCCTTTTACTGGACTTCTTTGTGTATGCCTCAGGGTTTATCTATTCCTTTTTGATTTGGCAAACTCCCTTTTCCTTGAGCATCGGCAGGGGAAATGCTGTCTTATTTACCTCTGCAGACAAAATCTGAACCAGACCTCCTTTGGGTTTAAAGGAAATTAAAAGACTATTGATGATGGAAAGCAATGCAGGAAAATATGGAAAGAAAGTGCAGCTATGAAAAACAAGCCATACCTGAGGAACATGGATTTCATTCTCTCCTTTCTTCTGAGAACCTTTTGGGACAGGTGAGCTTACCTTCATTCGACAGATTTGAAAACCAGAGTTAAGAGATTCAAAGATGCTTTTGTGTTGGCCTGCAATCCTCGTGTGCCAGTGCTGTTAAATTAACTACCTCCTTAAGATGAGACCAGAATCCTGGTGTCTGATTTTATGTTCATATCCTGGTCCTAACATGCAGCAATGTCCATGACAAAAAGCACATGTCAAACCTCAGTTTACCTTGTCGGTGCCCATAAGGAAAACATGGATGGTTTGGGTGTAGGTGTGGAGACATTTCAATAGGTCCAATTGGTTTCGCAGGCTGTGGGCACATTTCCTGGGTGACCAGGGCTGTGTTTCAGTGGAAGTGCACAAGCAGAGAGATGTCACACCACCCTGTGTGTTGTGTGTCCTGCTCTGCTGTTACTCAGTTTACCCTCACGGAACCACATCTTGATTATTTATTTACTATTAACAGGAGGAGTGGAACAGAGGCACTGAGGAATAATGGATAAGCAAGGACAGTACAGATTAAATACGTGTGTGTGTGTGTGTGTGTGTGTGTGTGTGTGTGTGTGTGTGCTTTGTTCATTTTGGTGGTGCTAGGGTTTGAACTCAAGGCCTCACACATGCTAGGCAGGCGCTCTACCTCGTGAACCATACCCACAGCCCTGCAGATGAGATTGCATGTATGCCTATATCCATGAATCCATCATTACCCCCAAGGTAATAAACCTCCATCAATTCCTCAGGATCCATCTAACATGCTCTTGTCATGTGTTTGATTCCTTCTTAAATGAAGTGCATAATACAAAACAGCTTAGTGAAAGCCAATGTTTTCTCCAGCAAGCTGGTTGCTGGGACTCAATTTTGTAACCCTGGTTGCTTGGGAGGCAAAGATTAGGGGATGCTGGTTTGAAGCATCCAAACCAAACCAAATCAAATAAACAGTTTATAGGCCTCCGTCTTAACCAACAGCCTGGTACAGTGGTCCACGCCTGTCATTTTAGTATGCTGTCCTGTGCATAAAGTAAGCAAGACCCTATGTTCAAAAGAACCAACCAAAAGAGGGTGAGTGGAGTGGCTCAAGTGGTAGAGCTCCCTCCCTTTCTCCCACACAGCAAGTAAGATGCCTTGAGTTCAAACTCCAGGCCCAACAGCAAGGAAACAGTCCAGCTCTGAGTTCCTCAAGGAAGCTGGCATCAAACACTCGATCCATACCTGTGAGATGGGGTTGGAAGTCCTGCTTCCTTCCCCACTGGCACAGCAAACCATCTCCTTTTCAAAAGGAGATCACGGTTGGACTGGCTGACTGGAATTTTTAAGTAACTAAAAGATGGAAGGGGGAGGGAGGTAAAAACCCTGGTGACCTTTTCCCAGCAAGAATCAGGCTGTGGCTAATTGAGACTCGAGGTGCTTAGCAGTTGTAAATCTGATCCTTGAGTTTGTATGAACATGACTTTGCCCTGTCGGAATGTGGCTTAATTAAAGAAAATGTCTTAGGTGAGGATTTAAACCTCCACATGGATTAAATGAGTGTATTTAGGATCCACCAAGACTTGGAAAGGTTTTGCCCATCCTGTGGCACACGGCAGTGCACACACCCACCCGCAGGGGAATGGAGGAAAAGTTCAGAGAGAATATGACAAAAAAAACACCCCGCCACTTGTTTCCTCCCCTCCCCTCAACTCATGAAAGCGACTCATTCACAAAGAAAAATAGGCCTGGCGGAAGGAAGTAGCCGGTCATTTCCTCCTTGGACTGAATGTGGATCTGAGTTGCAGAGTAACTCATGCTGGGGTCTGGGATCTGAGGTTCACAGTTCAAAGCCAGCCCAGGCAAGAAAGTCCATAAGATTCTTGTCTCCACTTAACAGCCACAAAGCTGGAAACTGATCTGTGGCTCCAGTGATGCCTTGAGCACAAAAGCTCAGGGATAGTGCCTCAGCTGAGGTCAAGCAACAGTATCAGTGTGTGTGTGTGTGTGTGTGTGTGTGTGTGTGTGTGTGTGTGTGTGTGTGAAAGATGGCAGACAAATCGGGCATGTTGGGCATGTTTATCTCAACATTTTGGACCCCATGTTTGGAAGGCTAGAATGGTGGATGGAAGAGTTTGGCATTTGCTCAGTTTGGGTCATAAAGATTATGGACGGAGATACCTCCAGCTATGATCAGCATTTCTCTGAAAAAGTTGTGGCTAAAGTAAAAGGACATTTTGATAAAAACATTAAGAGAGGAGTTTTCTTCCAAGTATCTGCCTTACTGACAGGCAAACGGGAAGCCCTTTTGGGCTCTTGTTCACACATACCTTCTCTCTCACCATTCATCAGCAGTACTCCCTGTCTCCTCCATGAAATTACTGTAATAGTAAATACAGAATATACATTCAATTTATATTATATATAAAATATTATATGTATACAAAATGCGAATGTATAATGTATAACGTATATTAATATATTAATTCAACTCATATGTTGAATTACATATATTTAACTAAGATACTTTATGTCATTATAATGATACACATTATATACATATTATATTATTATACTCTATGCTGAATTAATGTAATTAATACAATTGCAATATATTAACTCAATCTATATATATGTTGAATTAATATAATTATGTACTATGTACATATCATATTATTATGTATTTTGAATGAACATAATTACAATTTATGTATAGCATAATTAATATAATTATTATAGGTAATAAAATTACTAGAGTCTGGGTGTCCTCTGACGAATGAATTCACCATAATGAATAAATGTTAGAATGGGACAGAAGTATTATTTTCTGCTTGATGTTTGTTGTGGTACCATATTTAAACTCTCAAAGAAAAGCCATCTAAATGTTGAGTTACATTTCCTAGATATGGATTGTGACCAAAGATTCTCACCAGTAGCTACAGATGGCGGCTCTTCCACTACGAAGGTGGCTCGTCTGTTTTATCTTGCCACTTCTTAGGCTATTTGCCACAATTAAGTACGGCAGCCCGAGTCCCACAGGCTGCTTTACGTAGTGCTGAAAAGTTAATTAAATTGCCAAGTTGTTAAGTTGTTAAATTTAAAGTTTTTTTTTTAAAATCTATTAGCACGTTTCCTCCTGATTAAAGTCGTGAGACCCATGTGTTTGATTTTCAAGTTGGTCTTCTCCAGCAATAAACATTAAAAATAAAACAATTCCATTTTATGACCAAACTTTCTGCGATGGTTTGTGTGTGATGCATTAGGGATTTATTTTTAAAGCAAGCTAAATTGCAATTCATCTGCACACACAGAACTTTCAGAGAATATACTTCCCTGGGCTTGGAGGGGTGAGTGAGTATCGTTAGTTAAAAGGGAACCTCTGTCCAATGTTAAAAACCTGTTGCTGGGTGCTGGTGGCTCATGTCTGTATCGTGAGCTTCTCAGGAGGCTGAGATCTGAGGATTGCAGTTTGAAACCAGCCTGGGTAGAAAAGTCCACAAAAGTGTTACTTCCAATTAACTACCAAAAAAACCCCCAAAAGCCAGAAGTGGAGCTGTGGCTCAAGTGGTAGAGCACTAGCACAAAAGTCTAGAGATAATACCCAGGCTCTAACTTCAAGACCCAAGAAGGGCACAGAAACCAAACATGAAAAGTTAATACGTTATTTTATATTTTACAATTGGTTCTTATTCAAAAATACCAAGCAAGATGCCCTTCAGTATTTGGGGGGAATGCTAGATTATTGACTTGAATGTTGAAATAGAGACTAGTGCCATGGACCAATGGTGTGGCTTTAACCTCAGGCTTGTAGACATGTGGTAGAGCTGTCTGCCCTCTGTGTACTTAATGGGATAGTAAAATAAATTCCTCACGGGACTGGGAGAGAACAAATAGGATAACAGTGTACGATAAACACAGCTAGACGTAGTAGATGTGGCTCTCTATGGGGGACTTGTGGACAGGAAGGTTTAAAACAGTCTGGTTGCCTACGTCCTCAAACCTGCTCCTGTGACCTTGAAAGACCAATCCAACACCGGTGATTAAAATGGTTGGTGACAGTACATGATACAGGCGGTTAATATGAAATTGTGATGAACAAAATAATTCATAGAGCCGTGCTTAGCACAGGTAGATTACTTAATAAATATTAGTTGTTACCACTATAGATCACATCAAATGACTCTAATGCATGCATATATGTGCATATAATTCTTCCTATCTATCTATCATCTATCTATCACCTTTATCACTTATCATCTGTCATGTCTGTTTATCTATCAACCATTTACCATCTATCATTTCTATCATCTATTATTTGTCTCTATTATCTACCTAGCTATATATCTATTATCGATCTCTTTCTACCTATATACCATCTAGCTATATAACTATCATCTATCTATATTTATCTATTTGTTATCTATCAATCTACCTATCATCTATATGTGTAACTTTGAGAGAAAACACAACAATCCAGATCTTGTGAGATGCTTTCATGAAAGTAGCGTTGAGATCATTGAAAGCACAAATTGGCAGAGGCCTTAGAAGATGTCTCTTCCACTCTAGCTGCCGAGTGAGTCTGGCCTGCTATCCCTGGACAGACCGTCACTGGAAATGGGGACACGGAACACTCTGCCTTCTGACGGCCAGTTCTGCCACAGGACAGCTCTAAGTTTCAGCAATCTCATTTTTCCATCCATCTCCAGTCCACTTCCTTTCCGCATCAGGATGACAAAGAAGACTTCTGTACAGGATTCCACATAATAGCTCTTCAAGAGATTCGCAGGTGACTGTCAAGAATCCCAGAGCTTCTCCTGTGCCGGATAAAAACAAAACAAAACAAAACAAAAAACCTGTGAGTGTGTGTGTACATGTATAAGAGCTCTTCAAATGCTACCACCTCTGGGGAGTCCCACCTCCTTATTCTTGCTGTGATGTGCCAAGTACCTTTTCTCCAGAGTTCTCATGTTGTGCTGGCCAAGTCTCCTTTCTTCCACTGACTGCTGTCACCAAAGCTGCCATCCCAACTAAGAGGGGAGCTGAAATTCAGGGAGGACAGGAGCTCCAGGCCAGTCCAGGCAAAGGTCAAAGTCCTTGTCCCCAAAGCAACCAGACCAAGAAAGGGCTGGAGACATGACACAAGTGGTAGAGTGCCTGGTAATGAGCACAAGACCCTGAGTTCAAACTCCACCATGCCCACCCCCCCAAATACTCGAAGTGGTTAACTTTCATGTTGTACCTATTTCACTACAGGAAAATTAATAAACGTAAATAAATACTGCAGAATGAATGCATGAGTGGCTGGATGTTTTAACTAAAAAGAGGACTCTCCAAGAGGTTTATTTGAATAGGTTGCTGTAATCCTAGCAACTCAGGCAGCTGAAATCTGAGGTTTTTGATTCAAAGCCAGCCCAGGCTTTTATTTCCAATTAAATACCCCAAAAGCCAGAGGTGGCTTCAGCACTAACCTTAAGCAAAAAATATTCTGTTATAGGGCCCAACCCCTGAATTCAAATCCCAGGACCAGCAAACACACACACACACACACACACACACACACACACACACACACACACACACACACAGAGGAGAGGGAGAATGGTTGTTCTCTGAGCTCTGAGGTGTGAATTTCAGGCTCACCGGAGAACACATTAGCATTAGCACATCCTAAGGCTATTTCTGTACACACTGAAGATCAGTTTTGCCATCTGGAAACAAGATCAGATCTGAGTTATCACCAAGCAAGCTATAAATTGCAGAGATTTTTAAGAGCTTAGGTGCAGAGTCAGACCTAGCTAGCTCTCCTACAAATACCAACATTTGGTAAACGGGAAATGTTGGTGATGGGAAAAACAAAATTCACTTCAACCTGAGGATCAGCATGGGGGTGGTAATAAAAAATTATTACAGACTTGACCACAAAACTAATGAGATGAGAGTCCACAGTTCCAAACCATGACGCACCACTCAATTTATGTTTGCTTCTGTTTTAATTACTCCTTGCTGACCTTAACACTTGCTCTGAAGGGCAATGAAGATGGTGATTTTTTTTTTCTTACAGTGTCCTGGAGATTCAGTGGAAATATTGGTCAGATTGTCCTTAGTGAGGGCCAGAGGTGTCTCTCCTTTATAAGGTCAGTGGCATGGCATCATGGATCTGGGACAACCAGTTTGGAGGATCCAGGCGTATAAGCTTATATTACTCACTTATCCTTCCTAATATCTCGGCAAACACTCACCACATTCCCATAATTCAAACTGGGGGTGCAGATCCAAAGCCTGCATGTCTAAATGGAACTGTCACCCCCTTGCCACTTTGCACACTTGTTTTGGAATGTTTTTGTTACCTTTAAGTAGTTGTCCAAACGGCTTTCCATTCACCAACACAGTTTATGAAGACAGCATCTCTTAACCGATGTCACTCTGCCTCACTTTTCTTGATTTTTAGATTATGTATTGATATTTTTTTTTACAAAGTAACAAAGCAGTTATGAGTACAATGCATCTTGATCTCATCCATCCCTTCAACATCTTCACACACACATATACCCTTGGGCCTATCCCTCCTCTTATATTTCTCAATGAATTCTTGCCCTCATTTTCCCTTCTTCCTTATCCATTCTTCTACCCCTCTCCTCGGGCCAACTCTCTTCTCTTGAAAATACTCATTTCCTTTTACTTAGTTTGTTAGGTTTGGACTTAATCTTTTAAAAGAATTATAGTATTGCACTCTTTTCAGAGCCTATTACACTCCAGTTAATTCATTTGTAACCTCTTACTCAACCAACCAATGTGTTTATGTATACATTTACAGGCACATCTTGGCTACCACAGTTGAGGAAACTCATGCAACCTGTGTTTCTTTGGGTCTGGCTTACTTCACTTAATGCTGTTTTTACCCAAGTAGTTGCATTTCTTTACGAATGATGCAATATCATTTTTTTTCTGATGGATGAGTAGAATTCCATTGAGCATATACACCACATTCTTGACCCATTCATCCAGTGGAGGGCATCTGGGGTGATTCCATTTCTCGGCTATGATATGTATTACCACGATGAACATGGTTGTGTTGATGGCTTTAGTGAAACATTTTCCTGCTTATTTACAAAGCAACATTTGCTTATGGAGCCCTTATTCCATTGAATAAATTTCTTCCTGTGTTTATAGTACACTGAACCTGGGACCTTGTGCCTGCTATGCAAGTACTCTTAAGTACCACTTAAGCCAGATCATTCATCTTGATTTGTTTCTTTCTTGATTTGTTTCTTTGGGTTTTTTTTCTTTCTTTTTTTGGGGTTTTGTTTTGTTTTGCTTTGCTTTGTTTTGTTTGTTTTTGCTTGTCTTCATATAGGGTCTTGGCTTCCAAATCTGATTCTCCTGTTTCTGTCTGAGTAAGTACGCTCACATGCTCTGTTCCTCTGCTTTTATATTATCCTATCAAGACTAAAGGACGAGATTTTTCCATTTAAACAACTTATCTGATATGGCTAGGAGGCAGAAGGGTGGCCAGCAGAATCCTTAATTCTTTTGCAATCCATCTTGTCCTCATGCTCTCATAAAATCTTGGGCCGCTTGGTGATTTGTGATATTCACCCCTAAGGAAGAGACTTTTCTTTACTCTTTATTCCATGAATACCACTCTTTTGCTCCCATTCCACAGAATGGGAAACACCAGCCTTTCACAGAAGCACAAGTGCCAAACAGGAATGTGCAAGACCATGTTGTGGTTGGAGGCCTGCACTTTTCATGAACCGTAAGGGAAATGTTGAATCCTCATTTTGTGAGCCATCAGCCGCAGTTTTAACAGTGTCAGTAGCTGGATTCCATTATGAAGCTGTTGCTAAAGAAGGCCACGGGCTTCAAAATCCATTAGGCTGTTTTCTATAGCTTTGTGCGCTCTTTTGAGATAAAAGTAGCCTCATATTTGAATTTAAGAAATCACTGCCTAAAGGGTAACAGATGGATATTAAGAAGATTAGAATAAAGAGGAAGATTATATTTTTAAAAAATTAAAGCTGGAGTTGGGGAAAAGATGTCTCTCATACTTATGGCAAATCAGTTTTGGGGTGATGTGTAAAAGCCCTGTATTAAGAAAAACCACTTAGAATCTTGGTCATACAAGGGAATTTTCAGCTATATGAGGCTGTTGGATTTTATTTTGTAGCACCCTCTCCAATCATTAAGGGAAAGTGTTGAGAACTTCACTCTATACAAATATCACATGTCTTCTGAGGATCACCATCCAGAGAACCTCTTCTTTCCTTCTTTTCTTTCCTTCTTTCTTTCTTTCTTTTCTTTCTTTCTTTTTCTTTCTTTCTTTCTTTCTTTCTTCCTTTTCCTTTCTTCTTTTCTTTCTTCTTTCTTTCTTTCTTTCTTTCTTTTCTTTCTTTCTTTTTCTTTCTTTCTTTCTTTCTTTCTTTCTTTCTTCCTTTTCCTTTCTTCTTTTCTTTCTTCTTTTCTTTCTTTCTTTCTTTCTTTCTTTCTTTCTTTCTTTCTTTCTTTCTTTCTTTTTTTTCTTGCCAATCCTGGGCTTGAGCTCAGGGCCTGAGCACTGTCCTTGGACTCTACCACTTGAGCCTCAGCACCACTTCCAGCTTTTTTCTACATGTGTGGTATGGAGGAATCAAACCTGGGTCTTTGTGCATGCTAGGCAAGCACTCTACCACTAGGCCAAACTCCCAGCCCAGAACCTCTTCTTTCTACTTGTGTCTGTTTTCATCTCCTGTTTCCTCCCCATAAAAAAGCTAAGGGACCATTGACACCTATCAAATGCATCTGCCACAGGCTGGCATTTTTGCTAGCCTCCACACGCTTAACGTCTGTGCAACATCCAGCCTTGGTTCAAAAGTAACGCAAAGAACTTCTATCTTCTTAATGAATGTCAGTTGGCTGTTCTGAAACCCTGCCTTTTGCATTTCTCTTCTAAACAGCTAGGTTGAAGCCTCTATTTTACTTTATTGCCAGTCTTGGGGCTTGAACTCAGAGCCTGTGCACAATCTTTTTTTTTTTTTTTTTCTCAAGGCTGGCCTTTTACCACTTTGAGTCACAGTACCACTCAGGGCTTCCTGCATGCTAGGCAAGCACTCTACCACTAGGCCACATTCCCAGCCAAAGCCTCTATTTTTAAACATATACCAAAGCTCATAACTAACCATATGTCCTATGTTGTAGTAAGTCTGGCCTAACCATTGTCGGCCACTTTCTCGAGGCCTTTAAAATCATTCATCATGCATCTCCTGTCCCTCTGGGATCCCACAGCTATTCAGACCAATGAAAAATTCAATTGCACAGTACCACTACATCTTTCTGGAAGCATGGGCTTTTGACTGAGGAATTCTAATCTAAGCGCTAATTAGAATTTCTGCCCAGAGTCAACCAACCAATAACCCGGCAGTGACACAGATTTACAATATTATAGTATCCTTTTCTCACCTTTTGCTTGCTGCCCATTTCATCTGAAGGTATTGTTTTTATTTGAGTTTTCTCTTGCTGAAGGTATTTCCTCAGCCAGTTTATCCAAGCATGTTTTTCTTTGCTTGTGAGCAAGATCTACTTTAGCTGGATGTGAAAATATTTTCATCACTATCCCTTTGTGTCTGTAGGCTAATAAGTAGAGTATGTGACCTACAGAAATGCAGTCTAATTGTCAGACTTAATCAGTCTAATCTAATCTCTTGAAAAACAATAGTTGACTTTCACCTTTAGAACTAGTGCACTAGACTTTACTAGCAAAATCTGCATCTCTTATCCGAGAGATGTGGGTCCCTCAGGTCTGACAATTCATGTGTTTCTGTTTTCTTTTCCTATCTGAGGCTGGGTCTTGAACTCATTCTCTGATACTGTATGCGTACCAACAGGCACCCTAACATCTGAGCCATGCCTCCAAACCCCTGTATGTTCCTTTAGTTCACTTAGATTTTACTCTTTCATTTCTGTGATGGATATTTCTTTTTAGTGTGTGCCTTTTTGTTTCCATTGAAGAATTTCAGTTGTTAGCACAGTAAGACTTTTGACTTCTGTCTTCAGATCTCTTAATTTTATATTGGGATAGATAAGTAGGAGAAAGAAAGAAAGAAAGAAAGAAAGAAAGAAAGAAAGAAAGAAAGAAAGAAAGAAAGAAAGAAAGAAAGGAAGAAAGGAAGAAAGAAAGGAAGAAAGAAAGATTAGCTAGATAGATCGATAAATAGAGTGATAAAAAGTGTGACACAATTTATTTGTTTATGGCCTGGGAATTGTTCCTAATTCTCTCCCATGATTTTGAAGATAGTACTACCTTTTTTTTTTTCTGAGCTGTACTGAGAATACACTCAGACTATACATTACCATTTGTACGTAGCACTTTATTTTGTCTGTGGGGATCTGACATCTTTCTCTGTCTCTGCAGTTTGGATTCCCTGCCTGGTTGTCTTGGCAAGGACTTACCATTTTCTCACTCACCACTTAGCAGTGTTCACATGAGAAACCAATGCTATTCACATTAGCTGTTCATCCTCACAGGGAGGATATTACATTTCATCCTTAACAGCATCTCTACAAGGAAGGGACTGCCTTATGCAAGCATTGGCTCAAAATGTGGTATGTTTCTGCCTGATCTGGGAGAAACCAAATTTGAATGATTGCCATGTCTTGAATATGATTGACACATGTCAAAGTTACCTCAACGCTTTTACATTTTAAAGCACCCAGACGCATGTAGGACCTTTTTTCAGTGTAAATGGATTCTGCCAATTCAGTGAGCTTCTCGACATAGTAAAAAACTGACACTGCCCTACCAACACACACGCGCACACATGCGCGCGCGCACACACACACACACACACACCCATAAAATCCAGATTTCATAAATGGATAGTTTTAGAAAATGTTAGATTAACTATATTTCACTGGTTTTGCTTTAATTGTAATACACTTGTGTGCTCTAAACATCCCTCAGGGGAAAATGAAAGGAATAAATAACACGTGACATTTCCTAAATATAGAAGCCTTTCAAAGATTTTAATCTTCCTATTTTTTCCCCAATGTTCTAGTATGATAATTTGCAAACAAATGAAAAAGATGAAAGAATTATAAAGTGAACATCAATGTATTCAACACACAGATGCCACAGTCCATCCATCCATCCATTCATCCATCTGCCCATCCTTCCATTCATCCATCAGTCCATCGGTCCACCTGTTTATCCATCTGTCTGTCCATCCATCCATCCATCTATCCATCCATCCATCCATCCATCCATCCATCCATCCATCCATCCTCTTATATGTCAATCTCTATCGGTTTGGGAAACAGTTTGACATGTTGTGCAGGATATCGGTATTCTTTAATCATAAACACCTGAGCATGCATATTAAATGGATGCAAACATAATTGCAGTTATAGTTTTAATTGAGGCAAAAATTACATACTGCAAAATTCACACATCTTGAAGGCCACCGAGCAATATTTTTTGACAGACACAGCAATCCTATGTGACTCATTCATCCACATAGAACCTTTCTGCTTATCCCAGTGCTGATTTCTACCCCTATCCCAGACAACCATTTTCCTGGACATTTTTTTCCCCTCTACCACCACCCAAGAGGATGTTTTTAATACCAGATAATCACTTTCCTGGACTTTCTTTTCCTCTACCACCACACAAGAAGATTGCATTTTTAAAAATACCATGGATTTGTTTTACCCATCCCTAAATTTTGTTTAAATGGAATCTGCTTTCACAATCTTGAGGACTGGAAATTTAGCCGTGTGTTTTGGTGAGGAGGGGGGACAGGAGGGAAAAAGAAGGGACACAGAGAGAGGGTTGAGGGAGGGAAGGAACTAGGAAAAAATGGAAAGGGAATGGAGGGGAGAAGAGGGAAGGAGAGAGGAGGGGGAATGAGAGAAATGGAAGACATGGAGAAGAAAAGAGGAAGGAGAGAGAAGAAGGGGGAAAGGAGAGGAGAGATTTTTTTTCCCTTTTTTCCCCTTCCTACAGTCTTTTCCCTTTCTCTCTCTCTCTCCCCTCCCCACCAGATCTTTTGTTCTTGGCACTTTCCATATGCCACACTTTAATATTTAATCAGCCTCCACCTCATCAGAAGATTGCTGGCCTCATTAGATAATTAATGATTGCCGGCACCACATTTGCTTCAGTTCATACATCTGCAGCCAGCAATTAGCGCCTGAGTTTATTCGTCGTTCTGGCTTCATTTATTGGGAAGCCATTATGCTTTTGTTGGAAGCCTGTGGGATTGGTGGCTGTGGACAGCTCTCCCCCACTCCCACCCCCACCCCACCCCCCTTCTGTGGGGTTCTTTTGTTTATATTTTTGGTTGTTGTTACAGTTTTGCAACTGTGAGCCTTCCTGGCTCTGCCGCTGAACAGTTGGTGGGGGAAGATTTTTCCTTTTATAATTTAGGAGATAATTGGGTAATTCTGAGCAGGAGAAAGAGAGTGCAATTCTCTGACTTAGGGTGGGGTGAGGAGGGAGGGAAGCTGCTGGCTAATCTCTTTGGGAATGTCTGCTTTGTCTTGTTTTTATGTTTTAAAGCACTAGCTCTAAATCAGAGAGCTGGGCCTTGAGGAAGCATGGGAGCTGAGACTTGGGGTCGAAAGCAATGGCTTGAAGGTGAGGTCTTGCAAGGTTGTGGCCTGAGAGACTGAGGCTCCCCCCATACACCCCAACTGCACTCTATGTAGCTAAGTAGAATGGTGTCCTTTCCACCTGCTCTTCAAGCCAGCTTTCCTGGGGGCCCCCGGGTGGCAGTTGGTTCGTTCCTGGTGATTAAAACCTTGGCATGTCCTCAACATTATTTCCCTCACGGAGTCCCGCTTGCCTTTGTGATGCCAGAAATTTCCAAGAACATGATCATTAAAAACACAATCGCCATGTGATATGTGACTGAAGTGAGTGGGTAATGCCCAGTGGTCCATCAGAGGAAAGAGGGAAATGAAGGAAGCCAAACTGGGGCAAAGTGGGAAGGAGATGCGGAAAGGACAGGAAGTCGTCCTGAGGATTTCTGGATTTTTAGGGTTGTTGTTGTTTGGTTCCTCTGTCCCTCCCTCTCTGAGTCTTCCATGTTAACCCAGAGGTCCTAAATCAAGACTCATCGAAATAGTCACCACCAAATAATGCTATAGATGAAGCCCCCCTGTAAGCATTTATGAGCATTTTCTCACAGCCAGGCATCCTGCTGGACACATAAACTGTGAGTGTTTTTCTTAATTTTCCTTCAATCGTGAGGGTATATTATTATAGGGTGTTTTATATAATTATTATATTATAGAGTATGCCCAAGTCAGAGGAGAGTATGAACTCTAGAAGAAAACAAGGGAGGGGTAACACTGGTCACAAAGAAACATACTCATGACCTTTCTTATGTAACTGGAACGCCTCTGTACATCACCTTTATGACAAAACGTAAACTTAAAAAAAGAAGAAGAGGGGCCGGGAGTTTGGCCTAGTGGTAGAGTGCTTGCCTAGCATGCACGAAGACCTCAGGTTCAATTCCTCAGTGCCACATGCATAGAAAAAAGCTGGAAGTGGTGCTGAGGCTCAAGTGGTAGAGCTCTAGCCTTGAGAAAGTCCAAGGACAGTGCTCAGGCCCTGAGCGCAAGGCCAGGACTGGCACAAATAAAAAAAAAAGAAGAAGGGACATGGTAGTTGGGTGTGAAGGTACCCACCTATAAACCCTGGCACTCAAGAAGCTGAGGTACAAGGATTGTAACTTTGAAGCAAGCCTGGATTTAGTAAAATATCCTGCCTAGAAAGAAAGAAAGAAAGAAAGAAAGAAAGAAAGAAAGAAAGAAAGAAAGAAGAAAAGAAGGAAAGAAAGAAAGAAGAAAAGAAGGAAAGAAAGAAGGAGGAGAATGAGGAAAAGGAAGAAGAGAAGTAGCTTGCATTCATTATTTTGTAGTAAGCATTGGGTTGGAGTAGAAACAAAAGTGTCCTTAGGAGATGCGATGTTTCTTAGTAAACACACACACACACACACACACACACACACACACACACACACACACACGTATATATCAGATGTGTAATAGTGGAGTAGCTGTTATGCTATGCAGGTATACTCTGCAGTATGACAGAGCCATCTGTAATAGTGCTGTAGAGCGGTATTTAGTAACAAGATGTTACTGGAAATATAGCCATTGCACACAATGCAAATAACAGCAACACTGCGGTACAGTGGAGGAGTGCAGGAAGCTTGGGGAACCATAAAAGCCTGGGGATGTACCCCCCCCCCTGGGGTCAGTGGTCAGTGGTCATGGGTCAGGGGAGGCAGGAGATGGTGAGAAGGAGACAAGAGAAAGCAATCTGGCTCTTGCCCCCTTCTCCTTGGAGAAGCTCTGTTTTTCTCATTTCTGCAACAATCTTCTCTTGGGTTTTGTATCTTTCTCCTTTGGGCTCCTAAATCTTTTCTTTTTCATCTGGCTGAACATCATATAGATGGAATAAGGCAGTCCATTGGGGTTCTAGTCAGAGATTATGCTGACCAGACAGTTGCCAAGAGGTGGTGATTCTCTCTGTCTCTCTCTGTCTCTCTGTGTCTCTCTGTCTCTGTCTCTGTCTCTCTCTGTGTCTCTCTGTCTCTGTCTCTGTCTCTCTCTCTCTCTGTCTCTCTCAGTCTCTCTGTCTCTGTCTCTGTCTCTCTCTCTCTCTCTCTCTCTCCTTCCCTCCCTCCATCCCTCCCCTCTCTCATGCCAGGGTTCTAAGTCCTGTATTTATTGCCATCATTTACGTTTTTCTCTACTCCATGAAGTTTAGCATGCATTTTTTCCCCTTACTGCCAGTTCCAGCTACTTGGAACAGTTCTCCAAGGTGAAGGCAAACTTCCTTCCTTCTTCTAGACTCTCAGGTGAGGTGCCTACCTCTCTCCCATGGGTACACAAACGAGCCTTCATCTTTCTCACCCCTTGCTTCTCTCTGAGCCTCACCTAGTTATGCACAAGTACCAATTCCGTTTCCTTTTTCTACCTCAGCCACTCCCCACACTTCAGGGTTGTTTGTGTCCAGTGGCACCTAGTTTGCTGAGATGTCACTGGATCAAGAGTTTAAAACCCCTTGTCCCAAGAACTCTCTTGGTCCCAGGAAAGCTTAGAGATTTACTAATTTATGTACAAATTGGATTCCACAAGTGATCGGTCACTGTGGATAAAGAAGGGGAGTTAATAAAGAAGTCAGAGAACAGAGCCCAGACCAGCCAGAATTCTAAGACTGCAGAGACTCCACAAGGCCTTTCAGCAGAATCTTTGGCTAGACATAACCAGAGGATGTCTGTGTACATCTATCTAACTAGACATAACTAGAGGTTGTCTGAAGGATGTTGGGAGAACGGAACTCAGAGGAGGCAATTTCTACAGCCCCTGTCACATGACTGATGAACACGTTTAATCTAGAGGATTCTAAAAAGCTCTCATTCTTGTCAGTCCTGGGAGACAGGACTCCCAGATTCCAATATGGCTCCTCTTCTCTTCCATTCTGTGGTTTCTACCCTCAGCCAATCTCCAACCAGTGTTTCCTGGTAAGAATTCAAGGCACCTGCTTTCCCAGCATACTAAATAAACACCAGAGTGAGTGATGATCATGGTCAAAGTTAATGATACTTGCCACGTGTTCCATATGCAAAACGTCTCCCTCTGATCTCTTCTTCTGAGAGGCCATTAATAGAAATCTTTTAAGAGTCAGTTTTCTTAGCACTGGTAATATTAAGCTGTTATTATGGCAAATGAGCTTATTTTTACTTTCAAATGAAAATATAAATAAGTAATAAGTAAATATTAGCGACTGTAGTTCTGTAATGAAGAAAGACAGAATTGAGAGCTGGGAGAAGAGTGTATGCCCATTAGAGAGGCTGGAAAATTTACATTTGTTGACATTTTCTTGCTTTTAGCTTTAATGTAAACTGGAGGCAATTAAATTCTGTTTGACACATTTTTTCCCCTGGTAAATTTTTTTTCCCTTCCATTTCTGGATATACTAGCCAAGATGTCTTATAATGGTGCTACATTCGCAGGTCCCAGACCAAGAAGAAGCCTGACCTGTCATCTGCCAGTATAAAAATAGAAAGCCTAAACGTTTGAATAATTCAGTGTCTCTCCTTGTCGATTTCTTACCCACGTCATGGCTGCGCCATCCACTATTCATGGCCCCGTCTGCTTTTTTGTTTGTTGTTTGTTTTCCTACCCAGTTGATCTCTAGGTAAATCTATAAATCCCCACTCCGAAGAAGATGAATTATCCCATGCCTGAATGAAATGAAGACAAAAACAAGCTTGAATATTTAAACTTGCAGCAAGCATCTCCAATGATAGATCCTTTCAAACTCCAACTCATTTTTTCCCCTTTGATATCTACTGCTGCTATAAAGTACCAGTTTATCATATAACATTACAATTTATGGTATAACCAGCTTGTGTACTGACTATAAACCCTTCATCAATGCCACTATAAAGGGTTTATAGTCCATAAATAGAAGAGCAAGACGCTCTTTCCCCCTGGTTTTGCCCACGACACAGCACTTCAGATGTGTCAGCCTGGTTATTTGTTTTACATGCTGAGTGAGTTACAGGAGAATAAGTGGATGCATCGTTGTGACTTTCCAAAAGATCCACAGACAGTTCAGGGTCATGGGGGAGATGAAAGATGTGATGCTGGCTGGAAAGTAGCAAGAGGACAAGTCTCTTGTGATTGCCTCGTTTATCTATAGGTAGGAAGTTAAAACAAGAATAAAAAAACAAAAAAGGAAGGATTTCCAACTTCCAGTTATTAAGAACACGCTCTTTCCTTGGAAAGCAGCCAGCCATGTCATGATGACAATCTCAAATGAACGGAAACATATATTCCTATGATACTCCCTGCTGTTCAGGCACCTGTTTCTCAAAGTCTTTGTATCTGCTCTCGTACTGGTCAGAGGGTTGGGCAGGGAGTCATGAAGAGAATGGGGTTCAAATCTAGCTCCAGCTTGGATCCACTCTGATCTCAGACAAGTCGAGTTCTGATGAATGCTGTCCTCACCTGCGAATACCGATGGAATCTTAGTTCCCGCACTCTTCACCAGCTGGTGAACCTATGGTGATGGTGTGATGATGATGATGACGATGATGATGATGATCATGGTGATGTAGATGATGATGAAGGTGATGATGGTGATGATTGATGATGGTGATGATGATGATTATGGTGATGATGATGATCTGATGATGATGATGGTGATGATGATGATGGTGATGATGATGATCTGATGATGATGATGATGATCTGATGATGATGATGATGATGAAAGTGACAATGGTGATGATTGATGATGGTGATGATGAGATTCCAACTTCGTTGGCTTTTCCATCATTACCTGTATAATGATCCTCCAGAAATCTTCCTGAGCTGATTCTTAGAATTTCAGAGCTGAAGTTGGTATTTCTCTACTGTGAGAACCTCAAGGCTCTCAAGGCCACAACATCCAAAGGTTACAAGAGGAAGCTTTCTGCCAGCATTCCTCACACCACCACCACCACCTTCACCACCACCATGGGTGATGGTGGAAGAAATCACAGAAAATGCTGCTCTTTCCCATCTCAAGCTCTGCTTAGATTCCTAGAAGACAAATTGACACCTGCTCTTGAGGCCCCTGTTCACAGTGTTTTGAACCCACTGGGGTCCTCATCAGAGGCCTGATTGCTAGATCACAGACCTGTGAATCCATGAGTTTAGGTCAAGGGCAAAGCCAAGCCTGTCCCATCTTGGAACACTGGTCTCCATCTCCACCAACTCTGATGCTGGTAAGAATATTAGGAGGACTGTTAGCAACAATTCCAAAAGATTCCCAAACTAGCTAGATATGGGGAGAAAAAAAAACTTCTCATAAATGGAGAGGCCCAGTAGAGAATGCCTTTCCATCACATAATGCCAAAGGAGGGAGGAAAGTCCAACTGTAATCATGGATCAATTTGAATATCTTCATTCTCAAGAAGGCTCAGGTGAACCCCGAGGGAGTCCCAGCCCAAAGCTGGCTCAGCTCCAGTTCAACGAAGCCATTCTCTCTCACTCTCTGGGAGAAAGTCAAGCAGAACGGATTTGATTAACAGCAGATTAACCTCTCTAACACAGCCATCCTGGGCTTTATACCTGTCACTTTAGCATGACAATTTATATTTATTCCAAAAGCCACAAGACAGTAAATTAAACATTGCCCTAATTAGAGAAGTGTCATATGCTACAAGGAGGGAGACACCTGATCTCATTTTCCAACAGGCCTGGTGTATAGAGCTCAGCCCATGGATCATGGCCCACCTTCTCGCCACGGCCCTGACAACCTGCTGTAAGGATTTCAGAGTCCTGGGAGAAGTTTTGATTCAGCTTAGTGGGAAGAATCAGTGTGCAATGTTCTAGAGGAAAAAAAAAAACCAGAAAAACAAAACACAACTAAGAGGCATAGCTGTCTTACACAGTGTTGGGAAAATATGACAAAGAGATGACCCTAAAAGTAATAAAGTCTAATGGGGTACTTCATGATTATGAAGCAAAGAAAAGGAAGGGAAGGAAGGAAGAAATAAAGAAGGGAAGGGAGGAAGGAATCAGTAGCCTCTATATGATATTTTCTTGTTATTTTAAGGAGCTAGGGACCAAACCCAGGCCATTTTCTCCCAAGAAGAACTTGGCTCACCAGCTGTATCCCCTCTCCCTTCCTGCATTTTCTCCAGTTTATATTCCACAAATCCTGGCATCAAAGCTATGTTGTCAGCTTTTGAAGGCTATTTCTAGGGCTAGGAACTAAAACGAGAACCAGGGATAAGAGAAGGAATAGTGAATACCCTTGTGATTTACATTTTTTTTTTGAAGCAAATTTCTCTACTTGATAAACCAAGTAGAAAGTTTCAGGAAGGTCACATTGATTCTGTGCCTAACAGAATTTATGTTCTAATCCTCTACTGACAACATCATATCTATAGCTATATCTATATCTATACCTATATCTATACCATTTGAGATACTTGAAGACTGAGGTCGGACCATCCCAATCAGATGTCTGTCCATCAGAGAAAAGAAATGATTAATAAAGAAGTAAAGCTGGGCATGGTGGCTCAGGTGCATTAACCTAGCCTCAGAAGAGGCTGGAACTGGGAGCCTAGGAAGAGATCCACAGAGAAACAATAGTGACACACGGCTGCCATCTTGGTTATGGTGGGACATGTCTATGGAAGGATCATGGTTCACGTTGGTCCAGGCAAAAAATGTGAGACCTCCTTTGAAAAACTAAAGCAAAAAGCACTGGGGTTGTGATCGGAATGGTAAAGCAAGTGTTTTCAAAGCCCATGGTCCTGAGGTCAGGGACCAGTATGGCTGACAAAATATGAAGGGAGAGAGAGGGGTGGGGGCCCGGGGGGGGGCGAAGTTACACCAGTGTTGCCCTGAGATTCTCCAAATTTTTCACTCTTGGATTCAATAATTCTATATCTAGGCTATATAAATTGATTCCAGAGTTTCTTGTACTATTATTTATAATAGAAACAAGCCAGGGGGAAAACTCAGGGTACTGAGTGAAATATACTATGCTGTGTTCATAGGCTGGAACCTGAGACAGAGTCAACGTTTGTTGCATGAAGTATCCTTGTTACCTACTTAGCATTTTAATTGATGAAGAGACATGATAGAGAACCTTATATACTGAGCATGGCAAAGCCATCTTTCATGCCACTAGCCAAGCAAATAGGCTCTTGGAACTCTGCACACTGAAGGCTCCTGTGCCCCCACAAGAAACTTCTTCTAGAGTCTCCCTGTACAAAGAGCCAAAGAATGGACACAAACCATACCAATAATATATATATGTGTGTATATATATCCAGGGGAGTATTACCATATCTTCCAGTTCACTGACTTTAGCAGATCTGGACTTAAGCAGATCTCCATGCTGGAACAGAGGAGACTTCTGCCCTCACCCTTCTCCCTAAAGAGTGACAAGATTAGGCAGGTGAGCCAGGGCGTGGAGTGGATGCACTCAGCACAACCAAAGGTTCACTGAAGCTGCTATTCCCAACAGCTATTTCTCTCTCCACCTGGCTAAGAACTCAGCAGAGCTCACTTCTGCAAAGCTTATTTTCTGAGTTTCCAATTTCCTGGGGCCATGGCCCCTAGATCTTATCAGAAGCATACAGTGAGGCTACATGCTGGAGAAAAAAATCAGGTTGTTGCTGTGCTGTACACCTGTTTGAATCCTCTAGAGCCCCCCAGAGAATGAGCCCTGCCAAGGTTTTCTTGACACCTCAGGCTTGCCTGCGTTAGCACCTCATGCAGTGTCTGGCAGGATATTTTAAAACTCTTCTGCAAGTTGAAGGCCCTTCTTCAGAAGGAGGCCATTTTTTTTCTCCTGGCATTGGGAGAATGTCCCCCAGTCTATCAGATTCTCACCCGGACATATTTTCCTGCGACTGTAAGGATCAGAAACCTATCCTGAGCTCTTCCTGTGAATCGGCTACCATGTCCAATCTGCTCTACACGGTATTTGATTTAACCCTCACCAGAGCGCTTTTGATGAATATAATTTTTATGATTAGAAGGTAAAGACTTGTATGAATATATATATGTATATGTATATATAGTTCCTGCTAATAGATGTCAACTGACTAATCGATGCCCCTGTGAGATAATTTGCTTTCTGATGAACTATCCATGGGTGAAGCACTGTGTTCTGGGAACGTGGATGGAATGAAGGCCCAAGTTTGAGTTACAGGTGTCTCGCTGGGGGCCTATTCTCTCCCCAGCTGTACATGCTAGAAAGGCAGAGGGAAGGCCAACCATCTGCATTTATATTTTTGTCATCTCCCTACCTTGAAACAACAACAGACAAATTGACGGAGCCTGTGCTTTCGACATCAGAAGAATTTTTCTCGTTGGAGTTTTTTTTTTTTTCCTCTCCTTTTTTTTTCACTCCTGGGTTAGAGGAAGGATAAATAATGTTGGAACATAATAAAAATGCTTTCAGTCCCCTGAAGCCGAGAAAGCATTTTAATGTAGTGAGTGATGATATCAAAGCTTCTCCATCAGGGGACACGAGGGAAGCAGAAGCATTGAAGTCTTGGCCGCCTGTACACAGCCTGGCTCTGTTGGAGACACAGCTCCAAGGATGTCTGTGAAAGGAGGTCCACTCCTGAGAAAAGAAGGGTGCTTGCTCAGTCTGTGGCTGAGCCTTCAGAAAGAAATAGCCAAGGTTTTCCTTGAAACGGACTCCACTTCCCACCGCCCCGCTCTGCCTCTCTTCTCTTTCCATCTAGCCTTCTGTCAAGCCGGCTAATGACATTTCAGATCCCCAGACGCTCCCTTCCACCTAGGGCCTCTTTCTTATGCCTCCATAGCTCTTTCTATTCTAATGCCTTCCCTCTCTTTCTTTCTCTCTCCTCTGCTTTCTCTCTCCTTTCCTTCACTCTCTCCCAGCCTCTGCCCCTCCTCCTTCTTCTCCCTCTCTCACCCTCCCTCCCTCTTTCTTTGATTTATGCTCATAGTTCAAGATTCATTTTCATTGTTTCCTCCCCAAGAAACCCATCTCTGGTCTCTGTCTCAGAGTAATGCCTTCTTCTTTTCTGTGGAAATGTAGTTTAGATCATTTTTCTCACTCATCTTTGCATTTCTCTCTTTCCCTGGCCAAGAGCCATAGGATGATATAAATAAAGGTAAAAAAGCTTTACCTAAGGGGGGAAAAAAAAACCACATCTTCACAAGAAGAGACACAAGTGCAACCTAGCCAGGAGGGTTGCACAAAATTATGATTGATTCCCACTCAAACTGCTAACTGTAGGGACGAAATCTGCCATCCAGGACTCTGTGGCGACCATGAGGGAGGCCCTTTCTTCACTTGGACACTTTACCCACAAGGCTAGCTCTCTACCACTTGAGCCACAGCACCATTTCCAGCTTTTTCGGAGTATGTGGTACTGGTGAATTGAACGCAGGGCTCCATGCATGCTAGGCAAGCCCTCTACCACTAGGCCATGTTCCTGGCCCAACATTTATTATTATTATTTTTTAATCAAGTACAACAACCAGCCTCTGAGTTCCTGGAGACATCGAGTGGAGGTTGAAGGCTATTTCCCAACCTACAGAGCATGTTGTTTAATCACAAAAAGAGAGAAAGCAGAGCTGTGTGGCTCATGTCTGTCATCCTAACTACTCACCAAACTGAGATCTGAGGATTGTAGTTTAAAGTCATCCTGGGCAGAAAGCCTATGAGACTCTTATCTCCAATGAAAATGGGAAGCAGAGATAAGTCTCAAAATGGTAGAGCACTAGCCTTGAGCAAGAGAGCTCAGGGACAGTGCCAGGCCATGGGTTCAAACCCCACAACCGACAAAGCACCTCTGTATCACTGAGGGTCATGGATTTGCTTTAATCCTGCTGCTTCACCAGGACAAATGAAGATAAGAGTCTCATAGGCTTTCTGCCCAGGATGACTTTAAACTACAATCCTCAGATCTCAGTTTGGTGAGTAGTTAGGATGACAGACATGAGCCACACAGCTCTGCTTTCTCTCTTTTTGTGATTAAACAACATGCTCTGTAGGTTGGGAAATAGCCTTCAACCTCCACTCGATGTCTCCAGGAACTCAGAGGCTGGTTGTTGTACTTGATTAAAAAATAATAATAATAAATGTTGGGCCAGGAACATGGCCTAGTGGTAGAGGGCTTGCCTAGCATGCATGGAGCCCTGCGTTCAATTCACCAGTACCACATACTCCGAAAAAGCTGGAAATGGTGCTGTGGCTCAAGTGGTAGAGAGCTAGCCTTGTGGGTAAAGTGTCCAAGAACAGTATTCAGACTCTGAGTTCAAACCCCAAGACTGGCAAATAAAAAATAAAAAATAAAAAACTTACAATGTCACCAAGTTTCTCACTTGAGTCTCACATTAAAGGTGAAGAACCACTACTACTATACTATGTTGTTTTCAAGAAATTGGTCAAATAATAAAATGGAAATAGAATGGCACTTGAAAGCCAGCATGTCAAATCCAAGGCTTAGCATTTAGGTAAGGGGTCAGCTATCTACAACGAAAAGAAGTAAGATATCAGCTGGACACAGGTGACTCACACCTCTAATTGAGCTACTCAGGAGATTTGAAGATTACAGTTGGAAGCCAGCCAGGAGAAGGAAAGCCTAAGAGACGCTTATCTCCAGTTAACCAGCAGAAAAGCAGAAATGGTGATGCCACTCAAAGTGGTAGAGCACTAGCCTTAAGCAAAAGAGCTCAGGCACAGTGCCCAAGTTCTGAGTTCAAACCCCACAACTGACCATAAAAAGACAAAAAAAAATAAACAGAAAAAGAAATAAGGTAGAAAGGGGCTTTCTGGTGATGTAATTATACCTTCACCGTAAGGAGCTTATAAAGATGGAATAAATCAATATATGCAATGCTTAGTAAATCGATATATGCAATAGTTAAAACAGGGCTGGGTCGTGACCTGTACTTAGTATGCAGTAGCTAATGTCATTGTAATGGAGGGGGCTGGGGAAGAGGGCTCAAGTGTTGTATTAGGTACAGGGAACCCAGCATGGACAATTATTACTAAGATACTGGGGATACATGGAGTTGTATTTATTCTTGCAGTATTTAAAGCTTAGCCTAAAATGCTATTGATGAAGTGACTTCCATGTAATGAGAATAATAAATACCATGGAGGTAATGAATCCACAGCATTTCTCCCCAAGACAGCCGACTGCTTCCTCGATTATTTTAAATTGCTCGTGCAGTTCCTATAGATTGTGAATTAAGCCTACTTATGTCACAGGGCTGTGACCGTGTTTGTGCGTGGGTTTTTGTAGTTGCTTTTCTTTTTTCCTCAGGCAATAATAACAGTCTCTCTCTTGGGCAAGAGCAGAAAATTTGAGAGGGATCAAGGTGCCTGGTACGTGAAAACCCACTAATTGAAGCAAACCTGCTTTGTACAACTACCTAAAGACAATTTAAAGAAATAAAAAAACAGACTCCAAGAAGTTAAAAAGAAAATTTATGCACAGCCATCCCTCATGGTTATAAACAAGGCAGGCAAGATATATCCTACCACAAACAACACAAATGGGGAAGGAGGTGGAATTTTTTTCTTTTTTGCATTGTCAGATCTTTTCCCAAGCCCCCAGAAGACACTTATGTGAGCCATTAGCTTGAAATGTTATGATGCAGCGGTGTTACGTGCAAGTGAAACATCTACACCACTTTTGAGGGGGTGGGGGGAATGAAACATATAAAAATGAGAGAATTTAAATGGAAGCAGAAATGTCCAGATCCTATTCTAATTGTGTAGCTATTATTATTAGTGATCTTTTTTTTATACAAATGATAGTACATTCTATACTGTCTTATATTCTGTGCAACCAACCTCCTACAGTCATTATTCTCCATAGCATGCTTAATTAGCTCTGGGATGGAATTTGTGTATATAACATCTCCACCTAGCAAACATATAATTCAAAGATCTTGTGAATTTTGTATGATGTCACCACCGATATTGACCATAAATTCCACGAGATCTTTCCTTTTCTATCTCACTCTCAAGTGACCTCCAATCTGTTTTCTATCACTAGATACCATGCTTGTTCAATTTTTTAACATTTCTTATAAATTAATGCCTTCAGTTTGGGTGCCCTGACTTCTTTCTTCTGAATAGCACGGTGATAGTTCTGTATCTGCCAATCACGTGTTCCATTTTCTAGGTATGTAGCATTCCGTGACACGGGCATACCACTTTACCCATTCATATGTTGCTGCTCCATTGAGTTGTTTTACTTTTGATGTATGATGAATAAAGATAAGATACATATTTCTCCAGCCAATCTCTCATTCCCATGTCTTGTGGATGAGTTTCTAGGGGTACAAGTACCAAGACTGTACTGCAAGTTTATGCTTGTAGAATCTCCAACCATGTTTGTTTTGTTTTTTGGGGGGGTCATGGGGCTTGAACTCTGGGCCTGGGCGCTGTCCCTGAGCTCTTCAGCTCAAGGCTACCACCCTACCCCTTGAGCCACAGCCCCATTTCCCATTTTCTAGAGATTAATTGGAGATAAGAGTCTCATGGAACATCCAATTTTCAAGACATTAATTGGAAAAAAGAGTCTCATGGATTTGTAGTGCTGGGGCTGGCTTTGAACCTTGACCCTCAGATCTCAGCCTCCTGAGTAGCTAGAATTACAAACATGAGCCACCGTGCCTGGCTTTCAACCGTGCATTTTAATTGGTTGTTTTCCCTTAAGTTTCCTTTGGTCCTGGTTCTTGCCGACGAAGGGTGGCGCCAGTCTTTGTCATCTTAGCGTCCTAATGGGCAAGTGATCAATAAAGAGGCTATCATGTTGAAAGGGGGATGATACATGGTGTGGACCCCAAATTCCAACCTCCCCATCTCCTAAGTAGAATTTGTACTATCAGAAGCACTCGAGATCAGGCTCAGCATCTCCACTCTACTTAATTAGCAGAAATCATGATCTTTGCACTGGAGGGAAACCAGAAATCTAAGGTGAACAGAGCAAAAGCGATGCAGGTGTTTGGGATTTCACTTCAGCCTTATCCTTCAAGCTCAACCTGAGAAGTCCTGGTCTCTCATCTGCCTTTCTGTGTGAGTGGAATTTTTGGCACATGCACTTCCAAATGTGTTTGAATTTTGAGGATTTCTTGTTTTGCCTCGATAAGCAAAAGGAACCTTCTCTCTCAAGGTGAAAAATTACTTGAGTGTTTTTTTCACTCCAGAAGCTGCATCTATCTCAGCTAGGGAAGAGCATGAGAGGAAGGAGTCTCCAGGGGTCCTGGGTGAAACAAATACATCTCCAAGGTTGGTCTCTACAATCTTTCCAACATGCCTCATTTTTGGCTTTCTTCCTTTTTTTCCCATCATCTTCGTCTTGAAGGTCTGAATGCCTTGGAAAGCCTTTGTCTAAACAGATACCTACCACAATGCCAAAGTGTGCCGTGCCTTTCTATGGATTTAGCCTGTAATTTATTTCTTGATTTCTGATACAAAGATGGAATCCAGGTAACTGGATTCTAGCCAAAGATGGAATCCAGGTAACTGTCATTAAATAATTGGGAGGTTGGCAGGCAGAACCAAAAGGGCTGGGAAATGAAGCTGGTAAGTGTGTTTTCCTGTGTGGGCAATCCTTAATAAGACAGAGATGGGGGTGATGGGTGATAAGAAAGCAAAGGTGTCCTGGGCAAGGGCTGCCTGCCTTCCCTCCCTCTCTCCCTTCCTTCTCTCCTTCCTTCCTTCCTTCCTTCCTTCCTTCCTTCCTTCCTTCCTTTTAAATAAATAATCAACAAAGTAGTGTTTCATGCTGCATTATGACAGGGTTTTAAGTGCCATGGAAAGGTCTCTGATGACTGGTTGTCTGCCTGCTTTGCTCAGCTGGGAGCTGAGAGGAACAGGCCTCGCTATGTTATATCTGTGGCCAAGGTTTTAATGAGATGACAGAATGTGTAAACTGCTCGGCGCTGCAATATTTTCCCTTCCCCATGGAATCTATACTCAGTCGACTGCCAGCTGAAACCCCAGGTTTGGTGCATTTTTCAACGGAGTTGCTGTGGATGTCTCTGAAAATGCTGAGCCCCTCAAACAGACCCAGGCTCCCACAGGGATTTCAATAATGGTAGAAAGGAAATTCCACGTGGATCGTGCTTTGCCCAAAGACTAAGTGTGTCATCCCTCTTTCCTGATTCCCCTGGGAAGCCCACCTTTTCAAGAAGGGAACATGGGGGTGTGGGGGGGGAACTGGAATGATGGATGGAAGGGTGACATATAACACGTAAATCATTTTATAAAGACAGTGGGGAGCCCAGTGGCTCAGGGCTATCATCCTAGCTACTCAGGAAGCTGAGATCCGAGGATCTTAGTTCGAAGCCAGCCAAGGCATGAAAGTCTGCGAGACTCTTCTCTCCTATTAACTGCTAAGAAGCTGAAAATGGAGCTTACATAGTAGAACATTAGACTTAGTTGAAAAAGCTAAGTGACAAGTAACTCAGGCCCTGAGTTCAAACCTCAGTACCCACATACACACACACACACACACACACACACACACCTACTTTCAGAATTTCATGGAAATCTTCATTTGTGAGCGTTTCGAGATGCTTGGCTCTGAGTCCTGTCAGGAATGTATGAGAAAACCCTACCTTACAAAGTCAGTGGCGGTCGTTTTGGAAGGTGGTAACTCTGTTTTTCATTCAGAGCTTTCACACAAATGCTGGCTAGCTCATGGTAGAAGTCCAGGAAAGGCTGAGTGAATGAAATAAATGCTAATCAAACATTTCCTGGGTGAGAACCTTCAGAATAACACCTTAGAAGTAGGGACCACATGGCCAATTACCAGAACAAAGGAAACGGAGTCTTGGCTTAGCACAGGATAGAAGGAGTCTGTCTTGGCCTCAAGAATCCATAGACACCTGATCTTAACAGCAGACTTATGGCAGAGTTCTGAGGTGGACACTGAGCAGAGGAGATCATCTTGATGCCTGAAAGAAGATGGAGAAGAGATGGAGGAAAGGACAGAGCTGGCTAGATGTGTCAGGAGCAGACAATCCTCTCTTATTACTCACTCCATCCTTTAATTTCAGCACTTACAAATCAGGAAACCCGCCTTGTTGTAAGGATCCATAGCTAGTGCTTGTCTGGGGAAAATACTTTTGCAAATGCCCTTGGCAAAAAGCTACATGCAGGGAACTTTTTTTTTGTTAAATCGCAGTAGAAAACTCCCACAGCTAATGGAGCCAAAAGGCTTTGCAGGAAAGAGCAATGCTTCTCCAGCCTGGCCGGCCTCCTGTTGAGATTTCCAGGGCCCTGATATTCTTCTCTTCCAGTAAGAATCCATGATTCTTGCATCTGTAGTGATGTCTCTTTTCTCTCTCTGTCTCTCTGTCTCTGTCTCTGTCTCTCTCTGTCTTTGTCTCTCTCTGTCTCTCTTTGTCTCTCTGGATGAGTTTTTCAGGAGTTTATCAACTTTACCTGTCTATTTTTTAACAGAACTGACTCTTTTCCTTTATTTTTTACTCTTCTTTTTGTTTTTAATCTTTTATTTTATTTTATTCTTCATTATTATATTTAGGTACACATCGTATTCTATTTATTATAGGTTGTTATATTTATTTTATTCTTTATCTTTAGTTTTTCTTCACTTTTAAAAATTTCATCTTTATTGTCTCCCCTTTTTCTTCCCCCTTTGGGTTTACTCTGCTGACTCTTTTCTAGATTTCCTAAATTTGATGCGAGGTGTGTGTGTGTGTGTGTGTGTGTGTGTGTGTGTGTGTGTGTGTGCATCTGCATACACACAAGCACACAATAAGATAAAAACACTCAAGGATACACAGACATACACCTACATATATTTCCACTTGATTGCTTCGGTGACAATGCTTTTGACATTTTACAGCTAGTATTTTAACTATGAATTAGCTCTAAGCATATATTTAAATTGTGCCCTTTCTCCACCATTGTCCTCTCTTCTTTTGGAATACTTTTAGCATCTTTCCATAGTTGTGCAAAAGCATGGCTATTCAACAAAGCAGTTTATGAACATAGTGTATCTGAACCATGTCACTCAATATCCCACCTATCTCTCCCAAGGAACCTCTCCCCTTACTGTTCTTAATGTTTTTAAGATATGTATTGTACTTTTTTTTGGCATTTAACCAAGCAGTTTATGTATACAAAGCCTCCTGATAGAACAATTTCCTCTTTGACTCGGGGGTCATATAGAAAGAATTCTTTGCATTGTTCCCCCCAATCTGTACTCCTTTTTCCACCCTGCAGTCTTTATAGCACTGACTTTTGGAATTTAGGGGTGCTTGCTTTCAGACTGATACAAAGCTGGTTATATTAACTGTACATATTTTGGGGGTACCAAGAAAGTGCCCATACTCTACAATTCCTTTCTCTCTATTTGTTATGTCAACCACCTTAAATAGGAATCTGGGAATTATGGTTTTGGATCTTTATTTAAAATAAAATCAAAGTCCCCTTGAATCTCTTATCTGTGCACGGCTGGGTCATCAGACGTATTGTCTTTTATTATCATTATTGTCTTTATGTAGTTGTACCAAGGGTTTTGTTGTTGTTTTTGTTGTTGTTGATTTATTTGGTTTTGTATTTGCAGGTCCTGGGGCTTGAGCTCAAGCCTGGGCACTCAGGGTGAGCCACAATGCCACTTTCAGCTTGTTCTGTAGTTAATTGGAGATAAAAGTCTCATGGACTTTCCTGCCTGGGCCGGCTTCGAACTATGACCCTCAGATCTTAGCCTCCTGGGTAGCTAGGATGACAGGTGTGAGCCATTGGTGCCTGTGTACAAAAGGGCTTTTCATTCAACGTGTAAAGACGCATGGCTTGAACATGGAGATGGGTGAGAAGCAGTTGTCCAGTCATAACTTGCAATGACCACTTTCCCCCAGGCCACATTGCTGGACGGGGTCAATTCTTGGTCTCCTCTACTGCAAGGCTGAGGTCAGAGGCATCTCTTTCCTGAATCACTGTGTCATCATTGTACAGCCACGAGGTTCATGTCTGGGGGATTAAAGGATGGTGACAGACATTTTCAGGTTTTATTTATTTATTCCCCTCTCCCCCCCATAAGAACAATTGATTTATAATAAAAAGAAGAGAGACTGACGCTACCTGGTGAAACTGAGGAGAATGAAACGCAGGTTGGAGTGGAATGATCCTAAAATCCCCTCTCACTGAATTACTCTATGGACAGAGATCAACGATCTGCTCCCGGGTCTGATTTATGTGGGAGCTTGCTGGGCGGGCTGTGATGGAGATGATGCTGGGGAAGAGACAGGATGGCTGGGGATGCATCTCCAAGTTCCGCCCGTCTGTGCGTGCATGAGTGTGAGTGTGTCAGGTCCTTAGCAGGATAGGACAGCACATTTCACAATCATGAGGCCTGTTTGTGATGGATCAGGCTGATGGAGGGAAGTGGAGGGAGTCCCTGAGTGTTGGAAACTCAACAGCAGCCCTGGAACTCTCAGGGACCATAAAGAACGGTGAGTAGTGGAAGGAAAGGGCATCTCTCCGGTGCCTTCCTACACTGGAGTGAGCTTAATAAGATACGGAATTTGAGGGGAGCCATATCTCAAGGTTTCCTGTGACATCTCTTTCTCCCTCCATCCCCTTTTCTTTCTCTCTCATTTCATGCTAGCCTGGAGGCTGGAACAGAGGGCCTGGGTGCCTAAGACATGTAATATTTCCTCTATGAACCTACTTAATCTTGTGAACGACTTTGTGCAGTTGGTATTGCCCCTTCATCTTGTTTGGGGTGGTAAATTTAACACACACACACACACACACACCCCTGAAAAGCCAGAAACCGTAGCAAAATCCAACTTTCAAAAAAAAATCAAAGCATAGATTTTTTTTTAAATCCTAGACTATGAGCAGATCTATTTGCTAAGCAACTCACAGCCAATCAAAACAGAAATGGGGGGAGGCAAAACCACTATAAGGTACCTTAAGTCTGAATATGTAATGTTAGCTACAAAGTATTTGTGACCACCCTCTTGGGCAAAAAAAAAAATTCATTGAGTTGAACATCACCAAACTCCACATAGTAATTTATAGGCAACACAGGAAACATTAAGAATGCATTAAAAATATGTCAGCGCAGTGGAGGCTCACGCCTTTCTGACTCAGGAGGCCAAAAATGAAGGATCATAGTTCAAACCTAGCCCAGACTTCAATACTCAGTGAGACTCTAACCTCCAGTTAGCCAGTAGAAAGCCAGATGTGGACGTGGGGAAAACAGAGAACAATCATGTCATCATTCCTCATTTTGGGTTCTGCTGAAAATTTGGACTACTGATTTTCAACCTGGTCAGAAATCTCCTTCCGGTTAAATTACTGGTGCTAGGTCCCTTAGTGCTAGCAAAGATGACAAAGGTTTGCTGTCATGATTTGCCAGAGGGTCAAATGATACCATGAGGGCATGGCAAGGAGAGACTTAGGAAAAATCCCCAGCTGCCAGGTACCAGAGACAATCACCAAGAACAACTGTCACGCAGCCACAACCAAATCCCAATGAGATAAATTCCACTTTCCCCCCAAGTTTAGGCACTCATGGAAGAAACAATTACCTTGTGAAAATGGAGCTCGCTCTCTCTATTATCCCTTCGTTAAAGTATTCAAATGAAGGTAACAACACCCGTTATAAGCTCATTTATAAAGAAAAATAACATTAATGCATTTAACGCTAATGCATTTACCTCAGAGCACTTCTCCGAGATGTTAAAATGTGAAGTTTATAAAATGTTCAGTGATGTTGAACTTGAATTGCAACCTAATGCTTGAATTGCTACATTTAACATTAAAAGCGTGTTATTAATCTTCAATTTAGAGGAGAGTAATTTTCACTCACCGTGCAGCGGGGGAAAAAAAATCCAGTTATGATGGAATTTCATTCAGATCAAATTTGCTTTAATTGCAATTCTATTAAATTAGAAATAGACATTTTATCCTGATATGATTCTTTGATGTCTTCAGCTTTAATGCTAATAAAAGCATTATCACCGCAGGTGCGAACTGCATTATGTACAATAATTAGGGCTTATATTAAAGATGTGTCAGGTAGCCCAAAAGTAATTTGGGAAACTAATGCAAACGAAGGAAACCAGGTGAAACTTGGGGGGGAGGGTTGTTCATTTCCTTTGCAAAGGTTAGAGTCCTGTTAGTTGACTTTTTATTTTTTTATTTTAATGACAACAATAATAGCATTAAGAATAATATCTTCAAGCATGGTTGAAAAAAACACTGAGAAGTGATTGAGTGGACCATTCTTTCAGACAAAGAAAGGCATTGTGGGAGGATCTATAATGAAATGGGAAGAATGTAAACCATGACTATTAACTAAGGGCTAGATATGAATGTACCCAGAATGTCAGATTTGAAGAATTTGCATTGAAAGTTCTGGGGGAATAAAATACAACAACCAGATGTGAATTAGCTATTATTCAACCTGAAGTTGAAGAGGTACAGAGATTTCTTTTCCTTTTGAGGTTTTTGATTCTCTGTTTTTATAATTAATAATACGATTTTGCCTTCAGGGAAAATAGAATAAAATGTAGACAGTGATAGCCTAGCTTGTCATATCAAAAGCTATGTTATATTGATTGGTCACATCTAAATACGGAGATGAGTTCCTGCAGATAACATACTCTTGAGAATAAATGGATAGATGGATGAGTGGATGGTGGATGGATGAGTGATTGGATGGATGGATGGATGGGTGGATGATGGATAGATGAGTAGATGGATATGTCTTTTTTTAAACCTGTAATCATTTAGTATTTCTTTCTTTATTATTTTTATTGTAATGTATAAAGGGGTTATAGTTATATTCGCCAGATCATAGGTGCGTTACTTCTCACACATTGATACCCTTCTCATGTTTTTGTCCCCATTTCCCTCCCTTAGATGGATATTTCTTACTGGTGAATAAAGACCACTCTCTCAGCACGTGGCCTCTCTATAAAGCAGGGAATAAGAATAGGCTTCAGATAGACAGACAGATAGAGATGTCACATTCTCTCTGGAAAAAATTGTGGCATGTGTGTGTATGTGTGTGTGTGTGTGCGCTGGTCCTTGGGCTTCAGTTTCGCTTTGGGGCACTATCCTTGACCTATTTTTTTCTTTTTTTGCTCAACGCTAATGCTTTACCACTTGAGCCTCATCTCTTGTAGCTTTTTATTCATTGTTTGTGATTACTTTTTTGAAATGCAAATCAATATTTAGGTGTACCTCAAACTCAGGGATGGGAGGGCAGAAGTGGATGGGAGGGGATTTACCTCCAAGGACCTGAGGCTCTGGAAGTATATGCCATGGGGTCATCTTCACTGCCTGGGAAAAGAAGGCTCAGCTAAGGATGCGGGTGACGCCCCTCACACGGGTTGACCCGGGAGGTTGCGCCTTCAAGCTCTGGGAGTGGGGAGTCCTCCAAAAAAGCTAGCTTGGATATCATCTCAGAATCTAAATGGTGACTCTCAGCTCTTCAAGTGATTTCAAGGCTGGAGGTCAATACACATTCCACATATTGAAGTAAGAGAGCCAAGGAAGATGTCTGTGACCTTGGAGATGACCTTGAGGAGGGATGGGCAGGCCTGATTCTGCCTGGATGGTTTTTTTTTTTCCCAGAGTTTTCAGAATGTAGTAACACACACACACACACACACACACACACACACACACACACACACACACACACACAGCACACACGGGTGAACCGTTTCCCTCCCTCTACACTGTGGCTGTGTCAGTGTGTATAGGTGAGGAAAAGAGGGAGAGGGAACAGAGGTCAGCACACCACAGCAGATGCTCCCAGAGCCAGGCTTTGCAGTTATTCCTGCTTCATGTTCATATTCCCCTGACAGGAACTAATCACTCAGGACGGGCTGAGAAACATAGATTTCATGAATGCGGGGATGGGAGGGGACAGGCACCAAAAACAAAAACAATTTTTTTAAACTTTTGTTTAAAAGGAAAAGAAAGAAAAGAAGAGAAAATGGAATCAATAGTTCCTTTGCATTACCATGCACATAGCTATATGTAGCTTTTTTTTTTTTTTTACATTTTTAGTGTATGCTTTTATGACCATCTCTTTGATTGCTACATACTCGGTGTCTGTGCTGTGTTATTTTAAATCGTCACTAAGTAATTTGATCCCTGGCACGCTCTTCTCCAGTGAGTTACAATTTTGCCTGGTGAACACTGAAATAACTTTGATACACCTGGCCTTCAGACTGGAAAGCAAGAAAGCTGAACTAGCCACTGTAACTCTTTCTCTCTCCCTCCCTCTCTTCCTCCCTCCTTCCCTCCTCCCTCTCCCTCTCTCTCTCTCTCTCCCCCTCCATCCCTCCTCTCTCTCATGGCCTCTTAAGCAGAGAAATATTCACAGTCTCCAAGGCCAGCCTGACAGCTTTTACCCTAGGTTCATTGCCTCCAAATTAGAAGGGGAGAGTTAAATATGTGCCTGAGTCAAATTAGACTTGACTGGGATTATATTTTCCCTCCCGTAGAAGCAAACCATCTATATTATAATGTTCAGTGGCCAGAGAGAAGCCAAAGGAACAGCCGTGGCTTCCAACGATGGCACAGCTACAAAATAAAATAAAAATCAAAGTATGGAAATTCTTGCCAGTGATGGGTTCCCTCTGATTCCACAGGATTACTGCGCAGGAGACAGGACACGCAGGGTCTGATGGCGTGGGATTGCAGAGGGTAGGAATAAAATGCAGATTTGTCTCCATTTCATTCCATCTCAACAGCAGTTATTCATAACAGCTTCATGGGCAGCCTCTGTGCCTCCCAGATGCAATGTGCTGGGGGTTTTGTGCAGTTAAAATTGGTTTTATCGGCAAGGGAAATGCCACCGCACTGCAAAATTGTTGCTGTATTTTTTTGCTTCTCTGGATTTAGGCCTCTGGTAGGAGTGTTGAGATCCTAGAATAGCTGTCACCTCGTAATGTGAGATTCCAACCAGCAGCCTCACGAAGATGCTAAGGACACACAGGCACACACACACACACACACACACACACACACACACACACACACACGTACACATACAAACGTGTGTGGGCACACACACAGTGGCAGCTTATATAACACTATAAATTAAATATGAAGCCTCGTTTGGGCTTTCAAAAGGAATCAAAGGCTTCTACAAATTCCTTTTCTCATTCTTCTTAGAGAAACCATTGCTCTCTCTGTAAGTCTGGGCACAGTGGGTTCTGATGGCACTCCCCTTTATTCCTCTCCCCTCCCCTCCCCTCCCCTCGCCTTCATTCCCCAACCTATTCCTCCAGATTTTTTTTTTTGCCAGTCCTGGGTTGAGCTCAGGGCCTGAGCACTGTTCTTGGACTTTCTCCAGGTTAGAGCTCTACCTGTTGAGCCTCAGCACCACTTCTGGCTTTTTTCTATGTATGTGGTACCGAGGAATCGAACCCGGGTCTTCGTGCATGCTAGGCAAGCACTTTAACCACTAGGCCAAACTCCCAGCCTCCTCTAGATTTTTATGCTTTGCTTATTTTTTTTAGATAGAGTCTCACTTTATCTCCAGGTCAGCCTGGACCAAGATCCTCCTATTTCTCCCTCATCTGGGATCACTGAGGTACATCCCTGTGCCCAGCTTTGCTGTCGTTGTTGCAATGAGGGTTTGAAGATTTATTTTCTGGGCTGAGCTTTTCATCTGAGCCTCCCAGATAGTTTAGGATTACAGCCGCCAACTTCACCTTAGCGTATTCTAACCAAGGCTGTACTTTACCATACTTTACGACACACTTGTCTACTAAGACAAGTGTCTAGTCTTTCTCTAGAAGGTGAGATCACATTCCCCCCACACACATTTTTATTTATTTATTTTGTCATTTGTGGGGCTTGAACTCGGGACTTGGGCTCTGTCCCTGAGCTCTTTTGCTCAAGGCTATCTCCTACCCTCCTCTGTGCATTTTCTGTATATAATTAGCTTGAACTATGGGTGCTCCTAGGTGGCTTTGGCCCATCCGTGTTTGAAAGGAAGGGGAGAGCAAAAGGCATCTCTGATCCACCCCATCCCCCACCCCCCATCCCACCATCCTAGCCCCATCTCAGCCCCATTCCTCAACCCATCCCCATCCCACATAGGAAGCAGTCTCGGGAAAGGAAAGGATGAAGAACTTATCTTTTCCCTTTGCAGGTGGCACCTGTGCTCTGAATTTCTTTCACAAGTACTTTGTACACTGTGTTTGTCATCTTTTTTTTTTTAGGATGGAGAATAAATATAATAAATATAAGCTGGGCAGCAATGTTTTTCTTTGAGATAATTCACATCCAGACAATTTCTCTCTTGAGATTTTCGCTTTGTTCCAGACACGAGGAACATCCAAGTTAAAAAAAAAAAAAGCACACCAGGTTTTGATAATTTTTAAACACTCACACACTCAAAAAAACCAAACTAAAACAAAATAGAAGAACTTAATTGAAGGAGAAACACAAAGCCCTCTTGATCTCAATGAAAACATTGCTAATTATCAAGACAATTTCCAAATCACCCCAAAGCTTGTCTAAATGTCTTTTGGCACCGAGGGAGTAAAGATAAATATTTACCATATGCCACACAAAATGAAGATTTATCTGAAACCAAAGAAAAAAGAGAGAAAGCTCCTTGCATGTACTGAAACCTTACCACTACAAAGAGAAGCCGAGCCTTTGGAAAGGAATTTTTTAAATAAATAAATAAACAAGAAACGTTTTAACCAAGTTTACAAGGGTCATTTCAATGATTTTGGTACTCTGCTACTAATTCATACTACTCAAGTGTAAAACTAATGCAGCCCTCATTCTTTGATTGAAGAAAGCCTGTGTGTCCAGGTAAAAGGTATGATGAGCTGAGTGGCGTACACAAGATCTATAGCTCTTTTTCTTTTTGTCTCCTGGGGCAAACAGGACTGCAGGGAGCTAGTGGAAACAGTTCAACAGGAAGCATGTTGGTTCCAAGCCCTTCCTTTCCTACATTTACCTATCATTTGAAAGTCTGAGGGTAGAGCTCAGAGGAAAAGCTTTTGCCTAGAATATACAAAGCCCTGAGATCCATCTCCACCATCAGAAAACAATAATCATAGATAATGAAATTCAGTTAGCATTTAAGTCATAGCAATAGACTGGCAAGGTAGCACACACTTAGAATCCCCGTACTCGAGAGACTGCGTCCAGGGGATTAGGAAGTTTCAGGCCAGCCTGGGCTACATAGAAAGACTGTTGTACGAGATTATAATAACAAGCCACTTCACTAGCTATCTTTGGGGAAGAGAAAATAAAACAGTGTGATTGTTATTAATGGTGGTAGAAGAAATTCTAGCAGTGGAACGTACTGGGCCCTTCTTTTCTATCTACCAATTCATCCAACAGAGGATCAAAAATATTTGAAAGAAATGTGCATCTGTAGTGAATGAACATGTTACAAGTGCGTAAACAAGAATGGAATACTCTTCAGCCATTCACAGAACCGGAGTACTGACATAAGCAACAGCCTGGTACAGATGGCTCCCCTCCAGAATCCTAGCTACTCTGGAGGATGGGTGATGGAAAAGACCTTATACTTTCTTTGACCTTCAAGCTTCCTATGTTTTCTTCAAATAAAGAGGAAAAGAAAGGGCAACTGTTAGGAAAATGGGGTTAAAGACTGGTAGGTATTTTATATGGCAGACAACATATGACCCATCATGGCACTTCTTATTTCCATATCTTGGTATCCTGGTCAAACACTTCTTCCCATAATATCCTGGTGGCTGCTCAACTCATGGAAAGAGCAGAAGCAGCTGCTCCCTTCAAACCACGAATGGCAGCTATGGGTGTGTACAGAGCCCTTCAAAACTGCCATTTACCTAATATCAGTCCACTGCCTCTATCATGAACTCATCCTCACTCCCAAATTCTAGCACAGTGAAAATGAATTTTTGTTTTCTTTTGGTTTGAGACCAGACCTCAAACTCAGCATCTGAGCCAAACTCTAATCAGTCCCCCCGCCCCAACACACACCCACTCCTCCAAACTGAAGTTCGTAAAACAGATGCTTGCTCTGGGGCTTCCTATCTTCTTAGGACCTACTTTCGGTTCCTCTAGTGTCCCTTCATTTTGCCACTTCTTATGTATATGTACGTGTGTGTGTGTGTGTGTGTGTGTGTGTGTGTGTGTGTGTGTGTGCATTCAAGTCTTTGTTGCAGATATCCAGGCCTTGAATCTTCACTTTTCACCACCACTCATTGGTAACATGAACAAGTTTCCATGTTTGTCTGTTTGCTTTAAAGTCACTGGAAGCAAAATTGGGTCTGGAGTCCTGGGATTCTAAGCCCTGATTCTGGAGTTAAATGAGCCAGTTCTGACTCCCAGCTCTACCCCCTACTGGGTGTTTGATCTTGGGCCTCATACTTCACCTTACAAAATACCTGAAGAAATTACATTTTCTCCCAGGATGGTTATGAATCCCGTACAGTGACAGACACACAAAATAGCACAGGGTGCCAATCCTATCACTGGGGCTACTTTTTAAAAAAAAATGATAGAATTATTTTCTTTTCCTGTAAACTTCTCTCTCCTGCCATTCAATATTCTTTAAAACACCACTTTATTTTACTTATCTAACTCTCTCATTGCTATGCCATGATTTATTTAGTCAGATTCCTAATTAGGCCATGAGCACATTTGATCTCTGATAAATCAAATAATAATTGTAAATTCCGTAGGACTCTTAGAAAATAGCTTCATTGGGCATGGCGAATCTTTTCTTTACTGATGGAATCTGGCTTTCCTCTACCTAATATATTATATCCTGGTGGAGAAAGCTACTCATTTCAGCCACCCCACACCCCCAAATACAAACTGTCTAATGGGAATTTTAAGAAACTCACAGGTCTGTTTCTAAGCCAACACCACAGTGTCTGGCCACTCGGCAATCCTACTCCATCATGGGGATAATTTATAGCTTGAGCAATTGAGACAAACACTTGGCGGGAGACAGAGAGAAGTGGGATTGAGGCTGTAATTGGAATATTTGTCTCATTTATTCTTGATAATGTGCCATATTCCACTCGGTCGGCCAGAGGTGATTGTTCACTGGATTTCCTACACCTGGTATCACTGCTTATGAAAACCAGATGTGGCTCATTGTGTGAGAAGCTACTGGAAAACAAAAGTGGGGCCTCTGCTATCTAATGGTCTCCCCACCCCATCCCTCCTTCTCCTCAATCTCCATGTTTCTTATGATCTTTGTCCCCTCCTTGGGGGAGAGAAGGGAAATGTCTAGCTCCATGTATATGGAGTCCAGGAATCCAAGGATTCTGGCACTTTTTTTGTTTGTTTTGCTTTAACCAAGTCTCTGGTTACTCTAATCTGAATTCCCTGTGGGGTATGGTGAGAAGTTGTCAGGGATGGGACAGGGGAGTCCAGGATTGGGAGATGGGGGGGGGGCTACTATCAGTTCTGGCCTCTCCCTGGGTCCCAAGCATTGAAAGTCACCTTCTCCTTCTAGATTTTAAAGCTATAGGTTTGACTAAGCATGTTTGCTTTCCTGGATCCTCACAGAGGGAGCAATGCCAGAGAGCCCCCGTGGGTCTTCATTCTAAAGCCACAGATAGGGAGAAACGTGAGCAAAGAAAAGTTTATTGGAAAGAGAAAGATAAAGCTGCCCTTGAGAATGGTGGGTGTGTGTGGGGTCCCCTTTTATCCCCTCCTTTTTATTCTTTTAGTCCCTCTGTTTTCCTTTGATCCCCTCTTTAGCAATTTGGGAACTTGGGGGAAAGTTGGTTGTTTTTTTGTTTTGTTTTGTTTATGTTTTTTTTTTTTCCCCAGCCTTGGGGACTGAACTCGGGGCCTGGGCACTATCCTTGACTTTCTCAAGGCTAGAGCTCTACCACTTGAGCCACAACACCACTTCTGGCTTTTCTGTGTATGTGGTATTGAGGGATCTCGAACCCCAGTCTTTGTGCGTGTTAGGCAAGCACTGTTACCACTTGGCCAAACTTCCAGGCCTGAGTTGAGGGGTGGGGGGAAAGTCTTTTTGTTTGTTGTTTTCTTTATTTCTCGGCAAGATCAGGAACATTTCAGCTGCCCAAGAGAAGTTGGATTATGTAGGGGAAAAGATAAGTAAAGATAACAGACAATGTATTCGGAAAGAAATATGGCAGAGGGTGAAAACACCGGGTGGCACTGGAGAAACAGAGACATCATCCATCTCCGCCATGTTGGGCTATCTTCAGCAATCTTCTCCCTTGTAGAGCTTGGCCTTGGATTCAAAGATGAGGAGGACTGGAGCCCGTAAAGATGGCTTTCGGATCGATGGGCCACCTTTCTATGTCCTGTAAGGTGAGTGATGCCAAAGATTTACAATCCTGCCTTTGTCCCTCATCTTGTCTCTCACTTGATTGCATAGCAGGTTTGGGTTTGATTGACTTATCCTGCCGTTGGCAAGCTATTTAGACCTCAGTTCTGTTAGCTGCTTTTCTATGAAGTGGTATCAATCCTGGAGGGGAGTTCTATGCATGTGAATCCTAGGGCCTGAAAAGCCTAACATGCTAACTCTCTGGCTTTTTCTAGCCATGCTTGCTGACCTGGGATACAGATTTGTAGCTGGAATCTAGAAGATGAGAATGGCAATCAACGTTGGGATCAGGAATATCAATTAATCACCCAGCACATTAATATCACAATAAAATGGAATGAACTCTGGAGAGGAGAAACAAAAAAAAAATCCTCCCAGCTTTATTCCTCAAATCCTCCACCTCCTGACCCCAATATGTGACGTTGCATGGCCATATATTTGCATAATGACCTTCCTTTGTCTTTTTATGGCCAACTAATTGAATTAGGGGTGAGCAAAAAAATGTCTTCAGGCTCAGATTGGGTCACAAACGATTATAAATAAAGGGTAAAGGAGAAAAAGGGAAGGAGTACATTCCTCTTTATGGGCCTTTTGTCTTTGTGTTTTCTTGGTTGGACAGAATCTGCTCTTAGACATTAAGACAGGCAGATGATAGAGTTGTGACAGATGGGCCTTTTCAGAAAAAAAGACGGGAGGTCAGGATTCCTTCTGCCTATCTGACAACATCTTCTCTACCCCCGTGAACCATGTGGAATCATGGGTAACCTGTATTTCATATCATCTATATAGCCTCTCTTGCCCATAAAACTTGGTAAAGAATTTTTGGCCAGCAATTTGATTCCTTCCCAATTGCAAATCTGAATTCCAGCATCCATTGTGCAGCATTTAGAGGCAAGATGAAGGAGTGTTACCAGAAATTTAGGGCAGCTAAGTTGATGTCGGTACTTGTGTTTGGCATGAGAAGAACTCAGGAAAGACAGGAACATAGTAAACGTGATAGGAAAGTGTATTAGAAAAGAAACACCACCATTTGACTTAGATATGCCACAGAAGGCCAGCCCTTCAGATGAGCTAAGGGCTGTCAGACATCTGGTCTGCAATTGATCTTAGGTTAGAAAATTGCAGTCCTTGAAGATGACTTTCTGACACCAAGATTTACTGCCCCACCCTATTTCCTCATTCTTTTGTACTTCCTGCTTTTCTCGTTGGTTTGTAACCGTTGTCCCAATTTCCCTCTCAGGTGGGTCTGAGCTTATCCTGGGTATGCAAACTGTATACGCTGCAACTTCTTGATTGCCTGCTTTCCTATAACTTGCAATTCCCTGATTGGCTGCTCTTCTGCTAACTTGTATTACTAATGTCTGCCAAGTTTTAGACATAAACGTATCTCACATCATCATTCAAACTTTTACTTTCTCATTTCAAACTAAGCACATATTACTTTTACTCTGCAAATTTCTGAGCACCTTTTGTTTTAGAGGAGATTGACTGTCCCAACATTAAAGGCAGGGAAACAGCAGATCAAGACACATGCACTGATTCAAGCACAACTGACAATAGCGGCAGTCTCCATCCGGCTGTGTAATGTATACATGGAAAATTTCAAGTTATGTTGTGGAAGTCCCTCTTGGTATTTTTATTTATTATTATTTTTTGGTCTCTGCTTGGTGACAACCACATAGAATGTGTCCGCCAGTGACACAGGCTTAGTGTGTAGTGACTAAAATTTCCTTGACTAGTTTTGACCCTTGCCTTGGAATGCAAAGCAACACGGGAATTTCTTTAATTCATTTGATGTGTTGCAGATGGAAGAGTACGTTGTTTTTTCTGGGCAAGACATTTCATGTTTGCCTCACTACACAGGGTTATATCTTGTATTGGTTTAACTCCACTCAGGTTCAATTTCATGCCAGAGTCCAGAACTCACGGAAGCTTTACCATCTCTGCCAGCATCTTCACCCTTAGCCCTGCACCATTATTTGAAGCAGAAATATCACTCCTTGCCCTTTCTGCATACTCTGTTACAGGACAAAACAAAACAGAAAAGATAAATAAATTGAACTAAGAAAGCAAACGCTAGTTGCCTGTGATGGAACAGACCTGGAACTCTAGCCCTTTCTGGAAGCTTTAGAGTGGAGAATTCAAGTCCAACCGGAGCTGTAGCACATGACCTGGTCTCAAAGACAAAGCCACAAAACAAAATGAATGCCAGCTCTTGGTGTTTACCATTTCATAACGATGATGATGGCCCCATTTGCATGAAAGCTCTGAATTTAGTCAAATCGGCCTCCTCGTTCTGTCTCTTCTTTCCACATTCCCCTCTTCCTCTCTCCGTCAGCTTGCTGGACTTGAGCTGGTTGTCTAGGTGACTAGTAAGGGAATCTAGTCACAAAAGAGGCAGGAGCACTTGAGAGGGGGCTCCATCTTTCAAAGAGTGGCGGCAAAGTCCAGCAGGGCCTGAGTCTTCCCACTAGCAACCAAATATTACTGAAAGTTCTGTCTGTCTCTCTCTCACACACACACACTATCCCAATTTCCCTCTGTTGTAGGAACAAAGGAAACTTTCATTTAAGAAAAGGGATAGATCAAAAGGTTTCATAGGTTTTTTTAATGGGCCTATTGAGCCCAGAACTCTGGTAAAGAGCGGGGGAGGGGGAACAGCAAGCATTGTGGGGGGGGGGGCAGTTCCTGAAAGAAGCTGACATCAGTAAAGATGATAATTCTTTCGGAAAGGAAAACCTGTCACCTCTAATTACATTCTGTGGTTTCTGCTGAATGCTACCACAGAAATAGGGTACTGTGATGTGAAGAAAATAACAACTTCACCTTTGCCAATTCAACCTAGAGAGAGAGAGAGAGAGAGAGAGAGAGAGAGGGGGGGGGGGAGGGGGAGAGAGGGAGAATGTGTGTATGTATGTCAAACTGGTCTTTAACACCAAATTATCTCATTAGTTCTCTAAGAAATGACACAGCAACGCATTCTTTACCCGTTGGGGCATCTTTTCCTTAATTGTTGAAATCGAAAGAGAAAAATATGATTAACTTGAAGAGGGCTGAAGTGGGAGGCTTGTATTAGTTCCTCTTTGCTGCTCTAACAAACTGTCAGATACGCAGTGGCTTAATAAACAATTGTTATCTCTGAACCAGGAAACATGATTGTGAAGTTTAGCTTCCTCATTGCCGTTTCCTGTGTACTACATAATAAATAGAAATTCTTTTAGCAAGTCAGCAAAGCTACAATAAATAAATAATATGCAGGGACAGCAGAGTCTTGTTCAGTGAGTTTAGCATAAATGGGGATTGGACAGGGGTCAGGTTCAAGTCCTATGTCCCTCGGATCCACCAGCAGGCTTAGCACACTGGAGACTGGCCATGGCAAAGCTCATTCTACTCAAGCTCATGGATAACGAAATCTTTTTTTTTTCATATATTTTTTATTGTAAGTAATAGAAGGTTACATTATATTCACCAGATAAAAGGTGCATTAATTCACATACATTGATACCCTTTCTCATGTCTTGGTCCCCATTTCCCTCCCCCCACCCCCACCCCCCATCTTGTTTTCCCCCCTTCCCTATCCAATTTCAAATAACCAAATACAAATATATCCAATATATCAGATAACAAAGTGAGATACTGTAACAATATGAGATAACCAAGGGGCAGCAAAGGAGATGAAAGATAACATAGTACATTAAGGACAACAATCGCTCATTATATGGCTTTTGTTTCTCTATCCTTGATGTCCTTTCATTTAGCATCATACTGTATGTATCTAGGTTTTGCTCTATTGCAGATCTCTGCTAGGAGAGCCCAACGTTTCTACTGATTATGACAAATGAGGGAAACCATTGAGCCTATGTTCCTTTGAGTCTGGCTTACTTCACTTAATATGATTTTTTCTAAGTCTTTCCATTTCCTAACAAATGGGTTGATGTCATTCTTTCTGACAGCAGCATAGAATTCCATTGTGTACAAATACCACAACTTGTTGATCCACTCATCAACTGAGGGGCATCTAGGTTGGTTCCATATCTTTGCTATGGTGAATAATGCTGCAATGAACATTGTTGTGCTGGTGGATTTAGTATGCCCTTGTTTCTGGACGATTGGGTAAATGCCAGGTAGTGGAATTGCTGGATCATAGGGGAGCTCTATGTTTAGTCTTTTGAGGAACTGCCATACTGCCTTCCATAGTGGTTGAAGGAGGATAACGAAATCTTACCCAACAGATAACCTGCTGTCAAGCGGGTCTGCTGTACCATGTTGCAGATGTCCAGAGCTTTGAGTGGTGAACCAAATGCTAGGTCCGCATCCTCCAGGAACTCCCCAGATCAGCCCATGTGACCATGGGGTCCCCAGCTCTTCCAAGGGAAAAGGTAGAGACAACGCACTCAAAGAGCAGCCGAGGAGCAGAGAGGAAAAACGTGGAGACAGACAGATGGATGGACAGGCAGATGGACAGCCAGAGCTCCTGAACAGGATCGTTTTCTAATTCCACAGTCCCTCTGGCTCCCAGAACTTTCTTCTCTTTCGTGGCTGGTTCATTCTTAGGTGTGGATAAACTGGGGGGGGGGCATGCCCAATATCATATCTAAGCTCCTCCATTCTGCTCGCTTCCTCACCCTAGAGAGCTGCACGTAAATCGGCCTTCCTTCATGACCTTCCATTCTACAACAAAGCACCTGCATGCTGATTGTTTACTTTTAAGGATTTTTTTTTTCAGTTTTAAAAGATAAGTGTGAGCCAGGGCAGCCTTGAGTGTGGAATCACAGTCCTGGCTGGCAGTGGAAGAAGGCAGCGCAGGTCTGAGCCAGGCAACTTCAGGGGTCCCCTTCTATGGAAAGATGTCAGCTGAGGGGAGGCTGCAAAAGTTTGCCCAGCCACGCAATCTGCAGTGCCCTGGCTCTTGAGTCACAACTCAAAATCCACTTGCCTAAAGTTGTTTCAATCCGATAGAGTGAAACTTCTCACCCAGTCAGCGCCACGATCTGACCCCATTATTCTTCCTCAGCCAAGTGGGCATGCCAGGTTTGGAAACTTTTGAACTGTGTCCTCAACACTCAAAATCCAATTTCCCAAGGCTTCTTTTCTTAAAAGGAAAAAAAAAAAGAAAGAAAAGAAAAGGAAAAAGCCACTAGGTGCAGAAGGTGGGAACGTCAAGGAAATGTGTTTCCTTCTCCACATCAGTTTAAGAAAGACAAGTGACTTGTTTTGTTTTGGGTTATTAAGATGCATGGTTCTTGTGTAAAGCTCTTAAAGAATCTCAGGAAATCCGACCACCTATTGTTTTTCCTCCAGACAGATTTCATTTCCCATTTCCCGGTGCTTCTCATGCAATTCTGATTTTATTTTTCTCCTCTTAATACTTTCAACTTGTTTCCATGACTTGTAATTCTGATTTTGTTGTTCTCTTCTTAATACAGTGCTTGGCCAGTTTCCACAACTTGCACTAACAATGGACAAAGAGTAAGATAAACCAAGGTACAGGACCTGGGCCCACCCAAGACCCCTCCCCCCCTCCCCCAGTTGTCCTCATCATCTTTTCTTCTGCTCTCTTTGTTCAAATGGCACTGCCTTCCCCAGCCATCTTTATTATAACTCCTGCACATCTCCTTGGCAGTTGTTCTAGGACACAGGAGGTTTTGATTTGTGTGTGTGTGTGTGTGTGTGTGCCAATACTTACTGTAGAATAAAAATTAAAATGCATACACTGGCATTTAATAAGAAATATAGATCTACAAGTATACATATCTACATATGTAGATATTCATATATGTATGTATGAATTGCTTCCCTGTACTTTATTTAAGATGTCTAGGTATTTCCAATGAAAATTAAAGAAATTACATCTCATGTTATTGAAAAACTTATAAAGGATCATCTCTAAGGTCTCTGTTGGGATTCACAGACCATAATTATCACATACATGTGCACACGTGCACGCGCGCACACACACACACACACACACACACACACACACACACACACACACACAGAAGGGCCAGGGTGCATTATAACAGAGTGTGGGTACCCTCATAGGGAGACACAGATGGCTCCTTGGACTGTTGGGGTATTTATAGGGTAAAGGCAGGGAGGTTGGCAAAACTGGGCTCTTGGACTTTGCTCTAAGTTTCTAGATAAGGAGGTATTTGTCATAAAGCAGATCCTTATCCTAGGATAAGGAGGCTCCCTGATATTGCATGATATAAGCACTTTCCTTAGGAAGGCATACGACCTGTCAGATGCTTATTAATTCTTGGGTGAGAAATGCATCACTCAGGGAATGCATCCTGTTGTCTCTCCCTGAAGCAAAAGATAGCACTTCTGTGTTTCTAAATAACATTTCTGAGTTGCCTTCACCAAACCTCATTTTCTCTAAAATGACTTTGTCCCCTTAATCTTAAGGGAAGTACATAAAGGAATATTTCCTGTGTGTGCTGTAAGCTGACTGTGCCTCCTTTTCCCAGGTAAAAGACAGAAACCTAGTCTCACCCACCCCAGGATTTGTTATCCTGGGTCTACTTTGCTGTGTTTCTCAGCTGGGCGTCCTCACTTGTGGCCACCTCAATCCATCCACCCCCCCCCACTCAAAAAAAAAAAAGAAAGAAAGAAAGAATTGTGTCGTTGCAGCCAGCAATCAACCAGGCAGGGAAGGGAGAGCTGCCCAGAGAAACCCACTGTGGGGGCAGGGCGATTTCCAGACACCTTCCAGGAACCAGATATTGAGCCTGTGATTAGCTAACAGCAGGCACATTCTAGCCACCAATAGAAGCATTCAGGCAAACTGGGGGACTGCCACCATTAGTCTCCTATGGGACGTTTATCATAGCCCGATCCTGCCTTTTCCTCCAGTTCTTTTACTTAGTAGCCCAAACATGTTCATTTCACCCCATGAGTTACTCCCGGCTGCATTTCTCCGCCTGAAAACCCAGCCTCCACCCCCACCTGATGAATTCTTAATCAGCCAGAAAAGCTCGAATCACCTATGTCTCCATTGGAGGGTTCTTAGACATATCTGTGGGTCATATACTGGGAGCCTGACACATAAGTTTTCAGTGTGATCCCCCTCCTCCCCTGCCCCCCCAAAAAAAGAACCAGAAAGGAAGAATAAGAACTCAGACTAACTACTTTGCCCAGGGCAAGAGGGGTTGCCTGTCAAAGAAGAGATGATCTCGTCTTCCTGTTACTCTCTCTCCCAAGCTGGCTTCATTGCAGGTAGCTGGCTGTGGATCTTCCTTCTTCTCCTCTAATCACACATAGCAGGCGGCGGTTATGAATCCAAGTTCTGAAAGTATAGGAATGAATCCTGACACTGCCAGTGACAAGCTGGTTGGATTGCTTAACTCCACCGCCATTTTTCTGCATGTGGAAAATTATTACAATGGCAGTGGGTATAGTGGTACATGCTTGTAGTTCCTGCTAATCGGGAGGCAGAAGTAGGAGGATCAAGAGTTCGAGGCTACCCTGGGCAAAGTTCTAGAGACCCAATCTCAGTAACAAAGGAACTCTACAGTAGTTTCATTTTCATACGTATGTATATAAATATATATATGGGCCGGGAGTTTGGCCTAGTGGGCCGGGAGTTTGGCCTAGCGGTTAAAGTGCTTGCCTAGCATGCGCGAAGACCCGGGTTCGATTCCTGGGTACCACATACATACCAAAAAAAAAAGCTGGAAGTGGTGCTGAGGCTCAAGTGGTAGAGCTCTAGCCTTGAGAAAGTCCAAGGACAGTGCTCAGACCCTGAGCTCAAGCCCAGGACTGGCAATATATATATATATATATATATATATATATATATACACATATATTTATTTATTTATTTATTTATATATGTTGGGAATAGTAGAGCCCTTGCCTACCATGCATAAAACCCTAGGTTCAATTTCCAAGGCTATAATTAACAATAACAATACAAGGCAATTATTGTGATGCACTCTGCTAAATAATTTGAACTCATTACAGTACAGGGAGCATTTTAATAGCTTAAAACATTGGCTAGTACACAGACTAGTTATGCATTTGCTGTTGATATTGTGAGATTTTTTTCAAGTGAAATCTCCTATGTCCTAGAGGGTTCTTTGACATATCTGTGGGTCATATATTTGCAAACTGACGCATAGTAGGTCTTCAGTATGCCCCCCCAATAAAAAAGAACCAGAAAGGAAGAATAAACACTCAGATTAACTACTTTTCTGAGGATAAGCGGGATTGCTTGTCAACTAAAGATTACACTGTACTTCCTTGTTGCTGAAAATGTTTCTGTCTTGGAGAAGCTTATTTTCCTGTAAGTGTAGGCTTGGTAAACATCATTAAGACTTTCTTCAAAAACTGCTTAAGGTCATCACAGGAGCCCCAGAGTAGACATAGAAGGTTAAATGCAGATTCTATTAGGCAAAACCATTGTCTGACAAGGATAGAAATTCAACTGGAAGAGGCAAAACACAAAAACAGATTGTTTTTTTGAAGGGTATTGGAATCTTGTTGACTAGCTACAGGTAAGCAGCTGTTCCTGGAGCTGAACCAGAGCTTGAGGCTTCTTGTTTGTTGGTTTTCTTCATCTTTTGTTGCAATGTTGTTGCCTGTCTTTCTGGGCAAGTCTATTATTTTGTTTTACTTGTTTACCAATGTACAGGTCCTCTCCCTAGCCACTGAAGTGCATTCACTGTCTACATGTGATTAGTGGAAAAACAAAACAAAACAAAACAAAACCCAGAGCAGCACAAATACAACCAATAAAGCCAGCTCTGGAGGAAACGAGGGAGAAGAGAAAACTGATTGGAGTTTTTGTTTTCCTTCTAGCTGGTTAAGAATTAATAAAGTGGGTAGTGGCAGGGTTTCAGGCAGAAGGAAGGGGCAGGGACAGAATGGATACTAAGACACAACCGGCCAGTTCTGGTGCAGGGAATTTGGGCTGATCTGGTATTGTTCAAAGAAATAACCCCGGACTTGTGAATGAAAACATTACAGACTTGTTCTCTTGAAGGCCAGAAAGCTGCAATGAGTCCAAATGTCAGTAGCTGATGGAGCTGGACTTCTAGAATCTCTATGGAAGAATGCATTCCATTGCCCTTTCTGATTTCTACAAGTGACCTGCATTTCTTCATTTGTGGCACCTCTCGCCTTGCCAGAGGCACACAGAACAGTATTTCCAAATCTCTCTGACACTACACTTCCTGTCTCTAAGAACTCATGTGTGGGTACATGGCTGACATTTCAGATAAGCCAGCATCCTCTCCGCAATCCCAAGATCTTTCGAATCCTGCCGGCAAAGTGTTGCCTTTTGTCATTGTGGAAAATTTGAGTCCTGGGACTTCAGCTTTGCACATCTGTTTTTGGTGGAGGGAAAAGAAGAGGCAGGGGCGTTGGCATCTTTTAGCCCACCATAGAAGCGTGAGACGCCATTGGAAGAGTTGCCACTGCACTTCTCAGAAAAGCAAATACAAACTTCTCTCAGGTTGAGCAGAGTTGGGTAGTTCTAGAATTCCAGTCCTTGGTAAGACAAGGCATGAGACTTCCAAGTTCAAAGCCAGCCTGGCTTACCTAGCAAGACCCTTCAACCCCCCCCCCCAACACAAAAGAAGAAAGCATGCAAGTACACAAGGCAAAACAGCAAGACCACTGGTGTCTTCCCCTACTTCCACAGCGAAGCTGAACACCTGCTCTTGCTCACACCTAGGCAGTACTAGGGAAAAAAGTTCCTGGTGATGCAAAGAGAGTGGCTGGACCTCTGTCTGCTTCCTTCAGTCCATCTCTCCAAGCAGACCTCTGCAGGAAGGAAAAACCTGGCATCTGGTGGCTTCTGGGCCGCAGAAGCCTCTGCTTCTCATCCCCGAAGGGTGCTTCATACATAACCATGGTTTCTTCTCAAAACAATAGGAATGATTGCGACCTAAGGCCTAGCCAACGGGTTAGAATGGAGAATTACTTACAGTGGTTCTCTTCAGTCTGGTTGGATTGACTAGAAGTAGCCCTGCAAATGCTATAGGCATGAGCCACCGTGCCCGGCTTCCCTGTAAGATTTTTATTTCCTTGCAATGACTTATCAGTCTTTGCACCTGTCATCCTAGCTACTCAGGAGGCTGAGATCTGAGGATCAAGGTTCAAAGCCAGCTTGGGCACAAAAGGACCTGAGACTCTTATCTCCAATTAACCTCTAGAAAATGGGAAGTGTGGCTGTGGTGCCAGGGGGAGGAGTGGTAGCCTTGAGCTGAAGAGCTCAAGGACAGTGCCCAGGCCCAGAGTTCAAACCCCATGACCCACAAAACAAAGAGGGGGAGAGAAAAGAAAAGAAAAGAAATCACTGTGCCAAGGATGCTGGCTTTTGGTCTGCGTACAGTTATGGAGGATCCAGAGCTGTACTTTCACCCAGTGCTTTGTTGGCAAATAAGGCCTAACTCCCTTTTCACAGTCCTGGAGTGAGCTTCATCAATGACGTAGTCACTTGCATCACATGCAACACAATAAATACTTCAGATTTTAAGGAGCATTGGAAATTCTGTTTCTCAGTGTCAGTTATCTGGTGAGGCTCTGATAGAAAATCAAGTCTGACCGGTGTCTCACACCTGTCATTCTAGCTACGTGGAAAGGGCTGACACTGTGAGGCCAGCCCACATAGAAAAGCTCACCAGATCTCTTCCTAACCAAGCATTGGATGCAGTAGTAGCTCATTCTACCTACGCTGTTTGGCCTAACCTGGGAAGGTAACTCCAGGGTATACACAGAGGTAGGGAAAGAGACCCTAGCTCAAAAAGACCCAGGGAAATGAAAGGTGAGAGGTGTCGCTCTCTGCTTAGCAGGTGTGGTGACCCATTCAAACCCGCAGCACTGCCAATCACAGTAATATTTCAACAGGCCTGAAACACAAGGCTCCAAACAGGGAAGAAGACATAATGACAAACCAACGGAGCTGTCTGCCACTCTCCATTGTCTACTTTGTGTCCGCAAGTGGGGTCAGAGCCCACCTCTAAAAACAATCCAGCCACATTCGTGGAGATAGACTTTCTTTCTCTTTTTTCTTTCTTTTTTTTAAAGTTATTTATTAGTTCAGTATTATTTCTCTACTCCATTCTTATGTGATTGCAGCATCTTCCTTTCCCCATGTGTTTTGTGTATCAGTGTAAAAAAAAATTGGTTTTGGAAGAGGGCACACGTGCACAATTTGCATGTGCCTGTGTGTGTGTGTGTGTGTGTGTGTGTGTGTGTGTGTATCTGTGTGTGTACTGAAATACCTGAATGCCCTCTTGGCTCTTCCATTTCAAGCGTTTGGACTCCTGCCAGTGCTAAGGAGTAGAAATATGGCTGGCACAGACTTTCTTTAGATCCAGCCAAAACAAGCAGGAGGCTCCATATCTATTTTTCTTTGCTTTGCTTTCTTTCTCTTTCCCTTTGTGACTGGCAGAGCAGTCCATCACAGAATTCTCACCCAGCTTACCTTTCCCTCTTTGGATTCGGGACCATTTCTGTCTTGCAAGCTCTGGGGCTCTATGGCTGGCTTTGTTGAAGCAAAGGACAACTCCAGCCTGCCAAGGGTGATGGAGGGTCTTACACCTGCCGCGCTGCTCCGTCCAGCGGCCTGGCTGGAACTCGCTTGCCGATGAATCATGCAGACTGGCTTATCCTAACAGGAAGCATGTGGAGGCCCAGGGCCAAAGGCTAGAATACGGAGCTCTGGCAAGGAGCTGCTCTGGTTAGCCAAAATGAACCACGACGTGTTCCACCAGAGAGACTATCCTGTCTGCTCCCAACACAAGAATGCTATTGAGGCTGGTTAATTCAATTCTTCCCGTCTTATCAGATTTAGTTTTTTTGAATGAAACCTGAACAATACGTTCATTTCCCCAATAGAAGCAAGGATTGGGTGTTGCTTAAAGCACACCAGATTTGCCAAGGTCTTTTGGCTTATCAGTGATGTGTACCAGTCTGAGTATCACACAGGGAAAAAACAAAAACAAAAACAAAAACTATTGCTCCAGGCCTGCTTTGTGGTTACGGGACACAGAGCTGTGAGGCCATCTTTTCCCTCTAGCAATCTCTGCTCCCTGTGATCAGTCTATCTGGTCATTGGATTGCCATTGGTTGTTAGCTGAGTGATTTGGGGCAGAGTGACTGAGCTTCTAGAAGCCTTTCTTTCTGCTTTTGTTTGTGAAGGGGTCCTAACACAAACCATTCCATGTCCCTTCCAAAAGAATTCAGCGTGTATACTGCCACATTGTCAGTGCTCAGCAGGTATTATCTTTTGTCCTCCTTCCTTCCTATCTGCATGTACCTCACCTCAGCAGGGGTTTGAGGAATTTTGGTACTGGGGATTGAGCTTAGCGTCTTCCACATTTCATTTAGGATCCAGTTTCACCTCCTCCCCCACCTTTTTTTTAAATCATGTTGTTTTCAGAGATTTTTATGCCTCTGTTTGGGCTGGCCTCCACCAACGATCCTCCTATCTCTGCCTCCCAAGGAGGTGGGATTATAGGTTTTCACCATCACACAAATAATGATGTTTCTGAGGTCTGCTCATGTGCCTGTTAAAGTAAGTACTCAGTCAACATTTGGTCAAGGTGGTTGGTATATCCCCAGCATTTACTCCTCCTTCCCCCCTCCTCCTCCTCCTCTTCCTCCTCTTCCTATTCTTCTTCCTCCTCCTCCTCCTTCTCCTCCTTTTTTCTTCTTCTTTGTTCCTGTGAAATTCCTCTTATTCTTTCAAGGCTTAGTGAAAATATCTCTTCCTCAAAATATTTCTCTTTGTTAGGCACACAAATAATCTGCTAGGAAAATTCTCCTTCTGCTATGAACTTCTAAATTTTCACTGCTTAAAACAAAACAAAACAAAGTCTACCATACTTAATTCGCCCCTCCATCCCTCCCTCCTTCCTTTCTTGTTTCCTTCCTTCCTTCCTTTCTTCCTCCTTTGTCTCCTTCCTTCCCACTTTTCTTCCTTCCTCCTCCTCTTCTTTTTTCCTCTCCCCTCCTTCCCCCCTCTCTCTCTTTTTGTGCTGGGGGTTGACTTTAAGGCCTTGTCCTGGCTAGGCAAGCACTCTCCCACTTGAGTTAGGCTTTTGTCCCATTTTGCTTCTTCAGACAGGGTTTTTGCATTTGTTTGGGGCCAGCCTTGAACCTCAATCCTTCTCCCTCTTCCTCCCATGGAGCTGACATTTCAGGTGCCCGGCCATCCAATCTCCATTTTTAAGATTTGTTGGGTTGTCTGAAATCATATTTGCTGGAAGCGGAGGCTCTTTTGCCTGGGGGGTAATGGTTTGTCGAGTGAGGGGCCTTGTGAGAAACCAGTAGATAGGTAAGGGAAGAACAGGGCCTGGAAACAAATATTAGACTCTGGAATGGTTGCCTGGCAAGCCTAGCCACAGCCTGATAGCTTAGAACTTTCTGGAATGGTGCCTAGACCACAGAGCTTCCCATTTATGGGAAAGAGGAAAGGCAGGATGAGCAGCCACTGAGGCCAGACACCGACTGTCATAGGAGGCAGGCATAACCTTGGGGTCACTTACCTTCTCAAGGGCATTCTCGACAGGTCTGACCCCTGTGGAAGAGGCTCAAAACTCCTCAGACCAGAGCCACCGCTGCAGGCTTCAAAGCTAAGAGTTTCTTGCAAACAGTGTGGCATCAACTCAAGAGTTGTCATTTATTATTAGTTTGTTTTGTTTTTAGAGGACAAAGAAAAACAGCCACCACAGGGAAATCTGGGCTCATACCTTATCGCCACTCCCCCTCCTCCATCTTCATTCTGAACATGTTTAATTGGAGTGTTGTGTAATTAATTGCATGTCTGTTGCAATATGGTGTTTACTTACAAAGCACCATGGGCCATGTCAGCCATTTGCCGTTTTCTCTGACGTCTGTCGGGTGCTAATTACAAGCAAACACACTGTGCTTCTCTGACAAAGGCAGGAGAGGGTGGCACTGAGGTCTCTCTGATCTGTGATCTCTGTTTCCTTTGCCTGCTTGGTACTCTGGTTGGCAAGGGCCACGCCACCCGGCAGCTCAAAGAAGGGTTGGCCAGGAGTCCTGATCAAGTTTCTCCCCATGGTTCAACTGGGCTGTCACCTCGGCGTGCCTTCCTCAACCTGGAGATATTAAACGAAGCCCCAGACAACCTGTGGCAGATAAATCACAGCTCTGCCTCTTCACAGGCCCAGCCAAACAATTATGCAGCGAAATGTTCTAATTGTACTCTGATTTTAATGTGGATACTCATTTCCATAATTTCTCTGGATCTTTATGGCATGGCTTTATACTCGCCAATGAGGTAAATGAACGGGAAGGAACACACGCACAGATGGCTCTTGGTCTCCATTAAACCAGAACATGAAGATGGGCCTTGTTTTCCGTTTGGTTTGGGCTGAGCTGTGTTGTTTCACAAAGAAGCCAGCCCCGAGTGCTTGCCCAGCTCTGTGAAAGACCCACCTTGAAAACCAGCCTGATCCCTTCCTTGATCTCTTCCTTCTTCTTCCTTTCTTTGTCCTCGCCTTTCCTGTTTGATTTCTAGAGTCAGAGGCTTCATTGGGGTGGGATCTAGGTTGGAGTTGGGCTTCTGCTGTGGATTGCAGTACCATTGACTAATAAATACACCAGTGCTTATTAGTAAATGAAGAACATCTACTCTATCCAGTCTCCCGTTTTCCTTTGAGTCCAGGAAATTGATTTGTCTTCAGATTGTTGAAGAAGAGAGGAATGTGTAAGAACACACTGTGGGTGCTTTGTTAATAAAATCGATTGGAAGGATAAGCCACTCTTTCTTTCTTTCTTTTTTTCTTTCTCTCTTTCTTTCTTTCTTTCTGTCAGTTGTGGGACTTGAACTCAGGGCCTGAACGCTGTCCCTCACGTCTTTCTGCTAAAGGCTAGTACTCTATCACTTTAAGCCACAGCTGCACTTCCAGTTTTCTGGTGGTTAATGGGAGGTAAGAGTCTTACAGACTTTGCTGACCAGGCTGGCTTTGAATCACACTTCTCAGATCTCAGCCTCCTGAGAAGCTAGGATGACAGCTGTGAGCCAGATCTGGTGTTTTATTCTTCCCAGGATGCCTGGGAGGGAAGGATGAGCCATGCCAAGAAGACCATATGAATGTACCCCAGCATTCGGCACAGCCTTTGTCATTCTGACCTTGCACTTACTTGTCTATGATGCTTTCTCCTCCTGATGGTTTCTGAATCCCCAGGAACAAATAGACAGGGTTGACAGGGCAGAGCAGAGAGCACTGTCAGAGTCCCCAAGAGACAGGTAGGAGGGCGTCCAGCTATTTGGTAGATGTGTTCCTGGAACTCACATGATGTACAGTACACAGTCAGCCATGAATAATTTACTTTTCTGCTCACAAAAGATGAAAAAGAAGCAGGAGAGGAACACACAGATGGCGTGTCCTGCTCTCCTGTTGTCTCTCTCGGATTTCTCCACCAGTGAAACACTCCCAGACACCCCCACCTTGAAGCACTCGGCATCTGAGGAAGTCCTGATTTAAGGCTTTATTTTTTAATATTAAAATAGATGAGTGTTACTTTTCTCATCCCTGAGAAGCAATGAGTAAACAAATAAAAAATTCATTAGAGACAGGCTGTGATGGCTGAGATGAAAGTTGGATGTTAGAACTCGGCTTTCAAAAAGCCTAAACTTCCAGTCAGTGGGTCATTAGCGCAGCAGGCAGCCAACCTACAAAAAGCGTGATTTCTTTTGGGATGGGCCCATGTCTGTGGGTTCCTTCCAAGGTTTCAAAAATGAGCTTAGTGTTTTCCCAGATCAGGGGGAAACAGTTAAGTTTGAGCAGCTTACAGTCATGGTGATGCTGAGAAAATTAAATTTCAACTAGGCCACGAAGGACAGATGTGGTGGGTGAGGCTGGAGAAACACATAGCATAGTCTAGGATCTATCAGCTTAGGGCCAGGACGACGTTAACAATGGTTCAGTATCGCCCAGGCTCTGGGCTGGGTGCCAGCTCATGATGGGTTTCAACATGCAGACACCTGTAATATTCATCTACTTGGGGAAATCATTTTTCCCTTTCTGTTGATCCCCGGGGCCTGGGTATCATCCCTGAATTTGCTTTGCTCAGGGCTAGTAATGTACTACTTGAACCATGGCTCTACTTCTGGCTTTTTTGGTGTTTAATTGGAGACAAGAGTCTCATGGACTTGTCTGCTTGGGTGCTGGCTTCAAACCGAGATCCTTAGATCTTAGCCTCCCGAGTAGCTAGGATTATAGTGTGAGTCACCAGCATTTGGCTGTCTACTTCCTTTTTAATTTTTAGCAACACTATAGTTCTCTTCTACATTACACAGAGGAAAATCTCTCGTCTTATGTGACATGCAGGGAAATTTCCAGAATGTTATTAATGCAAGCCATCCCAGTCAAAGTACCCTTTACTGCTCAACGATATACACATTATTCCTTAGACCTGGGCTCTCAGCCTGGCTGTGTGAGCTGAGTAAGAAAGATGCTGCCAAAATATCATCTTAGACTTATTTCCCTCTGACCCTGGGTCTGTCCACCTGCCCAGGATTACCCAGACCAATTAAACCACAACCCTTGCCCCAAGGAGTTTCTTGAGACAGCCTCTGCTTATATATCCCAGGCTGGACTTGAACTCATGACCTTCCTAACTCCAGGAGGGCTGATGGGATCCCAGGTGTGAACTGCCATGCCTGGCTGACACTGATGTTTTGTAAAAGGAGTTTCCCATGGTTCGGGTACATTTAACGATGTAGACAGCAAGCTGGCTCACACCCTGTAATCTGGAGGATCACAATTCAAAGCCAGTCCAGGTAGGAAAGTCCTTGAGTCTCTCCAATTAATGGAGAGACAGATGGGGGGGGGAGGACATGGGAGGGGGGGAAGAATATCAGAACTGACTCAAGTGATGAGGTCTTATCAAAGAAACTCAAGAGAGAGTGCCTAAACCCTGAGTTCAAGACCCAGAACCAGTACACATACACATACACAGAAGTAATCAGGCTGATTAGGACCAACTGGACTTGCATTCAACACTTGTTTTCCCCAAACCCCAAGGTCATGTGTGGAGCTGGAGGGGCTGTGCCTCATTACGAGGCCATCCAGGCCTCCAGGTGATTCTCGTGCAGACAGCCCAAGGATCAAGGTGAGAGGGCGTGGAAAGCCGCCTGGGGCTCTCTTTCATCTCTGAGGTGAGGGTCTGCCGGGTAAGGTATTGAGCGAATCTATCGATCAGGAGGCGCCAGGCTTCCTTGAAGTAGCAGGAAAAAAGAAGAAGAAAAAAAATCCAAGGATTAGTTTTCAGGACCAGGAAAGTTTTAAGGCAGCTGAACGTGTTACAGGCCAGCAAGACTTGGTCCTGACAAACAGCAGAAGGGGAGCAGCGGGCTGGGTGTCCTGCTGGAGAGAGAAGAGGGGCTAGGGTCCTGAGGAAGGGGCGGGACAGTGGGAGGAAGTGGCTCCCAGAGGGCGGGAGCTCCAGGGGGCTCCTTCCTGTTTCCCTCCTTTTCCTCTGCAGTCACCTGCAGGTGAGCGGCCTCGCTCTGCTCTGCCAGGCCTGTGTTGCTCGCCGTGCCAGGAAGGCACCCAGTTACCCCACCACTCACCCCAAGGAGATGTCAGCTGACCCACTGAGGACCGCAGCCTCTCAAACTGTGAGTGAAAACTGAGCATTTCCTCCTTGGAAGTTGATTATCTCAGGCGTGCGCTGGCGCGTGTGTAACCGTCACGGAAAGCCTCATGGCGTGGAGTGAACCTTGTGCTCGCTCAGGGTTGTGAGTCTCAGACCCCACGGGGACTTAGTTGAAAAACTTGGGGTGGGCTGGTGTTTTCGGTCACAACACTGGCTCTGCCTGAGTGCCAAGTTAGGAGAGAAATGCCTCCTAAAAATGAACCACAAACTTGACGTAAAGGTGGAGAAATGAGGGCTGGGAGTGTGGCCTAGTGGTTAAAGTGCTTGCCTAGCAGGCACGAAGACCCGGGTTCGATTCCTCGGTACCACATACACAGAAAAAAGCCAGAAGTGGTGTTGAGGCTCCAGTGGTAGAGCTTTAGCCTTGAGAAAGTCCAAGGACAGTGCTCAGGCCCTGAGCACAAGCCCAGGACTGGCAAAAAAATGAATGAATGAATGAATGAATGTGGAAAAATGACCCGAGCAACGTTGTAAAGTGTTTAACTCTGAGGGGCAAGTGAAAGGGGGAGGGCGGGAGACAGAGTCTATTTACTGGCCTAAGTGGAAGTGGTTGTAAGCCAATCTAAAATTCCTCTTTTATGCTTCATGCAGGACAGCTGGAAGTGGGATGCTCTCGATATTGGCCTGGTGGCTGGAGTGACACTTGTGTAGCACTTAGCTTGCTTGTTCTGGTTGCTTGTCACAGTGAGCTTTGTTTGACTGGGAAAATTGACTGTCAGAACACTTGAGAAGTCTCCCTTGTGGTACTTGGATGGTTTGTGTTGAGAGAGAGGCTCTCTGTGGGGCACCGGGTGGCCTGGAAGTCTTGATCCTTCTGTTTTCAGTGTCCCCGGTGCTGGAATGACAGGCCTATACCCGCACACCTGGCTCCTGCCCAGGACTTTGAAATGGATGCCTTATCTTCAGTTACTTTGTGGAAATGTTAACATGTTTAGTATGTTTTATTTTGTGTGTATGTGCCCATTCTGGGCCTTGACCTCAGGGCCTGTATGGTATCGTTGAGCTTCTTGGCTCAAGGCTAGCGCTCTACCACTTGAACCACAGCTCGACTTCTAGCTCTTGGTGGTTCATTGGAGATAAGAGTCTCAGACTTTTCCTGCCCTGGCTGGTTTTGAACTGTTATCCCCATATCTCTGCCTCTCCAGGTGCTAGGATTACAGGTGTGAACGATTGGCACCTGGTTGAATTACACAACAGTTAAGATTCATGGGGAAATAGAAGGATCCTCAACACATTGTTGATCTCGGATTCATGGAGAGAGTTTGGTTGGCATGGACTGGTAGACAGCTTCTTAAATGCTAGCCGGCGACTCGGTGCTTCCAGTATTCACATCTGGCATAACCTCTCACCAAACCCTTCCCTTCCTCCTCCAATTTTTTAAACTGTGTTTCCTTTTGTTGTGTTCTCTTTTGGTACTAAGAATTGAACCCTGGATGTTGCCCTTGCTAGACATGTGCTTTCCTGGCTCTTCTTGCAGGCGTTGTGTCTGGATTAGGATAAACATGTTAGGTAATTGGTTGTGAGAGAAGACACTGAAATATTGGGGAGGTGGGGGTCCATCTTTCTTCCTTTGTCCACCGCACCGCGCCTCCCCACTCCCAGTGCCTTGGTTGGTAGTGAAGTTGGTGTGGTTGAGATGAGCTTCCTGGAGGATGGGCGTACATGCCTGGGGGCTGAGAACTGTTTCTGGATGACATGATGGTAACAGCAAGAATCTGGGGCCTTGGCAATCCAGTGGGAACCTTGTGGATCTGCAGGAGGGGAACTGGAATGCTTCCTGCCCAGCGGCTGTTGAAGCTCTGTAATGGCCCCTGAGCCACCTGAATTCCTGGCCTTCACACTAGGAAATAATAAAGGCTTTTTGTGCACTGAGAGCAAAGGTAACACGAAGCTTTAGGCTCAGGGTCTAACACCAGGCAATTCATTAGGGAAAAGTATACTGGTGACTGATCAATCTTAGGGGGCTTTGCCAAGACTTACCTGCTGGCAAATCTCATGTTTCTAATCTCATACCTTTTGCTCCTAAGTAATGGTATCGCTTCCTGTTCTTCTCTGGGTGTCTGCTTTCTTATTCAGAAAATGGGCATAGCTTTGGCTCCCTTAAAGAGCCGAAGTTAGGGTATCGGTACAAACAAGCAGATTTGCAAGGGATGGTGGCCCGGATGCCAAGGTAGCCAGAAGGTGAGCAGTTTCTGCTCTTCCTTTTTGTGCCAGTCCCGAGGCTTGAACTCAAGGCCTGGATGCTGTCCCTGAGTGTATTCTGCTGAAGGTTAGACCTCCTTGGGCCACAGCCCCACTTCTAGCTTTTTCAGTGATCAACTGTAGATAAGAATCTCACAAGTCTTCTTTGCCCGGGGCTGGCTTCAGGCCATGATCTTTAGATCTCAGCCTCCTGACTCGCTAAGATTATAGGCATGAGCCACTGGTGGCCAGGGAAGTCGTCTTTTGAGCCTTGGGACAGGTTTGTCTTAGGATGAGACACTAAGTTCTTCATGGCAAAGGTAAGTGGCTTGCCAGCTGACTGTGTGTGAGACATCTGCTGATTTAGAGAAGCTGGAAAGCTCAGAGGTCTACCCATAGTCACCAGATAGGGGGCGCCCGTGCACACTGCCCACACCCATTTCAGCTGGGGAGTCCTTGAAGCTGTGAAGCCATACCTGAAAGCGGTGGGTGGTCCCACGTAACTCAGTAGATCAGTGGATAGTAATTACCTCGGGCATGGAAGGAACATCCTTGTGGGCCCAGCGTTCTGTGTTGGCTTCCTGTGTGGTTGCATTATATCTCAAACATTGTCTACCCATGGTCTGGGTTTACCTATTATCTCTCTGGATGACATTACAAATTTTCTGGACACCGGTGGTCTACACCTGTAATCTTAGCTCCTCACTCAGGAGGCTGAGATCTGAGGATGGCAGTTTGAAGCCAGCCTGTGCAGGAAAGGCCGTGAGACTTCAATAAACTACTCAGACAAAGCCCGAAGTGGTGCTATGGCTTAAGTGGTAGAACATTAGCCTTCAGCAAAAGAAGAAGCGCAGGCCCTGAGTTCAAACCCCAGGCCCAGAAACAACAACAATAAAAAGGACAAAGTCTTCTGATGGTGTTTTTCGTCTTCCTTTTCCCACAAAGCAGGCTCATCTCTCTACCCAGTCCTCTTTTCTCTTTGTCTCTCTCACGTGTATTTGCACACACACACACACACACACACGTACTCACCACGTTCACACAGAATAACAGGTTTTGTAACAAAAGGAAACAGAAGAAAGAGCAATGCACCATCTATTCACCTAGTTTAGGAAAATAAAATGGCAAAGAGAGCATTCAGCCAGCTCAGCTGACTTCCCCAGCCAGGCCACGGGGCTCTCTGCCAATGCTCTATATATAGCCATGAAGTTTAGTGCTGTCATCAACCTGGGAGAGTTTAGGGGAGATAAAAGTCAGTTGTGAGCTGTACCCCAGACCTGTTTTCAGTTCCTGGCAACTTCCTGGTGGGATTTCACCCACTCTTGTCATTCCAGATGGGCACCTACTCTACTGTTACTGCTGTCTGCTTTCAGGCAGATTTGGGGTTAGGATGGGGGGAATGGTGGGGACTTGACTTCCCTTTAAGGTTTGCTGGCATCTTCATGCTGGCAAGCTGCCAATTTGTATTATGGGCCTTCCCGGCTCCCTGCTGCCCCTAGCAGCCCATTACCCTACTTTTTAGGCTCTGTGCTTCTCGACTTTCTACCTGAAGCAGCATTTTCTCCCCCCCCACCCACCACTTTTTCTTTCTTTTTTAGCATCTTGGGAATTCCGTTGCTCCCTGGCCTTTTTGCTTCGCTCAGGCAACTTACCATCTGTCTGTTTCAGTCAGAGAGCATAAATGTCAACCTGGCAGGCCCCTGCTGGGTTTCCTGGAGAAGCTCAGGTCCCAGGAGACAATTGGTCCCCTTTGCCACTTACTGGAAAAAGCTGATGGCTTCTGTGTGTTAATTATATCCATCTATGCAACTGTATGTGAGCGTGTGCACGCATGCAGGCATGTGCGCTTACTATCTTAGGATTTAAGCTCAGGGTGCTATCTCTGGGCCTTTTTTACTTTTATTTTTTGCTCAAGGCTGGTGCTTTACTCTTGGAACCAGAGCTTTACTTCCAGGTTTTTTGGTGGTTAATTGGAGATAAGAGTCATATGGACTTTCCTGCCCTGACTGGCTTTGAACTAAGAGCCTCAGACCTCAGCCTCCTGAATAGCTAGACGACAGGCCCTGGTGGGATTCTTAAATGACTAAGTGAAATCAGCAATCCAAGAGCCTCAGGAAGATGTGTGGTCTATATCCACTCCATCCATAAATTCTTATTATTCCCTCTGCCTCATCCAGCACTCACAAACTGTACTAATAAGGTAAAGAGATGTTTCATTTGAAATGCACAGTGTGGTGGTGTTTGGTTTTAAATCAAAGACAGGCATTAGTGAAGGGTTGGAAAGCTCATCTTGGGGAACTTAAGAGGGTTTTATTTTTTTGCTTTTGTGTGCCCATCCTGGTGTTTGAACTCTGGGCCTGGACACTGTCTCCGAGCTTTTTCACTCAAAGCTAGTGCTCTACCACTTGAAACCACAGCGGCACTTCTGGTTTAGTGGTTCACTACAGATGAGCGTCTCATGGATTTTCCTTCCCCAGCTGGCTTTGAATGGGGATCATCAGATCTCAGCCTCCCGAGTAGCTGGGATTAGAGAATTTCTTTCTGAAACATCTCTGGCTAGACAGATGAGGAAGAAACATTCTAGCTCCAGTGACCAGCATGCTTAACATCTGACCAACACTGCCCTTGGCTGGCATCTTCTCCTCAGAACTGCATGTAAGCCCATACTCACTGACCCAAAGCAGAAAAAGAACTCAGACGACCAACTCAACCGGTACTTTTTCAGACTAAGCTTTTATTTTTATTTAGTTTTTTTTTTGATATTACAAACCAGTTTTCTTTATTCACAAACCACTGTAAGTGATATAAACACTAATTTCTAAAGACAGATATACACATTTTCTGGGTTTGCAGGTTGTATGATGTGTGTTAAGAAGTCACTATAAGCCACACATGATAGTAATTTTTTCCCATAATTCATAATAGCAAGTTATTTAGATAAATGAAATCATTCCAAATAAATACCATTTAAAAAAATCCAAAATGTTTGTTTACATCTCTGACATAACATTTTAAAATGATTGAACTGGCAATCTTGGCAGAATGCCTAGACAAAAGATTCTGAGATATCAGTTGGTACCCATTTATTCTAAATGATTTTTTAAAATTTTAATCATTAAAACTACATACAATCATGGGGAAAAGTACAGCTCATTGACGAAAATCAAAACTGCAAATGATTTTTAACCAACACACTAAGAAATCTTATGTTTGTGGTTCCAAACAATTGCAAATTTTGGATTTTGAATTCTTGGGGCATTTGGGAGAATTCAAAATGATTCTTTACAATTCCCTTCCTCCCCTCCCCCCACAATTCCTATCATCTGTAAACCCTTTGAAATAGGAGGGTTTCATAAATGGATTCCTTGAATGGCGTTAGCCAGGCACCCACCATTATCACAGTTTTCTAGGCAGGGGATCTGGGGAGATCTAAACCATACTAGAACTTGTACCTGGTCCTTCCTCTCTCCATCCCAAATGCCAATGAGCAATTCCTAAGCATGTCTCCCCTCCACTTTCTCCACCCCCTCCCCCTCCCCCCAGCTTGTTCTCTTTCCAAGGTAACTATCAACTATTTTGCCTTAGATACGGAAACTACAGAAACTTGGTTTTCAAATCTCGTGAAACTTTATTGATGGTTTTAATATCCAACTGATCTTACAGCATGCACACAGGATGACATGAAAAAGCTGGATCACAAACACTGTTTATTATTATCCTTATTAATTACCATTATTTTATTTTTTTTTAAAAGTTTTGTTTGGTTTTTGTTTGAAAGCAGAGTTGTTATACAGCGGATTGGCAGGATCGTTGCAGGAGTCAGTAACTTACTAAAGTGTGTGCTTTGGGGCCAGTACTTGCACATCAGGGCTGCAGCAAAACTACGGCGGCATGGGGGGGGGTGGGAGGGGGGGCAGCTTGCTGTGGTGGTGGTATTTTTTAAATTTTTTTTCTTTTAATTTAAATACAAAAAAAAAAACCAGGAAGACCTGTGACAGATACCCCCCAACTTAAGCTAACTTGTAAACAAGACAACATAGGTAGAGTTCAAACAGAAGTACAGACAAACTGCAATTTTTCCAGTGGTGTCACCCTGGCCCCATGTACCAGAATGGATCAGAGGGATCGTTGTTCTTTGGGGGTGATGAGGGCAAATCTAGATGATTTCCCCCTTTATCTCACTTTCTTCTGACAAGCATCCTGGGCCTTGGTGATTGATTTAAGATAGCCCCGGGGAGTGGGGGAAGGATGGAAGGAAGGGCTGCTGTCACGGACTGAAAAATTGCAGATTGCTTACATAATGCAGTCATGTTTCAAAAAGTACCAAGCTGATGAAAATACCACGATTATCTCTATTTCTCAACAATTGTGATACTTGTAAAATGCGCCTATAAATCTGAATATGAGTATCATGTAACTCCATAAAAATTATACGTCTGTCTCTAATAATTATTCCACTAAGCTAAAACTAAAGATCCTCAGACCGTTCCTAGGACTTAACAACTCCACTGCACAGATGTAAATTTTATACATAATTTTTTATTTTAAACTGGTACAAAGAATTTAAGTTTTTATTACTTTCTCTTTTTTTTTCTTGGAAAAAAAGGAAAAAAATAGAAACAGTGCTTTTTTAATCACCTTTTTATTAATGTTATTTTCCCCCCTCCCATAATATAAAAGTCGGCAATGATATCAATAATTTATTATACTGGAAGCAATATAAAAAGAATGCTTGTGGACGGTCTTAACGGGTAAGATGTCACCTACGTAACTAGCGGCTCATGAGGAAGCAGAACCCTACTATGAAGTGGAAAGAATTAGGGGGGGGGGTTGCACAGCTTCGTTGGACTCTGTCGCATCTTACTGCTAGAAGCAGCAGACCCTTAGCTATGGGAACTTTGGCTTCAAACTGGCAATGAGTTAACATCGAACCATTGATACATGGTTGTCCGTGCAGTGGGACGTTTTGATCGTCAGTTATGCTTTATTTTTCCCTTTGGACAACGACAACAACAAAAATCCCCATCTCCCCTCCCTTTTTTCCACCCCAACCCCTAACCTGGCCTCCCCTCTTCACAAAATAAAAAGAATGGAAGATGCAGAAAAGAAAGACTGCTAAGTCTTCTACACTCTTCCCCGATAGCTTAACTCCAGTAGCTCCACATTCAGCATCTATAAGTCATGTACATAAGATAGAATTCTGCAGAGGGCCCTATACCAGGTTATATTTTTTTCTCCCCCCCCCACCCTCATCTCTAGCATCTTTCTAGAATCCAGCAGAAGAGTTCCTACAGCCAGGAATCAAACTACGGAACCTTCAGAAATGAAAGACCCACGATATTAAAATACACAGAACAAAATATCTGAGGTATAAGATAAAAAATGTAATTTTTTTCCTCTTTTTTATTATTATTTATTATTATTATTTCTTCTTTTTTTTGAGTTGCTAAAGTGATGCAGGACTGCAAATATTGCAATGCTCAGGCCTCAGGTGGTTCCTCCTTTCTCTCTCTCCCCCCCGATGGGAAGGTTTTTATGGTTTTTGTTTGTTTGTTTGATTTTCTGTTGTTTTTTTTGTTGATTTTTTTGTTGTTGTTTTTGATTTTTTTTTTTTGTCATTTAGTATGGAGCAAAACGGTTGTATCCCCCTCGGTATATACTAGCCTGCAATGAAGAAAGTACGAGACCCACATCATCAGCGTGGCTTCTAGTCTTGCCATCAGTCAAGGGTGCAAAAGCATTCTGAAACAAAGCAATTTGAGGGGTGCGTTTTTTACATTTTCCTTTCGCAACACGGGCATCATCAAGAATAATGTGAAAAAAAAAGACACGCAAAACCAAACAAAATGGAAGCACCCCTTGAACCCATCCCAGAGTATTCTTGGTAAACTAAAGGTAGGATCATAGCCTAATCTTTCCTTCAAAACCTCCTTGGAAAGAGAAACCTCTGTTAAAGAAAATAATAATAATAATAATGCCAGTGTCTTGAGCTACAAGGACTCTGAGAGGAGCTGGACAATGGAAAGATTGGCACAGACTGATTTCATTCATTCGTGTCCTTGGGGGATGGATTAATGCATATTCTATCCCCACGGGGGAGATCTCAGTCTACATTTTTATTTTTTGTCGGTTATGGGGCTTGAACTCAGGGCCTGGTTGCCATCTGAGCTCTTCTGCTCAAGGCTAGCAATCTACCACTTGGAGACACAGCTCCACTTCCAGGTTTTTGGGGTGGTTAATTGGAGATAAGAGTCTCAGGGGGACTCTTTGCCCAGGGTTGGCTTTGAACCATGATCCTCGGATCTCAGCCTCCTGAGTAGCTAGGGTTATAGGCGTGAGCCACCGGCGCCCAGCTCAGCCTACATTTGAGGTTGTCTCTAGGTGATTTCTTGAGTGTATGGCTTCGACTCGCCTTTCCCAATACTTCTCCTCATTTGGAACTAGGTGTGGAAAGGGAACTGTTGCATGCTGAATCAAGATGAGAAAAAAAAAAATCAAAATGTATGCTTTGACTGGGCTCAGCAAGTCTGGACTGGAATCTGACCTTAAAGCGAGGGTTGGTAACAGGCATGGCTGGATGCAAAATTTACACTTGTGCAAAATGGTAATTTCCAAAAATCCTGGTTACATTTCTATGACCAAGCTCCAAGGGCATTATCTGGCCATGGCTTTCAGTGGTTCTGAAGTGGCACTTTCACAATTCCCTCTACTAAAAGTATTGGTGATTCCAACGAGTGCTTGGTCAGGGCTCTATTTTCAGTAGGAGGATTGCTATTCTTGATCCAAGTAGAAACTGCATGCCAAGGCTTAATAATGATTGCATACGCTCTTACGTGATGGGCGCATCTTACTGGACCAAGAGTTTCAGTGCATAGAAGTTTGAACGAGTACAGGCAAAAAAATCACCCCATCCTCACCTCCTCCCATTTTGTTCCTGCCCTCCCTTTAATCTCCCCCCACCCCGAAAAAAATCAAAAAACCAATATTCCCACCCCCTCCCCCAAAAACAAAAACAAAAAAATAAAACAATCCCCAAACCCAGCTGATTTCCTTCTAATTTCTTACATATTAAGCACGCACGCGCGCACACGCCACACACGCATACATACACACAAGTGTGTCACTCTCTCTATTTTCTCTCCTGGGTGACTATGACTTTGAACATGAATTGTAAAAGGGGAGGGCAGGCAGTCAGATGCTCAGCTGCCTGACAGCAGAGGCCTGGAAGTGTGCAGCTTAGCTCCTCTGAAGTCTGTGCTGGGGCTGGAACCTTGGGGCTATGTGAATGAGCAGCCAGGGAGGGGGGGAGGGGGGAGGGGGGAAAGAAAAAAAAAAGTTCTGCATTGACACTGCATTCTGTTAGTGATGGATTTAATTATCAAAATGACTAATTATTCCATTAAGGTAAGTGCTCTGCTAGGTGAGACTCGCAAAATTAGAAATATAATAACTTACATGCACTACATTGCCAAGAAATTAAGACATTTATCAAGTTTACTAGAAGGATTAATGTGGCATTTTAGCTGCTGTTAGCACAAGAGACAAATTCAATTAAGGGGGAAAAGTGAGAGGCTGTCAACCATCAACCCATACTAAGGCCCCGGGCTGGGGAGGGGACGGGGAGGGCAGGAAGGGCGGCGGGAAGAAGAGAGGACAAAGGAGAAGAAGACACTCACCATGGCACCAACGCCGTAGGTGGGGGCTGCAGCAAGTGTGTGGTGGTAGGGGTCGGCAGCATAAACTCGTCCGTAACTGCAAGGGAAACAGACATAGAAAGATGGATCCGTGACAGGCTGGTACAGCGGGATAATGCCCGTCAACAAAATCCAGACTCCCAAGACAAGGCGGTGGGGGTGGGGGTGTCATACGTACAGATCCTAACACAAGAAATGTCTCCCAACTACCACGGCGTGGGAGAAAAGTCCACCCGGTGGGATGCTTGCCCAGTCCGTGTTGTATTCCATACATAGAGGTTTTTTTTGGGGGGGGGGCGGCACTGAACACAGGAGGCGCTTTCTGGGCAATGCATTCTGGGGTAGCTTGGTCCTTGGAATGTTACATGACTGTGTGGGTGCAAAGTGGACTGCCATCATGGCACATGGTTTGTGGTTGGCTGTGAGACCCCACGTGGTGTGAGCCCGTGAGTGGAAATACACATGCGCACACGTGTACACCTCACCCCTCCTCGTAAAATCCTGTTGGAGCCGCTGAGGTAGCTTCCTCAGGGATGCAGACCGAGAAGACGCAGGGATGCAGAGGGGTCGGGGTCCCTGGCAGGGTGTGCTAATACACAAGGGAGGCTGCCTTTTCTCCTGGCGTGGCTGTGACCCACGAACCAGACGGGGTGGACCAGAAAGACTGCAGGGAACTTGTGACAAGAGGGACCAGTATCGCAGTATAGAAACCAGCCTTCCACTGGCGTCACCTTGATGGGCCTGGTTTGATTTTTTGTCTTGCTTCTCCAGAGGGGACTGGGCCATGGTTCTGGGTCTTTGAAATGACCCAGGCTCTGTCTCTGTCTACCATCTTTCTCCCTCTGATGTTATGGTTTCTAAGACAGTTTTGACTAAAAATGGATGGGATGCAAACCACACGTCCTGGGTATCTGTCCTCCGTCTTGACATGTGGCAATACATCACCAGCTAGGGCCCAGCTACATACAGGTGGAGATGACCGCTAGCTATCTGGGTTCTTTTGCATCCTGGTTCAACATCATCACCTACCCATATGCATCTGACTGACCACATTGTCTGTCTGGAGATAAGTTTGAATAGTGAGGTTTTGACACTAATGCAAGCTGAGATGCAACCTTCAGTTAGGCTTCTTGGAAGCCAAGCCTGACACTGACATTCCTGTGCAAGTGATTTGTGCAGGTGCTCTTAAGAGGAGGAGGGCGGGACAGAATGAGAGGGTGAGAGGGAAAGCAAGAATGAGAGAGAGAGAGAGACAGACAGACAGACAGACAGAGAAGGGAGAGATAGAGACAGACAGAGAAGAGAGAGACAGAAGGAGAAGCAAAGGTGCAGGCAGGCAAGCAAGCAGGCCAGGGCAGACACACAAAGAACACAGTTCTAGATGCAGCCTCCCTCTTCATGTGGGGCTCTCCTGATGCACCCTGGCTTCAATCTGATTCCTTGCATGGCACGCTAGAGTTGGTTGCCCACAAAGAGGGGCTTTTCTGAGGGGAAGGGACTCACTGCCAAGTTCAGAGAGCTCCTTCTGGCATCTCTTCAAGCTACACCTGAACTCCATTAGCGGCCAAGGCTCTTAGGCACCAGGGCGTGTGTGTACCAGCCACTGGGGGGGGGGTGGTTTCTCTATGGGATTTTAACCTTTTTTATTTTTAAATGAAAAAGCTACACAGGGAGAAATCTTTTTGCACTAACAACCTTAAGCTTGCCTCTAAATCCTGGAAATCTGATTTGTATCTACTTTATTCTTCTGGAGCTCTTTCCCCCATTTCCCTTTTTAACCTGATTGCTCAGAGTTGTCTCAAAATAGATAGTAGGGAGAGCCAAGGGCCAGTGGTGAGATGGACCAGGTTCAAGTCCTGCCTTTTCTAGCTCCTCTCAAGTGAGTCTGATTGGATCGGATGACAGAGCTTAGGATGGTGAAGGAGCTGGGCCACAGATGGTGTAAAGTTTAAACTCTCACTTAATACCCCAGGTGGGAAAATGACGGGTTCTAACCAAGAGTGCCATGGGCCTGTCCCAAATGCCAAGCCTTCCTTGTCTGTTTCAGAGGAAAACCTCACACAAATGTAGATGCAGCCTCAAGAGACACACCTTTTCTGATGTACACCTGTCAGTAAAACTTAAGTCGGTCAGCTTTTCATTCCTTTGGACAATTATTCTGTCCTTTTGCTCATGAAAAAAAAAAATCAAACGTTCATGTGAGATCCGCCATTTTTGTGAGGAAGGGAAGTACAAGGCGTGCTTAAAAATCTGAATTTTTTTTAAAAAGGAAGGATAATATTCATGGGGGCCACTCAAGTTGAACCACATGGGAGCCACAACCCAAGAACCCCAAAAGGAAGCTCAGGGATGATTTGAGAAAACATTGGCTCATTTTGGAATTGACCTTCAGCCTGGCCTTCAAGGGGGAACATAAAACATCCAATCATCAGTCTAGAGAGAAATGAGCCAATCAGATTCATTCTAATGCATTTCTTATCTGGCCACTTTGGTTACAGGATCAGAACACAAATGCCACAGGAAACCTGAAAACTCTCAGGACTACGTGAAGGGAGGGGTGGGAAGGAGTCCTTTCAAGTAAGTGTGAAGAAGCAAATGGAGGGTTTGGTTTGCTTGTTTTGTTTTTGGGGTGGCAAAGATGTGTACAGATAAGAGTCAATGTGTGGATGGTTCCCCCTTCTCCAACTGTAATCTTTCCTGGTAAGTCCTTTTGGGGAGCTCTAATGCTGGGCAGATTTTCAACCTTTGTAGAAAACCCAAGGTAATAATTTGGCCGTCATTTTCCCCCCGGTGGTAGAAGAAAAGCACATCAGCCTTGAACTTTATTCCTCACAAATGAGCAGACTTCTCTTTCTCCTCGGGGTGACCTCTACCTTCAGAATAGGATGGTTTTATTATGATTAATAAATTTCATTTCCACCGAGGAAAAGGGACCGTGTCAGCTCAAACCGAAAGCCAGGAGGGTTCTTTTCAAATGCTAATTTCTAAACATGGCCCTTGGGGTGACACCCCATTTTAGACGCAAGGTTATTAGGGAAGATGTGGACCTGAGCATTCCTTTGGCCGAGGATATGCTGGCCCACGTCAGCAGGCTGGCTGTCCTAGGCGCTAGCTAAGCAGAGTCCAAGGAGAGAAGATCAGTTCCCCCGGGGACTATCCAGAGCGACGCGGGATATGTCACATTCACCATGCTAGAGTGTGACCTTCCACATCACCCTGACCACAGAGGAAGGGCACAGTCAGACCTAGGGGTCTTCCCTGGCCCCTAATTCCTACCCAACGTCAATTGCAAGTGACCCTGGAAAATATGTCCACCTCACTCCATAGGTTTTATTATTGCCTTGAGACAAAACTTCATCAAAACCAACTCCACAACCGTGGCCCAATTCTTGTCCCTTCAAATCAATGGCCATTTAGAGTAACAGCTGTCAGACATCTCCAATCTAATTTACCTGTCCCTCCCTCCCTCCTTCCCTCTATCTCTCCAATTAAAGGTAGATCTACATTAATCCAATCCTATCATTCCTCTGCTTTAAGACCCTTCAGTGATTTTTTTCCCATGGATCCTTAGTAACCAAACTTGGTATGGGTATTCTTTGTCCTTCCTTCCATCTTCCTCTCCTTCCCCTCCGACCTGCCTCTGGCACATGAACCTTCCCTCATATGGAAACCCCATGTCTCCATTTTCCACTGGGAGCCTCTTCTTTTCAACCTTTGTATCTCAGGACAAACATCACCTGGCCAGAGCATTACTGCTTCTTCTCACCCCTGGGAGATGCATCTAGTGTCTTTTGACCTTACCATTTTAGTTAAAACCAGGAGCTAATCCAAAAAGAACCGAGAGCTAAGGACAAGAAGGTCTAGCTTCTCCAAGTTCTGCCTTCTCTCATTTGGGCAAGCCTCTCATCCTCTGATAAATGGCTGGTTTCTGTCTGAGTCCTGCTGTATTCTAACCAATATCCTATGGCCAGGACACCGATATTATCATACAAGGAAACTAAAGAATGAGTCTCACCAGCCAGTCTCCTGTGGTTTACACAGACTTCTGATTTTAGAGACAACCAAAAGAGTCTACTCTAATACAATCGCATGACACTTTCGCAATCCAATTACAGACTCTCCGAGAGTCAAGAGCTACCTAATTTATGAGCTGCCGATGTGCTTTAAATCGCTGTACTTGAACTTGAGGTTATGACAGAGTACAATGAATGCATCTGCTGCCTGGTGGATGGAAAAATAGGAAACCGTATTTGTCAAGGTGCTTTGTGAACCCTACTGAGAAATGTAAATATTACTTGTTAAGGGTTTTCTGAACCTAGGGAGAGACATGCTGCATGCTAATGAAATATAACATAATAGTCCTGTGCTAGAATCCCTTGCCAGAGTTTGAACTGTTGCATGATTTTCTGGCAAGGGCATTGTCAGAACAGTGTATTTAATTTTGCTCTCTCTCAATTCATTCTGTTATTCAGCATCCCGCCCCCTTCCCATAGCCACACTTCCTGACTTCGAGGCCTCTGGGAGGATTCCTTCAGGACCAGAAGGATGCTCACTCCTTAAATGAAACTCAACATGGATTCCCCATCCTCTGGAATGTCATGAGGGCCTACGATGCATACCCTTCCTAGCCAGGCTATAGACGATATCAGCATTTTGGACACGGAAAATGAACCTCTACAGGATCACCTGAGAGGTGGAGCTTACCGGGGTGATAGCCAGGATCCTGGCTGGGTCCTGGTGCCCTGTCTGGCTGGATCTGGTTGGTCCCCAAGGATGCTGAGGACTTTCCAGATACAAGCCAGATGGTCTGTAAGGGAGATGGGTGGCTTGCTTTTCTGCTGGTAGCATCCACTGGCTGACTCATGGTTTTTCTTTGTGAAAGAGGGACCCACGTTCTACAGGGGGCCATTTTTGTTTTTCGAGGTCAGATGTTCTAATTTCAGAAACCCTACTGGCGAGTAGAGGCCAACATCCAGTGGGTCCTTCGTCGACTCTCTTCTAGCTCTTGCTTTCCTACTCCCTTCCACGATCCAATCACAGATCCAGCCATTTTCCTCCACATAAATGTTACAGGCATTGACTTTTCCTTCTTGTCAAACACAACCATTCCATCCTTTCCCACTCAACACTGCAGCACAGAGTAAGATACTGTGGTCTTCCTGTGAAGAGGCAGAAGGGTCCTGACCAAACCCTGCACAGCAAATCCCGCTTATCATTACAGCTTGTGGGACCGCACAGCACTCGGCAGAACAAAAACCTCTTCTGCTTCTCCCAATATGAGATTCCACAGAGGATCTTTCTGATTTCTGGCTTGGGACATGAAACTGTATGCCTGAGATGCATTGATCGTTTCTTTTTATGTCTTCACACAAATCAAACCTCTACCAGGCTCTACCCCTCCCAGGCCTTTTAAAGTCTGGGATGATACAGCATGCATCCTTTGAGGACATATCATGGGGACACGTGGCCAAGACTTTGAACAGATCTCCCAGAAACAATGATTCATCTCCATCCATCATGAAGAGAAACTGGGTGTCAGTTGCCACTGCATCTTCGCAGGAAGACTGGAATGTTCCTGGGACGAGAGACTACACCCGTCCAGGGTTGAGGCAGTGGAGGAAGGAAAAGCGCCCTCTGGAAAAGATCTTGGATGTTCTGGGAAAAGAATTAGAGGGGAGCAGTGTTCTGGCTAAGGAATGCTCCTGTTTGCATTCCAGCGGAAAGGAGTGGAAGCCTGGACCCTTGGCTAGCAATGAATGACCTTGGGAATGAATTCTGTAGGGCAACGTTCCGTTAGGACTTGTATCCTTCCTTCAAGTCTTAACGGCATTTGCATTTCTGGAGCAGGGAGACTGAGCATGTCCCCAGAGTCTAAACATTTCTTGAGATACATACGCTACAAGAACCAGCCCAGGCCCCCAGTTCAAAGCATCCTAAAGCCAGGCCCACGGGTGAGCAGACCTTCCAGAAAGCACACGAATGGAAATAGGAATGGAGAAAACTATGGTTTCACTCCACCCTCGCCACCTCAGCATGGCACTGGTCTTTCTGAACCTTATTAACCCCTCATCCCCTCAGCCTGGATTTGAAGCACTCATTTTCAGAAATTACTCAACATTTGATGGCCTCAGTGGTTCGCTGTTTGTTTGAAAACTTTACATAGGAAGTTGTTAAACTCTTGCCTTCTCCCCACTCAGGTTAATTCAGAGTTAGATCATTCTTTAATTTTTCCCCAGGCACCTGATAAGGACACCTTACTTTAAAAAAAAAATAGGGGCATTTTATTGTTATTGCATGCAACCAGCCTGAAACCAAGCTATGTAGCCCGTCAGCTCACCATAAAAAGCAATGATTATGTTTTCTAAATTCCTTTGTGTGCAAACTCCCTTAGCAGAGTACACGTCCCGTGTATAATGCATACCACACTTTACTGGAAACACACCAATTAACCACAAATCAATTTGCTGCATGACAACTTTGCTGAACAAGCTAATCACCCAAATGTGGAAAAGACAATTAGCTGAAGCTTGCTGAAGGGTCCATTAGAAGAATGGCCAGTTTACAAAATCCCTCTACATATTATCTGAAGGTTTATTTCTGTGTGTGCTGTGTGTGTGCATGCATGTGTGAGCATGTGTAGACTGAGTAGGGAAATAAATGGAGGGCAATAGTCATATTATTTCTAGACAAATATTGCTAAATGTACACTGCTTTTCTTTCTTGACAGTACTCGAGTTTGAATTGGGTGCATGGCACTTGCTAGGCAGGTACCCTACCACTTGAGCCATACCTCCAGTCCATTTCGTGTTATTTTTTAAAATAGGGACTTGTATTTTTTATTTTTTTTTTGGACTGGCCGGCCTTGGATCATGATCTTCCTTACCTTTGTGTCCCAATTTGCTGGGATTACAGGTGTGTAACAGCATATATGGCGTAAGACCTCTACATTTCTAATACTGGAACTTGTATTATCAGCCCTTCTTCCCTAGTCTCGTTGCACAAGGGCCTGTCCTTTGAAGGATTTCATTCCAAAAAAAACCCCATCAATTCCTCCAATTAGATTTTAAAACATCTTTTCCACCCTCTCTCCTTCTATTCTTTCCCTTTCCTGGGTTTCCTTCTCTTTGTTGCTCCCTCTCTCAATGCTGGGGGACAAATTAGACAAGTGCTCTGTTCCTGACCTACCCCCTAGCCCAGCTCATTAAATGTTCTACACTTAAAAGCTAAGAGTCTGCCAAGTCCAGTGGCTCATACCTGTAATTCCAGCTACTCAAGGGGGGCGGAGATGGGAAGGACCGTGGTTTCTGGACAATAAGTTTGAGAGGCTGCAGGTTAACAAAGGTGGATCTGTTGGCACTCGCCTGTCATCCAAGCTCCTTGGGAAGTATGAATAGGACAATCCAAGTCTATGGCCCAGGCTTGCTTGTCCGATTCTTAAAAATAACCAGAGCAGAATGGGCTGAGGTAGTAGAATGCCTGCCTAGAAATCACCTCTAGCACCCCCAAACGAGGGAACTTGCTTTCTGACGAAGCCCAGTAACTCATAGATGTGAAGAGGTGAGAGACCCAAGTCTTGCTTGTTCAGGGAGGGAGGTGTGAGTTCTGATCTGCTGTTTGCACCCAAGTGTGTGGGCTTTTCCTGGTCCATGTGGGGAAAGGTCCCAGAGGACATTCATTCTACTGCAGCTGTCATTTTCTGGGCTCATTCTATGCGGAGGGTGGGCTGGCTATGAGATGTGCTGATGTTCTGGTGTGTGGGGAGTTCTCTGCATTTTGTGCATGATTCTGACTTCCAAGTTCAAGTGGGATCTTATCAAGCATGCCTATTATTAAGACGGCCAGCAAAGAGATGGGGCTATTTCTCTCAACTTGAAGTGTGAGCCACAGTGAGTCACTATGAACTTTACTGAGCAGACACTGTGAATTATAGGAAGTGAGTGGAACCCCTGGCCATCCCATGCACACTTCTGTTATTGCTTACAAAGGTGATTTTGACCATACTGGGGTTTGAACTCAGGACCTTGAGCTCAGTAGGCAGCTGCTCTAACAATTGAGCTGTCCCCACAAACTTCACATTATTATTTATTATTAGTAGTAGTATTTTGCTTCCAACTAGGATCTTTTCTCCCTGGATTGGTTTGGATCTAGACACTTCTATTCAAACCATAGGTTCATACCACCATGCCCAGAATTTTGTTGGTGGAGGTGGAATCTCGTGACCTTTGTCCCTGGGCTGGCCTTGCACTCTTAATTCTTCAAACCTCTATCTCTCAAGTAGCTAGGACTACAGGTATGAACCACTGCACCTGCCTTATCATTTCGTATTTTGGCATGGAGCATATAAGATCTCTTCCTTACATGAAAAGTACGTTAAATCATGCAATGGAGCCAGTATCCATTATTTTGTCTTGTAACTTCTCCATGTTTTAGCTGTGATGCCAAAATACAGCCTCAGATACAATGGGACACGAACAGGGTTTAACTGGGAAGGTACAGATTCTGAAGTGCCAGGGAACTACAAAATAGAACCAGTTCACATCTGAACCCACCATCCCCTGTACTCTTCTCTCATCCCATGGCCTAGCGCATGCTCCGAAGACCCTAACAATGTCAAAACACTCTCGTATCCCTGAAATAATCCACTGCCACTCCCAGCAACAGGATTAGTGACAGAGCTTGAACAATTAGGACTTAGTAGAGTGTTCAAGGATGGTCCCAGAAGCAGCAGAGGTAACTAAGGTTGGAGACTCAGGGTAGGAAAATAGCTGGTCATTAGCAAAGGGCTTTTAGGCAAATGGACAAAGTAGTCCCCATGCATGTCTCTTGAATTCTGGGGACAAGAGCCTGAAACCACCGAAAATGCTTGTTTGATGGTCTGGATGCCACCGAAGCTGGGATTTGACTCTGCGCTGTATTCCGGATGGTCTCCTTCCTCTCTTCCCTTACCCTCAAACACTCTGGAACGGGGGGGGGGGGGCGCGCAGGGAGCCTCAGCAGCCAAACCTTTCTGTACATCTCTGTAAAAGGCAACTAGCATAGGGAGTGTCTGCTCATCTGGCTGGGTTTACTGTTTCTGTGCAGCCATGGCCTATTCACCACATGCGCAAAAGCTAAGACATTTGTCAGCCCACAGCAATCCACCTGTCAGATGTCTCTGTAATTATTTCAAAATAAGACAAAGAGAAAGTCTGGCATCCAGGCACTCACCTAGCTTGGCATTTAGGCCAGTAATCCCACGCTAGTGAAAACATCCAGAGATTTAATTGTTCTATACAATGTCAGGCAAAAGGAGCAGGCATTATTCTGATGGAATTTCATTCTCCGGTGGTAGATTTCTGTCTACCAAGGTTCTGCTTTCAAAACAAAGCAAAACAAAACCCCTTCCTCTCAAGTTTTGCTCCTTGAGACACATACAGAAAGAAAGGAAATAGACCCTCTATAGCAGGTAATAGGAAGATCCCTCCTTACAAGAGAGCGATAATTAAATTTCCTAATACCCCTGGCTTTATTGATGCAGTATTTTAGGGCCTAGAAGAGTCTATAAAGATCTCCAATAATTCACATTTCAATCTCTGACAACCCAGGTTGAATTTTTTTTAATTAAAAAAAATCAAGACCTTGGAAGTCACACATGGATGTCCCTTAATCACCTTTGATCAGTATTTTACTAGGAGAATACTAGTTATTACGTGAGGTTTTATTGTGGAATTACTCCACACAGATTGATTTTTCTGGACCATATATTATTCAAATTAGAAATAAAAAGCATCAGAAGTTAGCAAAAAACGTCTAATGCCTTAAAAAATATAATACAAGCAAGGGTTTAAACGCTTTCACTATATTCCAAAGGCATAGGGTTCTTAAAAAATGTTTTTAAAAAGCTAAACTTTATAGCATGACCAACTATAGCCATGTGAAGAGGAGAGAGGAGGTTTAAAAAAAAAAAAAAGGATACTGAGATTCAGATGATGCATCAGGACGTAGCAGTGTTTGTTACCTGTAGAGGTGTTACAAGATATTTCATCGGTTGCAACGAAGACGAACTGATTTCTGGAAAAGAAGATAAAATTCACAATACTGCTTGCTTAGTGGGGGGGGAGGGGATGTGCTCTCTGCCGATTGGTTCCAGGTGCACAGATGAAGGGGTGGGAAAGGGGAGGGGCTGCGTTGGAATGGATGTTACAAGGAGAGGTGTTTTTGGACTTAGAGCAGCGCTTAGAAAGATCATGAAAAACAGGCATGCAGGACTTCTTACACAAAATCATGAGCATGTCAGATTACGGGCCTCGGACAAGCTGTTGCGTGAGAATATTAACGCTGTGTGTTTCCCACCAACAAAGGTCATGCCAGGGTGTGTTTGTAAGACCAGACTGTGCTGACATGGAGATTGCGATTAAAAAAAAACAAACACACACATACATAAAGAAATGTGAGCCTTACTAGGAAAAAAGAATGTATAGTACAGCTAGGGAAGAATATCATTAACTTCCAGACTATTTATTTTAGTGTCCTATCTAGACAAATGTTTCTAAATAAGGAAAGAAAAAGCAGTTTTTATTCCAGAAGAGAATGTTACATGGTGTCAGGTTATAGCTAATAATTTCCTCATCAAAATGGGCTATATATAATATATATATGTACACATATATACATATGTATGTATATATATATATATTTAAAAGGCAAGAGATCCCATCCATTGAATCCAACCCTGTCTTGCAGAATTATTGTCAATGATGTACTAGTGGAAGGAAAATTAAAATAGAAAATGCTATTTTAATTTTTTAAAATTTAGCAAATCCACAAAGATGATAAAACTCTCTTAAGATGTTTCCAGTGGCGATGCCTTCATGATGTAATGTGCTCCAATTCAGAGATTCTGCTCATTTCTTCAGAAAGAATACTGATGTCAAGCAGATTATAATGCCCCGTAAGTTTGGCAAAGACCTTAAATATCTCAAAAGTAGCATCAGAGAAACAATGAAATCAGTTGTTGGATTTTTATAGTACCGGAGGATCAAGAATCAAAAGTAACATGTGTGTATGTGTATGTCTGGTTTTACTGTGCTTCATTTTCTTCAAATGGTCCACTGTTTCAGAAAGGATCTAGTGACTGAGCATTTCTTAAAACATCTTAAGAAAGTTTTACTGTTGGAAGAGATGCATCTTGAACTATAAATTGACTGTGTTCTAGACTTGAACATTTAATTGAACATTGTCATTGCATCTGTACCAATAAATTCTAAAACTATACAGGCTCTGGAGATAGGGAAAGACCAAATTCATTCATTGCCTCTCTCAAAACAATCGAAGTTGGCTGTCTTTGAGATCTGTCTGTGCGTCCATCCATCTATCCATCTATCCTGCAATCTTTTGACTCGGATTCAGACTTTTTGAATCTTCACATTATCTGGCTTCAAATTTCTCTAGGTGTGAGGAACACCAAAGTTAATATCCCTGAAAACAAAAGCAAATATGTGGGTGGAATATTCGTGTTGGCTTATGCATCTTTACCTTGCTTGTGGGGCAGAAAGATCTCACACATCTGGCTGCAAGTGTGATGTTTTCTGTGTTGACTGAGGGAGTCCTTACCAGGAGCGGGGCCTGCAGAATACTCAGCAGGGTACCAGTGCAACTACTCTGGTGGCCTGGTTGCATAGGAAGGGGTGGTTTTTTTGGAATAAGCATTCACACATATCTGGGGGGGGGTTGTTAATTAGTGAAGTATTGATGCTCAGTTCATACTCGCTACTTCTAGAAGAGATGGCTAGCTTGGCTTTTCCTGTCTACATCCAGGAAAAGCCATTTGATGTAACATGCTACTGAATGAAAAGAGGAAAAAAAAAACATACTAAGGGGTAACCTGTAAATCTTTTTATAAATAAATAAATCAGACCTTTCCCTTAACCTTAAAAAAAAAAACGTTTCTGGACAGGATGGTACCCTGCACAGTAAACTGTTTGAACACGAAGCCTTCAACAGTTCAGAAATCTGATCATTTGGACCTCCTTTCCCCTCCTCTTCACGTTTGGTAACCTATATATTCCTTGCCTCTCCCCATCTCCATGAGTCAGCCTCTTTCTCTCTTTCAAGACTCGATCATGGAAAGAACACAATCAGCTCTGCAGTTACCAAAAAGAAAGAGAGAAGCACTGATTTTTCTTTCCTTTTCTTTTTTTCTTTTTGACGCCAGTAATTTGTATGCATTTATTTTATACCATTTTATTTATTTACTTATTTGTCTGATGTGGGGCTTGAACTCGGGGCTTGGGCACTGCCCCTGGGCTCTTTAACTCAAGGTTGGTGGTGCTCTACCACTTTGAACCATGGTGCCACTTCAGTTTTATTTCTTCTCCCCCCATTGAAAATATTCCTACCCCGGCTGGCTTTGAACCGAGATCCTTAGATTTCAGCCTCCTGAGATGCTGGGATTATAGGCTGAGATTATAATGTCTGTCTTATTTTTATTATTATTATTATTTTAATCTACAAAATCCTGTGTCATTTCAGAAATATCTCTATTAGAATGTTAGGTGATGAATTTCAGGTCAGCTACTGTTGCCTCTCATTCCCTAAAAACTAAACTTTCATCAGCTGAATCAATGTGTGGTCAGCAGAAAGGGTCTGCCAGAGAAGGGGCTGGGGCTGTGGGACCCACAGGATAGGGTCGTGGGGTGCTGGCTCCATCCTGGGACTAGGGCCACCAAACCACACCGCTTCATACTGCATGCTTTCCTTCTTTCTCTGAGCTTTAAGACTGAGTTGGACCCCAGGTGACATAGCAAGGAATCTTTCTGGAAAACCTGTGATTCCAAATGATCTTAAAAATAATCATGATAACCAACAAAGTATGGCGTGGCTTCACAAACCTACCACACCCCAGACAAGTCAGAGACAAGTTTAATACCCAAGGCAGGAGTGCTTTGGATTTTGGATCCACTCTGAAGGAAAGGGAAACTGGTGCTGGGGTCTTGTCCTTATTCTAAGCCTCTCCTGATCTTTGGCCTGTCTCAATGTACGGACTCAAGGATTTGAATACAAGATCCAAGGGTTGAATAGCTTTGGACTTTTAGTAAACAGTGGAGTGGCTCTCCACCTGGGCTGTATATTCATGTATTTGATGGACTTTTACATCATTTTTTATTATAGTTTTTATTATTATTTTGGTTGATTAAGCTATGGCCAAAGCCCATGAAATGAGAATGGGTCCTGGTTGAACTGAGACTGGAGGGTCTGCAAAATGTACCAAGGATGATGTAGTCAGGTGAGCATTTATAAAGCAGTGGTGCAGAGGCAGCAGAATCACTGAACCAGGTGCAATGCTGTCTTTTGTAGTGCATGTGTGTGTGTCTCTGAGAGAGAGAGAGAGAGTAGGATTTGAACTCAATGCCTTGCACTTGCTAGCTGAGTGTGCTACCACTGGAGCCAAATCCCTGTTCCTATGTTTCACTTTAGTTATTTATCTTGACTGTGAACTTTTATGCCCACATTTGCCTTCCGACTGAATGCATTGTATTGACACTTCCCTGGTAGCTGGGAATCAGGGCATGTACCAGTACGGTGGCTTGTTGGTTGAGATGGAGTCTCTGGGTAGCTTCTAAACACAGTCCTGCACTGCCTTGGGACTGTCTAGGATGAGAACGAGTAGGTGGGCATGCCAGATTCCACGGCAAGCCAGCTCTGTGGAATGCTGAGGTCTGTACTGAGGAAAATGGGCAACCCCTTCTGAGAAAGTTTCCTCTAAGAGAAGAAAGTTTCATGGATTAAAATACATTTCAAGATGGCATACTCAGTCAGATTATTTTCACTAACATTGCGTATATCCAGAAAAAAACAACAACATGGAAAAAGAGATAAGAGGCCTATCTGTCTTGAACTTGACGATTCCCCTAGAGAACTCTGCTCGGACTTCCTATCCAGGTGCCTCTTTATTACCTGGAGATGGCAAACTGTCCCTTTGGTGATTTTAGTCCCTTGTCTATCCACCCTCTTCTTCAGGGTCCAGTATACTACTGTCCCAGGCTCAGCCAAAGTTGAACTAAGCCGGTATCTGTTATTATAGCTGGTTTCCTTTGGAAAATAGCAAACTAAAGTATACATCCTGAGAAACCCCTTAGACATTCCTTCAGGAAGTGAGTGAGAAGTCACTTTATGGGGAGGAAAATCAGGTACTAAAATGTTGGCTGTGGAAGACTCATGAAATATACAAAGGCATCTTCAATCGCTACCCAAACAGGAGGGAGGCTAGTGGTGTTTTCAAATCAAACTTGAATGCCCTCATCCTAAATTAGAAGCTGCATTTGCCCTAGGAAATCCATGACACTCTACCACCATGCTGGTATGTTCCAGAAGCTTGGGTGGTTGTTTATGCCAACGTGGAGAGAAGAAATACTCAAAGAGAGGATGTAGGTGAGGAGAGAATTTGTCTTAGGGTACCCCAACTGCTTCTCCCAAACCTATTTCTATAGAAATTCAAGAGCCAAACAAGATACCCTGTGGTTGGGTGGAGATGGTAATGGTGAAATCTTGCGTGTCGGGTTGGGGCTACATGAGGGGCTCCTGTGAGTGACCACAGAATTCTCCCGGCCTGAGGGCCAAAGGCCTACCCCTGGTCCTGATTTGTAGCCAAGGCACCTGAAGATGAAATAGGGATTCTCCATGTTGCCCAAGATGGTAAGACTCTTCACGTCTGCTTACACCCGACTATATGATCTGCCCATCAGTGGAAAGGACCGGCTAGTGAGGTGCCTCTCAAAGGTCCAGTTCCGATTCCTGACACAGCCGCCGACCATGCTCCATCTGGTCAAAGCAAGGGGGCCTCAACAGTTCAGCAGTGAGAGTGTGGCTCGTAGTCTGCTGGTACAAACCCGAGTCACCACCTGAACGAAATGAACTTGCTCACTGTCACCTCCATACAGACAAATGCTTATTTTCATAATCACCTGCACTGGAAGACACCCGCCTGCCCGTCAGACAGACACTGCGTCACTGAGTGTGCTCACACCATCACACTCCTCTGTGGTACTTTCTTTCTCTGCTGATTCGAGTGCGGATTATGGGGTCTTATTGGTAGGTGATGATGAAACCAAGCCTCAATTGCGTGAAGAGAAATTGGATGGGACTTTGACGGGATACATTTTGTATGAAGGCGAGACGCTCGTGCCAATCTGTGGGAAAAGAATAGCCCAGGATTTCTATCTCTACCCAGTGGTCTTTGGCCAAGAAAGTGATTGATTATGGCCATAGGCTAGTGGAAGTAATTTCCTAAGAGAGAATGGGATCGCAGAGATGCAAAACCACGGAAACCTCACGGAAGGAGGGAGAATGGTGATGAGATAACAGACTAAGGAACGGACGAAGGGATGATGATGTCTGTGATCTTAGGCCAAAGCATTTCTGTCTAAATGACCAAGATAATTAAGGGAGAAGGATGCTGGGCTTTGATGATGCTGAATTCTTCAAAACTTTATGACTCTATCCCCACACCGGCACAGTGCGGGCTGGGAGCAGTGCGGGCACGGGTTAGCTGTCAGGACTCGTCCTCAGGGCCTCACACTCTTCTCTTGTTCCGCTCATGACTAGCTTTAGCCAGGCCTCCAAGTCCAGCATTTTGTTGCTTCACTGAAGATGGGTGGTGTCTTGAAGTCTTTTCTGCCTGGACTGGCTTTGAACCCTAATCCTCCAGATCTCAGCTTCTTGAATAGGTGGGGCTACAGGTGTGAGCCTCGGGCACTTGGCTTGACTATTCTTTATAGAGTCTTTCTCGTTAGCTTTCTCTGAACTCCCATCCCCTCTGACAACAGCCCCTCCTTTAAATGTTTCGCATGCCAATTAAATATGAAAATGCACCGTGGGTTTCCAGGAGAGTCTAATTTTAGAGGAACTGATCACCAGGGAGGAAAATCTTCAGAAGTCATTTATTTGCTGTCGAGTGACTGTTCACAGTAGCTGCGCACAGATGCAGAAGTAACTGGGGGCCACCTAGACACAGAAAGCCCAGGTCTGTGTGCACAGGCACCGATGTGGAAGCCGCTTTGAGAGCGTGAAAGGGAACCCCAGAAGCAGTCAGTGACAAGCTCTACCTCACCCCAACCATGGCTTCCATCACACAATAGATAGTGACCATAGAAAACCACTAGAGCAAAAGCTCAAACCACAGCAAAGGAAAGACGTGGCGAGGAGATGGATTGTCTGATTTTTTTTTTCTTTGTCATGATCTCCATAGGTGCGGGGTGAACTATGAGTCTCCCTGGTGTGCTGTCTCCCTGCCATTCCTAGGTTTGCAGTAAGAGGGAGAAGGCTCATCCACTTTGCTCATGGCTCTAGAAAGAGTCTGATTTCTGCCTTTTCTTGTAAGCTCTTTAAAGCTCGGGGATGCTGCTGCTCCTCCATAGGATATATTTGTGTGTGTGTGCGTGTGCGTGCACGTGTGTGTCCTATCAAGTCAATGATCTGAAGCTCGCGGAGTGAGTCATTAAGCCCTGACATGACCAAAGGAGTTGTTTTACCTCATCTTGTCAGTGGCAAAAGTGTCTGCCCATCCAGCTGTGGAAGCTGTGGTCTGCTGGGTTTGGAATTTCTCCCCTAAGCGCTCTGCAGTCCCCAATCAGTCCAGTTGGTAGACTCTTGCAGGAGATTGATTTTTTTTTTAATTTTTATTATGAAGTACTTCAATTACACATTTCTGCAATTGTGTCTTAACAGCCAAGAAGGCATTGCAGATTATGGAACGAGGGTAATTTATTCTTGGAGCAAAAACTTGGGCACTTTTTCTTTGAGGGTGTGTGTGGTGTCGCCGTGATTCAGAAGTATGAGATGCCCAGGAAATACACTGCTTGGTGGCAGACATGGTGCTTTTCTTCACCTATACCTTGGCCCCGATGTTTTAGTTTTATTAGTTGAGCTGAAAAGTCACCATCTCTGTACCTGGACTGGCCTCGGACCTTGATTTCCCCGAATCTCAATTTGAACAGATAGGATCACGGGCACATTAGTGTGTGTTTATAAAAGCGGAGTCTAAATAAAGCCCTGGACATACTCTTTCAGAGACACTGGAGTAGAGGAGGCTCTGAAAAGACGCTTGTTTCTCCTACATTCCTATTACAGGGTAATAATGCACCTTTTTTTAAAAAAATGGTTAAAATACAAGCACTCATCAGAGTGAGTATAAAAAAAAGTAACAGAAAACCAAAAGAACCTGCATATTCAAAGAATGGTTCCTCTCAGGTTTGGATTCAGTAACTGTAACTTCAAGTGAGCATCCTCCCGCCCTAGATCCTGATCACCAGTCCATAAACGCATGTCCCATAGCTATATCTACATCTATCTATCTGTCTATATTCACACACACAGATATTAGCAGCCTGGGAGAAGAAGACAAGTCTTGTCTGTTTACAGGAAGTGGAAGCTGGCTGCCATATGAAGTAGACCATCTTCTACTCCGGGCTTCCCAGACCTGGAAACCCTGTCCAAGGCCATCAACCGGGTCTTGAACCAGCCTGAGGAGATGATGCTTTGAATTAAGGACTCCCAGGAAGCTTGGGCCATGTCCTTGAAAGCGTCACACAGGGAGGTGTCAGGAATGGGGCCAGGACTGGGTGTTCCTCCTCACCCCGCCCTCCATTGCTGAAACTTTTAATAATCCACCACAATGTAAAAATAAAAAGAAGGGAGAAGGGCATAAAAATCACGAAGCATAACAATTTAGCCTTCCTACAAGACAAAATAAAATGAGGCATTTAGGTGGTGAAATAAGTTCTCCGTTCAGAATTGCCCAGATGCTTGAACCTCTGATAAGGAGTCTGAAGAGAAGAGCACCTCATTTTAAGTGCAATTATTTGCCTGTCTCTTTTAACAACAGGGTTTCTGTCTGTCTTAATCTGAGTCCAGCAAAAAAGAAACAAGCTCCTACAATACATAGAAACTCGCATTAATGGAAATCAACTTGGAGCTCTTATTCAGTTCATATCTATCTAAGGTTGTACATACGATTTACTGAGCTCCACCTTGTATAGATTAGATTATGATGAAATATTATGAGGCCAAAGAGATGTTATTTTTCTCCTTCCTCCCTCTCTTTCCTTTCTTTTCTTTCTTTCCTTCCTTCTTTTTGCTCTCTTCCTAATTTCCTTTATCCTCTCCTTCCTCCCCTTTATTCACACATCTACTTATGGACTTATTTATCATTTATGTCTACCTGTATACACTATTTATGTACTTCAATGTCAATTGAAGTAAGAGTAGCTCAAACTTCAAAGACATAGCTACTTGTATCTATTGAGTTTGAAGGAAAGATTCCTAAGTGGTCTCTGAGGTAGGTCTCTTATTGCTAGGCTATGAGTATCCATTGGAGGCAATGATCAGTCATTGATATTAAATAACCAATTGTTCTTGACTAGTCCTGCTAGCATTAAGATTTACCTAGTTATTCTTATGAGTCTCCTGCGAGGCATAGAGAAGTGTGTGTGTGTGTGTGTGTGTGTGTGTGTGTGTGTGTCTGCAGAGAGTAAAAATAATTGCTATTATTTATTTGCGTTTCTTTAAAACTGAGATATATACAATTTCCAAAAGTTTACCATATGTGTCACACAAAGAGCAATTTCCTATGTTCTTTCTAACAATATTTTGACATAGAAACGTTAACATCTTTGCGGGGAGGGGGAGGAAGAGAGGACTAAAATAAAACAAAGATCTTGTATAGCCTGCAGTCTCTCACACTTCTAGGGACATGAGTACAGCCTGGAGTTTCTGTCCTCTGCCCGGAGATTTCCTGGTAGTTAGAGACCTTTAAAGGAGATGCATGCTTTGCATGAGGGAGGAAGGAATGTCCCTGGCAGTTCTAACTAGGATCCTACGGTTCTGACACTTGTGAGTCACACCCTCTGTACTGCCTTCTTCTGCAACTGTCTCTTCCTGTAGGAGAGAGTACTTCCATGCATCATGACTCGGGCACGCAGGACAATCGTGATAGACATGCTCTGTATATCTTTCTCATGAGGCATTTTCCTGAAAGCAGTGTACATGGCCTAGGCCTCCATTGTTCTCCAAAGACATATGGTATAATTAATTAAACAGTCATTAATTCAACCAGGCTCTCTTCCCTTCCCCACCTCCCAGTCAGATTGCAAAAGGGGGGGGGGAAGAAATGCAATGAGGACCAAGTCATAAATCCGTGAAGAAATCAAGAGCCAACGAATACAAAGACGCCTGCCCCAGGCTTCATTCAAGCAAAGCCATTCACCGCGCTGATGTGATGGGCCCGTGTGTGAGGTCTCGAGCATGTCAGACACTTCAGCAACACCGCACGGCATGCAATGACCCCTCGACCATCCGCCCCCTGCCATGCTCTGATCCGTCCTAGCTTCGGGGATGGTGGAGGGGGGCAATCAATCTCCTGGTTCCAGTTTAGCTCTGGTTCAAAGTGAGATTCCCAAAGAAAAAGAAAAAAAAAACTGGCAAGGCTAAGAAAAAGAAAAAAAACCTGGCAAGGCTCCCACGCTTACCCGATGTTTCCTAAATGCCAAGAAGAGGTGTTTGCCTAGTCCCCCATTCAACTGGACCAGGAGACTACAGAAGTGACCTACATCAGCTCAGTCTCTCACGTGTGGGAAAAGCTCTGCCCAGGCCAGATGGTGTTCATTCTGGAGGTCAATGTTCTGAGACTCACGGTACTCGGAGGTTATCACCCCGTGATGATTTAACCAGAGAGCTGATGGGCGGAGTGGCAGAGTGCCCACTAAACTTCTTCTGGGCAGTCTGGAGGTTACTGGAGTTCACTATTTTACAAAGGTCCCTGAATCTTTAATTTGACCAGGGCTTACTTTGTGCTGATAAAAGGTAAAAACTGTACCATCAGGGGAATCTGGAAACTTCTTTTGCTTTTCAAGGCATCTGAGGAGTTCATTCCCGATTACAGGGAAAGTTTGGTGAAGTCTTTCCATTTGATCAAACTGACAACCAGTGAACGGTCTCCAAAACATTCTCAACGCCTGCTCATTTCCCTTCCTGTTTTATAGAAGATGTTTTTGTGTCGTTTTTCAGAAGTGGAAACTCTCTTTGTCTTTCTGTCTTCCAGAGAAAAGGAACTAAGAGGCTATGACTTCCATGATGCTATGACAATGTAAAGATAATTTATTATATAGCTGTCCCCAAGAGAGATTCTAGATGCTTGGTCTCCTAAATAGATTCTAAAGCTATTCTGATCATTTTCCATCTCCCCACCCCCACCAAATGTGTGTCTTTATAAAAGGACCTTTCTTCTTTGCCTCCAGGAATAAAAAAAGGAGGGTTCCATCCTTAAGAGACACACAATCGGACCAGAAGTGTCACGTGAGAGATTGTTTTCTGGTGATTCACTTCTTGCTGGATTGACCACTATGACTAATTCCTTAGATGACAGGTATCTTGCTTACAGTAAAATCAAATAGGGCCAATAATCAATTTCCACAGAAACCAAGAAGACATAACATGTAAATTTCTCTAATGAACAACAAGAGCCCAGTTACTTGGACAAGAATATAGTTAGTTGGTTTCTTCAACTGTAATGGTTATACACTAAAGTGGGAATTACAGAGTTATGAAAGATTTACCAGTCCAAGGATGAGGGTATTTTCAGTAGGATGTTGCCAATGGAAAAAAAAATCTTCATATTATTGATATTACAGAACTTATACATGTACTTTGCATATATGGCATTTCAAACTGCAGAAAAATTTAACTGAATTTTAGATGAACACATGGGAAAGGCTATTTTCTTAAGTAATTCTAGGGAGAATAGAATCGTAACATTGCTTCTTTATTATTATTTTTAGAGATCTAGAGCGGTCTTATTGAGGAAGGCGATTTAAATAATATCTTTGTAATTAACCTTTTCTTTTTCAACTTGGGGATAGATGCACTTACACTGAGAAGCAAGATAAACATTCAAAGAAAATAAATCTGTTTAAGGTTCTTATAATTGTACAGCAGGCTAAAGTCACTATAATTATAATTACATACAGAGTGGGTGTTTGAGAATTTAGCATCTTAGAGATATTTTCATGGAAATAATTAAGGGTTGTTGTTGAACCCCATTACAATGGATAACACATGAATCCTCAGTGCACAGAAATTAATAGCAGCATGTCTTTTCATTTGTTGAAACATCTTGAGTATTTTAAGATTGTCATCATTTTTTTAATTAGCCTTATTGACCTTCTGGAATTTTCCAAGACCAAGTCTCTAACGTGTTTTGAAGATAACAATGCACACGAAATATTTCCACGTCGGGACATATGATTATTGGGGAATCACGGCCATGTCTTGACGGTTTCTCTTAAGGCTTTCTACGGCCTGGAGAACCTTTGGCTGTTTCTTAATAATGATACTAATAAGAATGAGTAATAAATATCACCTGCATACAACCAGACAGCAGAGCTCAACTGTATCTTGTCATTCCTGACAGATGGGTGCACGGGAACTTTCCAAGGGCAAAGCTTGAAACTCGGGCATTCCTTCTGCTTTATTCTAAGGCAGACCAAATTGTGTTGCTATGAGGAACTAACAACCCATCCTGTGAGAAATGGGATGAAACGGCTAGGAAAGCACCCCACAGCAGACTGAGACGGGAACTCAATTACACACAGGCCAGGCGGGAGGCCCAGGGCTGCCGACACTTCTCATACCTGTCTGACCCAGCATGCCTCAGCCACACATGCAAATTGTTACCATTATTGTTTTATTCATGAGACTTTTTTAATTAAAGGAGTCATCACCAAAATAAGCATCCTCTATGACATTTTGAGCATGCAGAGCATCTGAACATTCCCATTGACGGTCCTCAGAAAACAAGAGCCAGGAAATCGCATTCAGTATGGAAACGCGCACATTGGTCTTTTTCAAGGCACCTAACTCCAAAACAAAAGTCTGCTATGATTTGCTGTTTTTAGGAACCAGCTCATCTCTAATGCCTGGGGAATCGAAGTACCCACACACATCCATTCTGAGAACTGCCTTTCTCGGTTCCCTCCCCACTGCCAGCCTTCAAAGGGGAAAAAAGTTTGTGTCAAGTCAAAGTTTTCTCTTGGTGGGACTGGACCCTGGGACATTGCTGAAAAGAATGAATCTCCTTATGAGAGCCAGGTGCTCTCCATTCCTGTATTCTGAGTTGAAGAAGCAATGGAGGGAATGCTTGCCTGGGTATCAACTGGGAAAAGAAGGTTCTAGAATGGAAGCCAACCGGCCAGGCTTATTACTTTTTTTCCGTCCTGGGAGATAGGTGAAACCATGATTTGTATACAAGGATGATCAGAAGGTTAAACAGAGATTGTTTAAGGAGTATGTGAGTGTGTGTGTGTGTGTGTGTGTGTGTCTGTCTGTGTCTGTCTGTGTGTGCGTAGGCACGCACATGCAAGTACACAAGGCAATGTGATCACAGGAATCGAGAGATCTGAACAGACAGCTCTAAAGGGATATGGCAGCATCCTCTTCTTTGCTCACAGCAGGGAGAGTGAGGAGCTTAGAATGAACGAGGCCTGAAGCGTCCATCCACCCTCATGACCTGAGCAGCCCTGCACAGTGGAACCTAGCTGTTTCTTTGAAGGGGGGGGCTTCCTCCCCCAGTGATCATGCATTTTTCCACAAGACTGGACACAAATCTCCTGCCCCACTGATCAGTTCCTTTCCAGTAGGTGTCCAAGGCGGGAAGGATGACCCTTACCTGTCACTGTAGGCGGCCGCTGCGGCAGGGGTAGGCTGGGCATAGCGGTAGGCTGCATAACCACCCTGGAACACAAGGAGAGACTGGCATGAGGAACGCAGAGGGGCCCACAAGTGTGACGCCCAGAATCCACAGCACACCCCAATAGCAGTGAGCCCAAGCTACCGATCTAAAAGCTCAGGTGAAGGACAGCTCAGTGTTGAAGAAAGAGTACGCGACACAAAAGCAGGGAGACGGCGTGTTAAAGGTTAGCTCTTCCAAGCACATCCCGGAGAGAGAACCCGAGGCCCCTTGAAGGAAACCAGACCTGACCCTTAATGGCGACTGTGTGGAGACGGGAGAGTTGTAGGTCAGGGGAGGGGAGTCCTTTAAAGACTGTATCGTTTGCTGAACTTTCCAGAATTTCAAAATAGATTACCATTATATCTGACAGGAATGAACCTCGGTGATTTTAAATAATCCATGATTCTTTCTTCAGCAAAGTCAAGCCAAAGATCTACTTACTTTTTTTTAAAATCAAAGCCTTTGGTTGAATGCTTGCTATGAATTGCCTGCCTGTCTCGTCATTAAACCACAAATGCATTTGGAGAAGATTTCTGTTAACTTTCTAAACATTGCATAGTTATTTTATATGTGTGTGTGTGTGTGAAGGCCAAACCTTTGTTAAAAAAAAATTCTGTCTTGGTTAGAAATATTGCAATATTGCACTGCTATCTGTCACTCTGGTTCAGATATGGGGTGTAGTGTGAGAAAGCATGATAAAGTCTTCTAATTTGTAAGTAAAATCATTAAAGGGGGGGAAGATTCTGAAAAGAGAAATAATTAACATTTAGATGTTATGTACCAGTCATTGCAATTGTTCAATCTAGCAAAGAGGATGAGCAAGTGGGCATATTCCAAAGAAAATTGTGTGCGGTGGGGCAGAGATGATCGAACTGTGAAAATAACAGGGCCTGCTGCTGCCTGACAGACCACGGCCCGTATGTCAGCCTCTGTCCAGTGATCTCTGCACAATTAACAAACAGGCTCCAGCTTCCATGCGCAATGCAGGGACTCTTTTCAGGGGTTCTGATTAGAATGTGCGCTTCATAATCCTCTGAGGGGAAAGATTCTCACCTTCACCAGGAAGGCAAAACTCAGGATAGAATGGTGAATTAGAGGGCACCACACAGCAAAAGGTGGGCAAGTGTTGTTTTATTGGGTTTTATGGGTGGGGGCAAGCTAAGTAGTAGGAAAGGAATTATGTAAAGTAGGGAAACTGTAAAGAAAAGAAAACAAAGCATCTTTCAGAATGTGGGTAAACTGACCCCAACATTTGGTTTCTATACTGTTGTAACTACAGCTAGCTGTCCTAGCAAATGGAATTGGTTGTTTATTACACGCACAGCGATTTGGGAAGCTGGGTTGTGTTCTGTGCATCAGCTTTGTTGTAGATATATCCAAGACATACTGACAGCTGAGCTCCAATAATTTGGAGCTAGTATCTTTTTGTGGAAGTCCTAAAGAAAAAAAAAAAAACCAAAAAACCAAACAAAAAGTTTTAAGAAAAAGAATTTTTTGAAAAGGGTCTCAGCCAGACACCACCTGGTGTTCCAATTACCATGTTCTCTAGTTAAGAGTAAGAGGAAAACTCATTAAATGTGCTGGAAAGTCACGGAGGCAAAGGAGTTGTCATACCAGCCCTGAGCTCAAGATGTAGAATGAGGGGCTGAGAAGAAATTAGGTCACTGGATTTCTGGAGCCACTCTTTTCATCTGCTTGTCCATCGTTGTGGCTTTTATGACACATCAGAAGGGAGCAGGTATGCCAGGATGTATATTAAACTTAATGAGGTAGGAAGGGGTTGGAATTGCCTGGCTGATCCAGAGCCATTAGCACAGTCTTGGAGGAACTTTGTGTGTGTGTTTGTGTGTGTGTGTGTCTCTCCCTCCCCAAACATCAAAATGGTATTTGCTTAGGCACCATGTAAATTGTCACCCAGTGGTTGAGAATTAGGTGCCAGCAAACCCCTCTTGGCTTGAACTTGGCGTTCCATCCCCCAATTTTCCTCCAGTTTGGGTCAGTGAAAGTAGAGAAGCAAGTTTGAGTGACTAGGTTAGGGTTTATCATGGGAATGCAGGGCTCAGCCGCGTATCCCCGAGGTACTTCTGCAAATGAGTAGTCTCTCAGGGAGTGCTTCCTATTGTGGAGATTTGCCTGTGGCTTGGCTGGGGAGAGGGAAGTAGGTGTGTGCTTCTAGCGAAAGACAGTCAAGGGGGTTCCGTGCACATCTGGGAATCCAGAGTCAATAGCATGCTTCGCTACTCTCTGATGAGTAGCCAGGAAGGTGTTGGACCTTGATCTGCCTTTCTTCTCCATCCAAGAGAGAAACATGTTGTGTGTGTGCCTGCCTGAATCAGTAGCCAGTTATCTCCTGTGTTCACTGGGCACTTGGCATGTGCCTGCTGCAGTTCCCTGGAAAGTTCCTTTGACCTCACTGTCCCCAGCCGTGCGGGGCTGTCCAGGCCACGTGCTCCATGAGCACAAGGTCGGAGGAAGATTAAGTGGTTTCAGAACCCCTGCCGCCTCTCTGTATCACTCTCTCTTCCTTTCTACGTTTCTTCTGAATGTTAATTTGTATTAAGGGAGCAACAGAGTTGTGTATTAGCTCTGTGGATGTGTGCATGCACCGTAAAATGATCAAAAAGAAAACGACTTGCTTTAATTTGCCTTTCTATCAGGTGACTGTGGTCGATTTTAGCTACTGGTGCTGCGCCAGTGTCTGACAAAGGAGAGCTCTTCTCCTTGGGGTCTCCAGTCTCTGTTCCTCATGGAACCTAGTCCTCCTTGGATTTTTAATTCAGAAACACACATAAATGTGTCCTCGACATGCAGGATTCCCCACCACCCACCCAACCTCATTTGTTCCCGTTTGGGCAGCAAATTGTCAAAAGTGACTTTTTATAAAGGGAACGATTACTCAGGCCTCATGGAGCTCTCCTACTTCTGTGCACAAACATGGCCTTATACAGATGGACAGGTTTCATTTGCTCCTGAGGCCTGTGGGAGTTTCTTTGGTAGAAGATCTCAAATGATGCTTTGAGAAGGCATCTTTTTAAAAAACAACAATAAAGGTAGTGTTGGGTAGAATGTTCATGGCAGCCGGAAGCACAAAGGTGCCATGGCCAGATTGGTTTGGGAAACCAGAGGTTTGGCCGAAGCCAAATGATCTGTGCTGCCGGTCTTGGTCTGTGTGATGGATATTGTAGAATGATATCCAAGGCCCCTTGAAGTGGCTTGGCTGAAGGGATGTGTAGCTTTAAAAAAAAATCACTTTAGGGGGAAAGATGTGCTAAGAGCTAAGCTGTGTGCCGCAGGAGAGGGGGAAGCTTGGCGAAGCTGGCGAGGATGTGGTGAGAGTGGTGGGTGAGATGGGTGAGGGCGCATCAGTGTGCGGGAGCCACGGGCCCAGCCACAGATGGCTCCATCCTGTCCAGGAACAACCATGCCTCCCTCGGTGAGAAGCAGGTGGATGTGTCTGGGACGTGTGTGGTTCACAGTTTATCTCCTTTGGGAACAGCTTATTCAGAAGAACATTTTGCAAAGAAAAAAAACCAAACATTAAAAAAATGAAACTATGAAACAGAAATCATACCTCTCTAGTTCACCAGCTTTGTGCATTCTGCACCTCTGGGACTGTGACAGAATCTGGTGTTCCTGATTTTAACTACTTTAAACTCTCGGAGGTCCAAAGACCTCTATCACAGGAGAGCTTAAAATTAAAATTGGGTCCGTTCTCAGGGTAAAAGACTAATCTGTCAGTTGACTAAATAAATGGGGATGTTGGGCAGTTTGGAGGTGCCTGTGATACAATTCTTACTAAGCACGCCTTCTTTGATAGCCGTTTTCATGTATTTACTTCAGACAGGCTCTTGCTGTTTCCCAAGCTGGCCTTCAGCTCCCAGTTTTTTTGCCTCAGCTTCCCGAGTGCTGGGATTACAGGCAGTGAGTACCATGTCTGGCTCTCCGATTCATCTTTCATTTCGCTTGACAGTTTTATGCTACTACTTCTAAACCAAATCTCGAGAGCTTTAGCCAGTAACAGTTGTATTGACTTCCCCCCGCCCCTACAAATTGACTTGTTTGGGGTTGCTTCAATAGTGGGAAATAGATTTCAATGGTTTAGCAATTGTTATCCAATACATTTCTGAGTCACTCCAGTGAAACCAGGGGGTTTCAACACTGGATGATCCAAGGTTTCAGTTCTTAACATTCCAAAGGACTCCTAGAACCTGTTTGCTTGTTGTTTTTGTTTTGTTTTTAATTACCCAGGTAATTGGTTCAGTGTAAACCCCTTATTCTTACTGTTGCATTTACATTGCTTGAATTCAGATACAAGAACCGAAAGGCCAGACTCAGTCCCGGCTTCTATGAACTCGTGATGGAGACAGTCTTGGATTGGGTGTGCTCCCAGCTCCCCAGGGATGTGTCAGAAGAGAGGGCTCTCTCTGTCCTGTAGAATTCATGTGCAAACTGGAAAATCCAGTCAAGATTTTTCTCTCCCTATGTTAGAGAATGTTTCTAACGCCCCCCTCCAGCCGCCAAGAACCGTTTTGTTAGTAAGAGCTTCACAGCAAACCCCCACACACAAGGCGGTGAGTTTTGTTTCAACGGTCAGGATTTCATACCTGCAGTAATTTATTGCCATACACAGGCTCTTGATACACTACTCTATAAGGAAACAGAAATGTAATGTTTTCAATGCAAAAAAATGAAATAACTCAAAGAAAAAAATGCATACATCGGACAGAAATCCCAGAACAATTCATTTACAAGTTTGCTTTTCTGAGTTCATGGAGATTCATCAAGATTGGACTCACTGAACCCAAAGTAGCTCTTGTGGTGACATAGATGGTAGAAAGGAGTCCAGCTGTAGGATTTGTGGTTATCAAAAACCTTAATTATTTTTGTGCAATTTTGAAGGCTTGAACTCAGGGCCTGGGCATTTTCCCTGAGACTTCCTTTCTCAAAGCCAACTGTCTGCCACCGGAGTGACAGCTTCTTTCTGGTGTTTCATTGTCTTGCAGACTTTCCTGTCCAGGCTGGCTTTGAACTGCAATTCCCACATCTCAAGTCTCCTGAATAGTTAGGATTGCAGGTGTGAACCAGAAGCACCCAGACTGAATTTATTTTTAAAGAAGGCAAAAGGATAATTTCATGGCTTCTCTTCCCGGCACTCCCAGGCACTATTGCAAAGTTGTGTTTCTCCACCCTGGGGTTGGGGTTGTCTGGCACACCTGAGCACTGAATTTTGGTGTGGATAATGTATGCAGCTAAGACAACTGTGGAGTGGCAACCACAGCAGCTCCTTCATTTCCCTGGGTCAAACCCCAGCTCAGTGGTGATCTGGTGTGTGTGTGTGTGTGTGTGTGTGTGTGTGAATGTGAATGTATGTGTGCATATATATATATATATGACACCACTAATACATATGTTCTCAATATGTCACTGCTTCATTCAACTCTAGAACTCACAAGACCTCCTTAGAACCCATAACTTGCATACACGGGCTCATTCACGGGCAATCTTTTCAAGGCAGAGAGTTGAATCTGAAGAAATTCTCTGGATCCACAGCAAATTTTAAAGTACTAGGGGTATTTTTTAAGGGGGTTAAGAACTTTCCTTTCTCCTTATTAGTTTTGGCAGTACTGGGCCTCATGTTTTCTAAGCAGGTCCCTCCCTCTCCCTCCCTCCACATACCCAGGAAGGGATGGGTGCATAATCATTTTTCTTATATAATTGGGTTTTTCTTCCCAGCTAATGCACAGCCTCCTGGAAGTACAGCTATCAAAAGTCATTTCTCAGCCAGGCACTATGGCTCACACCTGTCATCCTAGCTACTCAGGAGGCTGAGATCTGAGCATCACAGTTCAGAGCCAGCCCGGGCACTAAAGTCTATGAGACTCTTATCTACAATTAACTACCAGAAAACCAGAAGCACTGTAGCTCGAGGGGTAGCTGAATTGCTCAGGGGCAGCATCCAGGCCCAGAGATCAAGTCCCATGGCTGACAAAAAAAAGTCATCTCTCTCTGTCTGTCTGTCTGTCATGTTTCTGTCTGCTTCTCTCCCCAGCCCTGCTCCTGCCCCACCTCCTCCCATAGCTCTCAGTGGTCCCCACACCACACCATGTTCTCTGATCTTGCACGCCTCCCTCCATCCTGCCATTGATTGATTGCATTTCTTGCATTTTTTTTGCCACCATTTTAATCTGTGTGCAGTGCTTGGGTGTTGAACTCTGTCACCAGATCATGTTAGCTCTATTATCAGTGTCAGAGACTGTAGGACAAATTATTTCTTTTCTGAAAAAATGTTTTCTCTCCTTAAAAAAAAAAAAAAGGTATGAGACTGGGAGTTTGGCCTAGTGGTAGAGTGCTTGCCCAGCAGGCACGAAGGCCGGGGTTCAATTCCTCAGTACCACATACATAGAAAAAAGCCGGAAGTAGTGCTGTGGCTCAAGTGGTAGAGCTCTGAGAAAGTCCAAGGACAGTGCTCAAGCCCTGAGCTCAAGCCCAGGACTGGCCAAAAAAAAAAAAAAAGTTATTGTCCTCTGTCACTGAGATGACATGACTGATATGTATGAAAATGGCTAACATCTTGTCTCTTCCTGTTCCTCCTTTTCCTCCCCTCATTTTCCTTCCTAGACTGGTATTCTACTACTTGAGCCACATTTCCCACCCTGCTTTTCATTGGATATTTTGGAGCCAGAATCTAGTAAACTGGGTGTGGGGTGGGGGAATGGCGGGGGGAAGGTGGTGTCTTTGGGCTGGTTTTGAATTATGATATTTTGGATCTCAGCCTCCTGTGTAGCTAGGATTGCAGGTATCAGCCATTGGCTCAGTCTTATTTGTTATTTAACTCGGCACACCTCATAGTTGAAATGAGTTTATTTAAGTGGGCGCCATTAAGCAGGGAGAGTTCTGTTACAGATTTGGTAGGCTGCTCCTACAAATGAATTCTTTTGGAAATGATTTACTTAACATTCTTATGGTTTTAAGGTGCGGTGTGTTGTGCCCTTAGGTAAAAAGGCAATGACCTTACCAATCTCCTTTCTGACTCAAACCCTACCAGCCATCCTCCCGACCTGAGCGTCTTCACTGTGTCCAGAGACAGTGGGTTCCTGCAGGGCTCAGCTCCTAAAGTCTGGATGCTTTTTCTGTGCCTTGTTTTTTTTCTTTCAAATCTTAGTTTGTGGCTCAGCCTCTCTTGACAAGACTACCCTCTCCAGCAGCTTCAGGCCGTCTCTGATCACCCCTCTCTCCCCTCCAAGCCTCTCTTCTCTGAAGAGTTGAAGAACGAGGCCCTCTGGATAGAGGCTGTGGCTTTCCTGCTGTGGCCATCCTGCAGGGTTTTCAAGTTCTGTGTACTCCAGCAGGACTAAGAAACGCCCGGGGCACCCAGCACTTCAGCTGGTAGGGTAGAAAGGCATGGGACAACAAAGGCAAGATAAGGGCCAGAGTTTGCAGGAGAGAGCAGCCAGTCTGCCATGCAGAACTTAGTGTCTGGGCTCTGACTACTGCAGGGTGAGAAGGGTGTAGGCAGGGAGAATGTGAGTCAGTTCCACAGCCTTGCTGACAAGGAATCATGCTAGAAACTTCTACACTTAATAATAATCAAAAAGGATATGAGAAGCTTCAACCCCTGAGAGGTGGCTCATTCAGCTACCTACTTCTTTTACTGGGTATCACTATCCCAAATTCCTTTAAGTAAGATAGAACACCCCCACCCCACAATATGATTTCCCAGGAATCTCTTTATTCATTATCTCTTTCAAATTTGGAGTTGTGCAAGCATGGACACTCACAGCAGAGAGAATAGTGACTAAATGCACACACTTGAGATTAGGATGTGTTTCTAGCCGGGGTGGACCTTGGGATGTAAACTCTAGAGTGCAGGAAGACATACCTATTTCTTTCCCTGGGAAAAACTTAAATATCTGTTTGGCTGCTAAGCTGGATGATCTGGTATCCTGTTCACTGCTAACACAGACACACACAGCTATATAGACACTGCCCCCACCTTGTACTGAGTGGGCTTCTTCGTTGTATTATTTTACATCTGCCCATTGTTTAGAATGAACAGGTTTTTATATTCCCTTTATCCTATGAAAAGTGGGCAAATGATGTGAAAATATTTGGGCTGATAGGGGTAGCTAAGACAGTGAAGGAATTATTTGACAACTAGAGTAACAGGAAATGCAAGGCTGTCGCCTCCTGTAAATCTTAGGCAGCGGGATACTTTTTTAGCCAGTCTAATGGATTTGGGGAAGGCATGCACCCGTAGGCACTTAAGAAGATGTTCCTGAGGTTGTATTGTTATTTATTTTTTTTTTTTAGTGTTGATGGAGTTGGGTATCATTGCAGGTGATTTTGTGGTAGTGGTCATTGTTTTTAATTTCTCAATTTCCCATCTACTCCCTTCTAAAATGTAACAATACTAAAAAAAAGTGACAATAATAAAGCCCTAATTTCAATTAGGCCAGCGGTGGTCCTAGCACTTTAATTTGGTGTGATATTTGGCACCTCAGAAACCCAGGGACATGGGTGAGCTCTTAAAATGCTTTGGCAGATGTCTATGTTCAGTGGCTGGGAATATGTCCTGCACTCTGGAATTGATGGAGGGACCCTCCTCTTGGCTAGAAGTACCACATGACCCGAGTGAACTCGCTCTTCCCACTCCTTGTTTTCATCTAACTGGTAGTAACTGAACGTTAGAAGGGGACAGGGGAAGAAACAGCGTTATACAAAAAAAAAAGGGTAATTTGCTGTTTGTGGCATAAAAAAACACGTAGTTTTCTCATTTGTATCATAGGAACAGTAATTTTTTTCTTAAATTGGAGAGCGATTCATGTTCAGTCTCCAAACGGCTGTGACTGGACCTTCAAAGGGAACGGAATTACATAATCAGTGTCTCTCTCGTTTTCTAGTAAATGATATCAGTTTGATCAGAAATATGATTTGCTTTCTCTTGGCCGCTCTAGTCTATGAAACAACAGATAAGATCTGCTGGACTTAGGCCATTCGCAATTAAAAAAAAAAAATTCTGGGATGTAGAAAGCTTCCTCTCCTGCAGCCCAGTTACCTTCTACTGTGACTGTGAATCTGTGTGACACCCACGTTCAAAGCATCCGGGGACATTCGTGTGGCAGAACTTTTCTTTCTGCCCTAACGTGGATGCTGGGTACCTTCTGCTGCACGGGGAAAGCTCACAGTGTTGTGGTGTGGAAAGTAGGTACCCCTAGACCAAGGCAGGTGGGATTCAGTAGACCCCAGTGATGAGCTATGATGTCCTGCTCTTCTCTAAAACGCAGTTAACAGAGTACTTTGGCACTGCTGAAGATCGAGCCTATGTTACACTTTCTGTATAAGCACTCTACCACCAAGCTGCATGCTGAGGCCAGTACATCCTCAACCAGATAACTAGGTCAGTGAGACTTGTATCAGGTGAAAAGACAATGAGCGCTAAACACCAAAGCTCACATACTGTGGTAAGGGAGTGAGGAGGAGACATCTCTTCCTATAAAATCATCTGTGCACAGAGAGAGAGAGGAAGAAAGAGAGAGAGAATGTAAATGATTGTATAACTCTGACTCCCTAGCTCTGTGATGATGTCATTACAAGGCAAAACAAAAATATCAGCCATGAAAATACCTTTTGCCTTCTGTACTGCAATGGGTACCCGAAATGGTACCCGAAAAAATGGTACCTTAAAAACACATTGAGAACTTGAGAGACTGTTTCTTGGAAGGGAGAGAAGCCACCCTCCGTCTACTGTGAGTACCACTGATGGGACTGTTAATTCCACGCCATCAGCTCATGAGCTCACGAGCTCTCCAGCCCTTCCCGTCTTACAAGCCAAGCCAATGGACTGCTTCCTACTAGCACTGAAGGGGAACTCTGACCCCCCTCCGCCCCACCCCACCCCGGACACCCTTTCCCTGGGTGGAGCAAGTCACAGCAAACTTGTAAAAAGAATGACTCTGGGAGGACAGGACAAGGACGGCATGCATGTTAATGGATACTTACATAAATGTCTGCACCATAAAATCCATCCTGGTAAACAACACTGCGAGGGTGCACACACAAAGAGAAACATCCATATTAGTGTACATCCCCATGCAGGCCGGCCGACCCCCACGCAGGCTGGGTTAGTCTGGTCACCAGCTCTGAAACACAGGAGTCATGGAACCACTTCACGCCAAGAAAGGAGGTTGGAGACAATGAGAGTTCCATCAAACCAGGAGAATTAGGCCGAGAGGGTTGGCTGTGGGCGCAGTCAGCACCCATTTTGGGGGTGTTTTTTTTCAGGGCACCATACTCTTGGGGGAGGGGGGATGGGGAGAGAGGATGCAAAAATGCAAAGGGGGACGGAGGCATATTTTCAGAGGACTAGACAGACACACCGAGCTATCTGAAAAGATCGAGACCTTGCAGTCAATCAGAACACCAGAACATGAGTTTTGGAAGAAGATGAGAAGGGGAGAGATGGAGGTTTCAATGTGGGTTGGGCCATTTTGTTCCATAGTGTTCCGTGCAGTGGTAGTAAGTGTGAGCCTCTCACTCTTACCGTAAATGGGGGAATGTCTCTAGTCCTATGCCTGTAAGTGTGTGATTCATGCATTGGTATATTACACACGTACCTGCCGTGTTGTTGTACATCCAAGTGCATGTGTGGGTTCAGATGTGCATGCGTGCAGAAATGCATATATGTGTCACTTGTCTGTATCCTACTCTCGGGTGTGAGTGAATGCATAGCAGCATTGTGCTCATAGGTACCTGTGTGTGCATGTATTTTCAAACAAGTAATATTTAGGATAAGCCAAACGCTGCGTTGGTAGGTAGAAAATCCCAAGCTGAGGACGGCTCTTGAGCACTGCTCATCTAGTGAGAGGATTTCGGTGGATGGACGGGGTCTGCAGGTATTAAGCTACTTGAGTCGTGTGTGTGCACGTGCTCATGTACACACACACACACACACACATACACACACACACATACACAGCCTGCCAGGTTTGCTGGAGAACAGTGTTGAGTGCTTCTCGAAGCTTTTCGGAGTTGATGGACTCAACCCGAAGCACCATTATCCTTCAAGAGCGGCAGGGATTCCCTTACTCGAAGGAGGTTGGGAGGCAAAGCTTTTAGCTGTTGTTCCTGTTCTGAGCCGGGAGGCTACAGTTCACAAGAGCACTTGTCGAGCAGCCTAAACCCCTAATCCTGGAGATGCTGAGGTGAGCTGCATCCTGAGCGGTGCTTCCAATTCTCTTTGAACGCCAGTAACATGAAAGGAGTGTGCCCGGCAGGGGGGAGGAGGGGGCAGGGGGCAGGGCCCCGATCCCTGTGCAGCAGCAGAGATGAGCAGCTAATATTTAGTTTGGACCCCAACCTCCAGCTTCTTCCGTGGCTCCTGAGCACTCGCCTCTGCGCAGGCGAGCCGGGACCTTTCTCTCCCAGCACCTGCAATCCACAGGGAGGCGCAGCACCATTCAAGGGCCGGTGGGGTGGGGTGGGGTGAAGCTGGGAATTTGCGTTAGGTTCAGCCTGCCTCATCCACAGCACCATGTCTGGGACGGATGGCCCAGACCTGGCAGACTTGGAAATGTGTGAGGAGACCCTTGGCCACCTGCAGGCCTAGGTGTGGACCTGCTTGGGACTCAGTGATGGGATGCTCGCAGGGTGGACGTCGCCCACCAAGTCATGGAAGTTGTCAACACTGGTGTGTGGAGGCCGGCTCTTTCCTTGCTACTCACGAGGGGTGCTCTGTGTGGAGTGAAGGGTTCCCTTATTTTAAAAAGGAAGGCTGATGGGCCATAGAGAATCGGCAGGAAAGTGACCGCCAGCCATGGAAGGATCAACTCGGGGTAGAGTGAAGAAGGAAGAGGGAAGCTAGGGTTTCAGGTCTGTGTCTGTCTTCAGCAAGAAGGCCTGCCATGAGGGGAGAAGAGGAGGAAGAGGAAGACTCAAACACAGGACCCCGAATTAGACCAAGATAGGAGACTAGAAGGCATGAGCAAATGTGAGTGTTTGTTAAAAATGAACATATATATTTAAATAGGAGCCACGGGCCTTTTATTTTTTTTCTACCTCATTGTTTTTGTCCTTGTATGAGTAATGGAGAGGAAAGCCAGGTTTCTCAATCGGGGCAGAGGCCCGGCAGGACTAAGGCTGAGGTCACCAACTTGTCCACTGAGGCCAGTTGCTCTGCTTCCACATCAGAAACACTGGCATCACTGACCATCCAGACACGTTGGCATTTGCTTTCAGGAAGTCTTATCTCAGTGGGAGAATGGAGTCGCCAAGGTTTGCCCTCGTGTGTGTGTGTGTGTGTGTGTGTGTGTGTGCACGTGCGTGCATGTGGGGAACAGGTGTCTGACACCCCACGTTCACGAGGTCATCGTGGGTCATGGAGAAAGGCTCTTGTCTCCATTCTGACGAGCTCAGTTTGAGCAGGACCACTGTGTTGGTTGAAAGGCCTGCACCGGACCCCAGCCATTGCACCAGGGCCCAATATCTAGCTCCTCTCTCTCCCACTAAGCTGGGGCTCTTGGGGTTGGCTTGTAGCCATGCATGTGAAGGTGGGATGGGGAGGTGAACTTTGGGGAGCAGCACAGGTGCCCTGGATGAATGAGCGAGCAAGCAAAGCAAAGCAGGCCCAGGCCAGCGTAGGAGAGGGGAAGGCTGGTTTTGAACCTTGATCCTCAGATCTCAGCCTCCTGAGTATCTAGAATTACAGGCCCTGCTTTAAAGCCCACCAGAAGGCACTGGCTCAGGAGAAGGCAGGGATCCCAACTGCTAACTAGAAACCTCAGACATGAAGGGGCTGTCAGCCCAGACATGTGTTGGGGTGGGGAGGGAGAGGAGAGCGATCTGTTTGCATGGTGGCCGTGGGAAACTTGAGGCTACTCCAGTCATCTTCATTGGCAGCTGATTTTCCTGAAACGCGGGGTGGTCTCTGCTTATGATTAAGCAGCTCCCCTGGCTATCCCTACTTAAGATGGATGGCTACGGGGCCATCTCTATCGCAGCCCTCTGGTCCTCACCCTGTCCTGTCCTCGTAACGCCCCCTTGGTGGTCAGAGCTCTCCTTCTCTCTCTAGATATGGACAAGCAGAAACCAAGGGAGCAGGCTCTGACTTCACGGGGATCAGAGCCCAGGTCATCTGATCCCACACCTTGAAGGTTTAACTGCCTTACAAGTAGCACTCCTACATGTGAACGTGATTCACAGTCAGAGAAAGCACTGATTTCACAAAACACAGATGGCCCGGCCTCCTACAAATCCCAGGGGTTCTAATTCAACAGACCTGGCTGGAGAGGGTCTCTAAGAATTTACGTTTCTTACAATTAACAAGTAATGTTGATGCCACTGGCTCAAGAGCTAAGAGAATTGCTGTTTATAAAGCACCAGGTCCCAGTGTTATTGACTAATCACTGGAGGAGGAATAAGACAGGTAGGGTTCCATTGTCATGCAGGAGATGGTCTGGCCAGCCATGCAGAGATAATGGTATGGCTTGTCAATCATGCGGGACTGCAATATGCTTTTACAAATGCACGTCTCATTTTCTTGGAGAAGTCATAGCATATTTGGATGAATGCAAGCAAATTAGTTTACTTTCTTAAAAAAAAGCATGGAGAAAGAGAGAGGATTACACACACACACACACACACACGAAAGATTTAATATTTTTCTATCCCACATGCCCTTTCCAACTGGAAAATAAATTAAAGTTTTGAATGTGTTCAAATATAGCTTCTGGGAATGGCTATCAGGTGGCTTTGTGAACGCACGGTTGTTTTATGCAGAATTGTTTATATGGATGTGTATGTGCAAGCATTTTCATAGGATGGGGGAAGGGATATCTGTTTTTAGCTAAGCTTTCAAAGGTATCTGAGGAAGTCCCATATTCCCCAAAAGATTCGGTGGATGCCTGATTTATGGTGTTTATGTAGAAAGGCGCCCAATCAAGAGGATTTGGGAGCTGTGTTCTACAATGAATAAGAAACTTGAGTGAGAAAGCAAGTTCTAAAAATAATGTCTGCTCCAAATAATTAGACAATTGGGGAAGTATTCTGAAAATAGATCACCATGTCTTTAGTACTAAATTATAACAAGTGCAGAAGTTATTGAGCATTAGGCAAGGATTAGCGTTTAAGAAATAATAACAGAAAGTAGGATTTACATGCAGGAAGTTATGTTTTCCTAGTCTACAGACTTGGGTCAGGGGTTCTTTGGCAACTAATGTGAAAACACTCTTGGAGGAATTGGTTAGGGTGGGGTCTCTTTCTGCACTGGTGGCTCAGGCCCCAAACCCAAGCTACTCAGGAAGCTGAGAGCTAAGGATTGCAGTTCAAAGCCGCATGGGCAGAGAATTCAAGAGACTCTTACCTCCATCCAACTAGCAAAAAAAGATGAGCTATGGCTCATCTGTAGGAGTAATAGCCTTCAGTGAAAAAGCCAAGGGAGAGCTCAAAGACCTGAGTTCAAGCCTCAGTACTGGCATGTGTACACACACACACACACACACACACACACACACACACACACACACACACACACACACACACACACACACACACACACACACACACACGCGCGCGCGCGCGCGCTGCGCGCGCGCGCGCGCCTGTGTATTCAACAGGGCCCCAAGAGGGGCCAGGGGGAAGAGATAGAGAGAGAGAGGAAGAGAGGGAGAAGGGAAGGGGGAAGCATGGGCTGCTAATACAAAGTCAATTATTATTAGCCTCCACAAGAGTAGCTGAAGTCCACTAAACGTGTTGTGTGATGGATCTTATTAAGTTGTAGCTTTACATGGCTCCTCCTCTCTCCTTCTTTGTCAGCTAGGAGGAAGTGGATCCATTTTTCATTCTCCTATGGAAAGTACATCCATCCACCCATCCATCCATCCATCCATCCACCCACCCATCCATCCATCCATCCACCCACCCGCCCATCCGCCCATCCATCCGTCCATCCATCCATCCATCCATCCATCCATCCATCCATCCACCCATCCATCCACTCATGCATGCATCCATCCAACCCCCTCACCTGTTCATCCACCCACCTATGCGTGTATCCATCCATGCATCCACTCACCCATGTATTCATCCACCCACCTACCTACCTACTTACCTATCTATCTATCCATCCCTCCATCTAAGTCTGTAAAATTCCTATGGGCACCACTTTCTAGCTCATCCCCGAGTCTCCGACATCCCCAGTGGCAATCTTTAGGGAGTCCCCAGCTGGGGTGTCATCTGTTCCTGGGATGCCTCCATGGTCTGGAGGAAGTCCTGCCCTGGGAGCCATGATGAGCCTGCTGAAGTTCCCAGGGGGTTCTGTGTCCCCAGGTGGGGGAGAACGGACCCTCCTCATACCCAATGTCTCCTATCTGTTGGGCGGGGAAGGCATGGGATGTGGACAAGAGAATTTTCTTGTGTGACTCTCTCAGCACTGGGTGCTTCAAGGCACATCCAAAGGAACCCAGGGAGTGAAAAAAATATGGATACTACACATAGACCTAGGATAAATGCTACCCATTTGGCCAGGATCTTATTAGTGTAAGTTCCCACCTGGCACTGCATGACAATAACTCGTGTCCACAAGAAAAAAGTTCCTCGATAAGCGCTGTTGGCTGGGCGCTATCTGTGGAGGACCCTTGGCACATGGAGACATGGCAGGGCTTTGGTGGGGCTTCTGCCCAAGCCCTGTTCCTTCCCTGCTGGAATACGCTGAGTGACAGAGGACCCTCCCTTTGTCCTTATACCCTTCTCTGTCAACCATGATGAGAACTGACCCTGCTCATGTGCATGCAGGCTCCTGCCACCACTCAAAGAAATGTCTTTGAAGATGCCACTGGTCCCTGAAGAGGGCACCAAGCAGAAGAGACACCAGGGATAGGGTAGCAAGCTGAACCTGGGCTGGAGGAAAAGATGTCCATCTAACCAACAAACACCCTCCAAAGGACTGGGAGACCAAAGCCCTCCCTGGAGGGGAACCAGAATGGCTTCCCAGCTTCCCTGCTACTGAAGACTAGAGTCCCCTCTCTCCAGCCAAGTCCTGCTCTGTACTCCACCAGGCCCCTTGCCTTTCCGAGATGACCCCAGGCTAAGCAGCTGTGAGGAGGAAGGAAACCTTCCTTTGAGATTAGTAGGTTCACGATTCCCATTCTAGATCACCGCACCGGGCAGCCAGCAGGCTGTGCAATGCTTGGGGAAGTGGCTTCTTTTTAAGCCAGTACTTGGCTCTTGTAGTCTCATAGCAGTCATGGAAATGTCTTTCTGTTCCTCTGCTACCTTTCTGCTGAGAATTCTAAGTGTGGCTTCAGGATTCCAGGCATGCATAATAGTAACCAGCAAAGAGGTCCAGTTACAACAGCCTAGCCAGAATGCTTGTGAAGATGGGTGCAATGTGACATTTGCAAACAACCCATATAGTGACTCTCTCTGTCCCCCTCCCTCTGCCTCTCCCTCTCCTCCCCCCTCTCCCCCTCCCTCCCTCTCTCTCCCCATCCCCCTCCCTTCCCCCTCCCCCCTCTCCCCCTCCCCCTCCTCTCTCTCTCTCCCCCTCCCCCTCCTCTCTCTCCCCCTCCCCCTCCTCCCTCTCTCTCTCTCTCTCTCTCTCTCTCTCTCTCTCTCTCTCTCTCTCTCTCTCTCTCTCTCATATCCACACACCATTTGGAAACGTCTGGGTCTCTCCCAAGCAAACATGGCATTAATTAGTTCTGCGTGGTTATTCCCAGTATGGAGCACATTCATTATAAGTTAGTAAATTTCAATTTTATAGCAGGTGTGCTAGGGTGAGAGAGATTTTTATACATTGTTCATGTGAGGATAAGTCGTATAATTTTACGTTATTATTTTCTTTTCTGTTCAGTAGTGAGATACTGACTGGGGCTGTACATATACCAAAAGAGCTACAATTACCATGTTCAGAGATAAGACAGTGCTTTTGCAGACAAAATAATGTAGTATAAAAACGTACGGTTTTGCATTTATGGCTTATGAATCTTGCTTTAGCAATTACGTGAGCCTAGAAGGCAATGTTGTTTTTGTTTTTAAGAAACTGATTGTATGGCCTTAGGAATACAAATCTTGACTTCTACATCTGGGACTTCTAAAATGGGCTTGATATTGAGAAGATAAGACATACACAAGGATGTCTTATGTGACATCACCAGATACATAAGGCTTATGGTATGCAGATACATTTTGGGGAGGAATTGGGAGAATGTAGGACCAATCCATTTTCCCCCATTTTCTACCTCTTTCTGTTACTTTCTCCACTCTGAGGCTCTGAGTTAGGCCACTGCTAGTGATTTATGCCAAATACTGGATGGACATGGTCTTATTCCCCTGCTTCTTTTTTCCTCTGACACTGTGAATTCATGTTCTGCTGCTCTCTGTCTGGATTCATGTGTCTTCATTTCTGAGGCAGTTCAGCTGTTTTTTTTTTTTTATATTTTGGAAGGGTGAGGATTACACATGAATAATGAATGTGAGAGCACTCCCTCCCTTATCTGTATAAGAATGGCCCAGCCCAAGTCAGCTTTATAACCAACAACAACAACAACAAAAGCTTTTAAGAAAGTGCATTTGCCCCCTTCTCCACACGGCTCTGAACGTAGCCACGTTCTTTCTACAGACCACACACCAGAGTTCTCAGCTCCAACCCGACTCATTGAGGGTGGAAGGCTGGGCATGCGGCTTCCCCAGAAAACGGTGGGCACCAATTCGTTCTTTGGACACTGCACTGCCCGCCCTGTCCTCAACACTTCCCTGGTGGCATCAAGGAAGGGAGGAAGAGGGCATAGTAGTATTTCTGGTTTCCCCTCCCTCCCTCCTTCTCTTTCTCTCTCTTTCTCTGTCTCCCTCCCTCCCTTCCTCCTTTGAGCATTTCCCTGTCATTCTTTGCTCTCCTCAGCCAATATGGAGACTCATGCAGGGGTCCCAATAGGCAGTGAGGAACGAATCAGTATTCCTTTTCTCCACAGGTCTCCAACGGAGACCTACATTATATATATATATATATATATATATATATATATAATATGATATACATTATATATATCTTATCATATACATTATATATCATATGATATACATTATATATATCATATATACACTATATATATCATATCATATACATTATATATATGTATATATATACACATATATTGGAAATTGCAACCAAAAGGCCACTGACTCCCCAGGTCTCTGTGCCTTTGCCAGCCCCAGCGTCAGCCCCTGGGCTGAGGTGTGGACGTCCACATGGAGAGGGGAGGAGGCCCCCGCCTGGCGATGCTCCCGGGAATTCAATGCCCTCCAACCTCCTTAACCACTGGACGTCTGCGGTGCCCGGAGACCCATGGCGGCGGGGCGGGGCGCGGGGGGGGGGAGGGCGGCATGCGCGTCCACGCTTCCACGCTGGGACACTTACCCGCCGTAGGCCGGGATCGGGGGCGGCGGCGCCGCGGCCCGGAAGGTGTTGTAGACGGCGCGGCCGCGGCCTCGCAGGTGCGCCCCGCGGTAGGCCGCCGCGGCCGTGGCGGCCGGGTACGGGAAGCCGGGCACTGTGGAAGCAAGCAGAAGGGGAGACAAGCGCCAAGGACCGTGAGACCCCAGGGGATGCCGCGCGCAAGGCCAAGCCCCCGACCTCTCCAGGGCAGGGCCTGGGCGCGCGCCCCCGCCCCGCGCCCCCGCGGATGCTGATGGAGAGGGGTGAGCGCACCGCCCCGGGGATGCGTGGAGACCTCCTAAGGGTTGGGGGCACGTGGAGCGTGCGCGCGCTCTCCAGCCTTGGCAAGGCCGCGCGCGCGCCCTGGGTCACAGGATTGCCTGGGACCTGCTGTGCGCGCTCACCCCGCTACTTAGTTGTATTCACCTTCGTGTAGACATGTCCATGTGGCTGTGTCCTAGCAGCTGCCCCAGAAGAGGCTCAGAAAGCCTCCTGGGGGAGAAGGAATCCGCGGCCTGGGGACCCCCGTCACCAAACCGCTCCCCCCCTTCCAGCCTCTCGTGGACACTGGACCTCTCATCGGGTGGTCAGGGGCCCGGTGAGGTAGAGTTGCCTCAAGGAGGGCCTTGGACGCCTCCCTACCACCACCTTCAGAAGCAGGATAGCGGCCCAAGCCTTCCATCCAGGGCCTTCTGTGAGGGGGAGGGCATGTGGGGGGGGAAGGAGAGGGTTTGTGGAAGGAGAAAAACAGAAAGGCAGACAAGGGTACCGGGAGGAAAAGGAAAGCAGGCAGAGGCACGTGGCCACCTCGCTTAGGTGAGGGATGGCCACGTGGGGGCGTCTCAGGAGTGCACATCCACAGACAGAGCATGCCGACAGCTCATGGAGTGTGATCTGATGGGGAAGGAGTCAGGAGGGCGCCCCCCTGCCGCCTCACACTGCTCAGGTGCTGCGATGAAGCCCAATCTGTGCTCCTCCGGGAGCCTGGCGCCCAGCCCTCGCACCGCGGCGCTCACATGCTATAGAACCTCAGAAGGCAGCCATCCAAGTACTCCATAAAGGTCATTTTAAACCCTGGTATTATTGCTGCGCATGACAAACCAGGCAGTTCTGTTTAACCAGCTCTGGCACCCGACTCTCCTGGATCGCTTTGGGCTCCGTCTGGAGTGGTAGAGAAGTGCTTGCCTTAATGGAGGAAAACAGCAACAAAGCCCCAAGGTGCTGGGATTACAGACACTTGCTTCAGGACCAGGACGTGAATGGATACGACTGGCTTTAATGCTGGCTCTACCTTGCCACCGTTCAAATATTAAGTTGGTCTGCTAAGAACTCCCTGGATTTTGAAATACAGAGCATGAGAAATGCACAATCTGGCTGAGCAGCTGGCTGCCTGCGTGAGGGAACACGATAATTATGCTGACCCATTCATTATCGCCGGCTGCGGTGCCACGGGAGCGAGACAAGATCCCTCTCAGCGACAAGCAGGTTTTACAATCCATCTTGGAGGATTTAGATATTGAGATGGAGCATGAAACAGAAGCTCAGCCATGGAGCTCAGGGAGCAGAGGGCTGTTCAGCCTGGAGAGCTAAGCGTCCATTTTGCACCCTCCTGGTTGTATGTGGGTTGGTGGGGGTGTCTTCCCTCCCAAGCCCAGCAGTATGAGAGAATTTGGAGGTGCTGAGACAAGCCTGGGGAGGGGAGGGTCCTGCAAGCAGGGTTCATTCTTATTCTGCTCAGGGAATACAACTTGACAGAGACGCCTGGCTTGAAAGTTGTCTTGGGAGAGGCCAGTATCACTGAGAAGACAGCTTCTGCAGATCTGCCTTAGGCTAGAGGTGCATGGACACCGCCTGCCCGCAGCAGTCTCCTGGAAGGATTCACTGGAGGGTTTTGCTCTGTGGTCACTGTAGGGCTGGCCCAGGGCTCAGCTCTGTGAAGTGTCTAGGTGGCCATCACAGCCAATGGGTGTGCTTTCCCTCCCTCCCTTTGTCTCCTCCCTCCTCTTTCATTTTCCCTCCTTACTTTCTTCCCTTTCATTTTTCCCTTCTTCCCTTTCCTCCCCTTCTTTGTTATCTTCCTTTCCACCCGTTTTTGTTTTTCTCTTTCCACGTTTCCTCTGCGGAGGGCTTTCCTGGCCACGCGTGGGCACAGGCATGACGGGAGGATTCTCCCTGCACTGGATGACGGAACAGGTGGATGGGGCTCTCTATCTGTCCTGCAGTTGGATTCGGAGATGAGTTTGGCGCAAGCAGGCATCGTGTACCTAACCCTGCACCTGCCCATTGGGTTGCCTAACCAGTGCCCATCCCCTCCCTGACTCTAGCTGTGGGTGCACAGTCGTGGGCGAGGCTCTGTCGATACACCCTGCACGAGACACACAGCAGAGCTGTCCAGATGACAGGCCAGGCCATTTCTGCTCCCATCCTCAGAGATGCTAGAACAGTCCAGAAAAATGCAACGAGGCCCGGAATCGGTGCATGCCCGTGGAAGGCAGCCGCGCTGGGACAAGTGAAGCTGTGCCTGGAATTAGCAGAGCCCTCGATTCACGTCATTAACTTTTACTGCCAGGGTTTGGAACAACTTCCTGCTCCGTTCTCCCATACAGTTCCTAGGTAAAGATGCTCAGCTCCACCGTCCCCTGCACACAGTCCAGACGAGATGCCCCCTGCTCAGGACTCATCACGTGACCTAAGAAGCAAGCAAGCCACCACTTCAGATCCCCAACTCATCCATGCCCATCTCCTTCTGTGCTAGAGAATTTTCCCCAATGGCTGGTTCACGACAGCACACTATGAAGACAAATGGTCACTCTCAAGGGCTGTTTGATAAGCATCCTTCAGACTCCTTGTGCTGTGGCAGGAGGGGCCATCTTTCTTCCTGACACTGTGCAGAGGCTGGACCTGATGGAATGCACATCTGAGGCAATTATCTGCGCAGATGATGACGCAGATATGGATCCAATGAGGCCCAAACAAATGGTTTTGTCCTCCTACCACCTAGAAAACATCTTTCTTTCATCATATTTTTATTAGTGTGGCTAGATGGTACAAAGTAATGGGATTCTAGCCAGACACGAGTAGCTCACGTCTGCAATCCTAACTACTCAGGAGGCTAAGATCTGAAGATGCTGGGCTCAAAGCCAGCCCTGAAAGACAAATCTGGAGACTCTTATCTCTAACCACCAAAAAGCCATAAGTGGAGGTGTGGTTCAAGCAGTAGAGCACTGGCCAAACTCAAACTGGGACAGCACTCTGGCCCTGAATTCAAACTCTAGTACTGGTACCAAAGGGAAAAAAAAAAGGCCAAGAGTTTGGCCTAGTGGTAGAGTGCTTGCTAGGCAAGCACAAAGACCCAGGTTCGATTCCTCAGTACCATGTACAAAGAATTAAAAAAAGCCAGAAGTGGTGCTGAAGCTCAAGTGGTAGAGCTCTAGCCTTGAGAAAGTCCAAGGACAGTGCTCAGGCCCTGAGCTCAAGCCCAGGACTAGCAAAAAAAAAAAAAAAGGTGGCCAAGTTAATGGGGCCTGTCATGGCATTTTCATGATCTCATTCCCCAGAACCCTGTGTTAGCCCCTTGATTTCTAACCAATTCCCTTCTTTCCAAGTCTTAACAATGAATCCACTCAGTGGAATGTTAGGTATCAAGCCTTCTGTCTATGGCTCACTTCAAAAGTTGGAACCATGGTAAGTAAGGCATATACGTTTCACCAAGCCAGTGAAAAATATCAAATGGATTTAAAACTCCCAGTGTTCTCCCCCCCTCTTTCCAGTTCTGGGGCTTAAACTCAGGGCCTGAGCACTGTCCTTGAGCTTTCTCAAGGCTGGAGCTTTACCACTTGAGCCACAGCACCACTTCCAGCTTTTTCTGTGTATGTGGTACCAAGGAATTAAATCCAGGTCTTTGTACATGGTAGGTGAGCGCTTTACCACTAGGCCAAACTCCTGGCTCTGTGTTCTCCATTTCTTGATTAGAGTAAACCAATATTAAAATTACAAACCATCCATTGGTTAGCCTGTGTGATAATGAAAGGACAATATCAGGCCCAAGCCTGCTAGCCCAGCTACCCAGGAGGCTGAGAGTTCTAAGCCAGTGTGGGAATGAACATGCAGGAGGTACTTATGTCCAGCTAACTAGCAAAACAGCAGAGGTAGAGCAATAGCCTCGAGCCATAAACGCTAAGGGACAGCGTGCAGGCTCTGAGTTCGAGCCCCAGTGTCTGCACATATGTGATATAAAATGATAGGAATTTCTAAGCCACAGGTATTTAACCTATTTGAATTTCAAATGCTTGAATATTAACCTACGAGAGTTTTAGGCTAATAAATGAGTAAATAGAAGTGGAAAAGAAAAAGCCAGAAACAACAAAAAAAAACTCACGTAGGATGCTTGTGATCTTACTGGCTTATCGCCATTTGCAGCCTACCCATTCTTACCTATCAGCTAGATTTATACCAGAGCATCATTTAGGGAGATGAGTGGAATAGCCACCTCACCCTTGGAAATAAGGAGTTTTCTACTATGGAACTTCAGTGAAACAGAAAGCTCAGGGACGTGGCAAGAGCGATGTACGTAGTTCAACTACCCATGCAAATCAGCCTTGTGAGATGGAAGACTTGTGGGTGGATTAGCCAGCCAAATGAGGCATTCACCCAAGTGTCAACCACTTCTTGTCTCTCCCTCCCCCCATCCCGGCAAAACCCCCAGCTCTAATGGGGACCCCGGCTCAGTGTATTTACAGTATCTCCAGCATCATCTCCCCCTCCGCGTCTTTTATGAACATGGTGCTTACCTTCGAAAATAAACACAAATGAGATCATTTCACCAGCCCAGAAATCCCAAGAGAAGATACAACGGCACCAGTAGAAAAGACTTGAGGGTTATAAACTGCATATTAAAGTTTTAGAGCTCTGGGAGAGACACAAGAAATAGCAGATGCTATGCCCAACGGGGGAGGGGAAGGCAGATTCTGCACCAAAGCCATAAAACTATACAAGCGATTTAATGGGCAATTATTCTTTGCATTTGTGTGTGGGTTTGAATTTGCATGTGACTGCCAGATGCCCCCGTAAAGGTGTGCCACCAGAAAAGATGGCAGGGCTCTTTGTCTCCATCCTCTCCTGCAAGCTCGGCTGCGTCTTTGTAGTCTGGGGTATTTGTGCTTATTCGGGGGGTGGGGGGCTGAGGTGTTGTACGGGTAATTTATAAGAACTTGCATGCTTGCATAGTTTGGGGGGAGTACATTTGTGCTTTAGATAGCAGGATTGTGGGGTCTGCAAGAGGCTCCCCCCCCACCCCCAGAAAAGTCCCATTCCTTGCCCTGGGTCATGAGTTAAGAGATGGCCTAATAGGTAGACACACACAGCCTTGTGAACATGAGTTTCACAGACAGAGATGGAATAATATCTCCATGAGAAGTCAAGAAGAGTTTGCTTCTGTTTCCAAAATGAATCTCCAATAAAGTCTATCAGATTGGTTAATACCATAGGGTTTACCCTATGATTTGGTCAGTCTCTTAAATGGCACTAAATAGAAAATTTAATATGATAGGGAATATTTTAAGTTCTGGGTCAGAAGAGAAAGGAAAAGGCTTTCTTTTCTTTCTTTTTTTAATCTAGTAATTATAGGGTTTGGCAGGGGAAGAAAAGGAGAGGGAGCTTTTCATTCTTTCATTTACAAAGAGAACAGCCACTTAATTTGCAGAATCTCTGGTTCTCAGATTCACTTATATTAATTCTCAAAACACATTTGGGATCAACTCTTGTTCATGATAAAAAAAATGTGTGTTGATATTAAATAACTGCTGTTTAGGAGTGAATAAATCTACGTTTTGGACAAACATTTCCTTATAGGACATGCTCATTTGAAATGCATTGAATAGGAAAACAAAAATTTCTAATTAATGTACAAGTCTAATCACTACTCTCCACATGGAAGAGTAATTTTTCACTGTTCATTTCCTTGGTTTAATCTCAAAACTGACATAACAGAGACGCCACGTCCTATAAATCTCCGCTCGTTTGTTTCTTTTAATATATTCATATTCCATTTGCACTGCAGCTGCTTGGTGCTGGAGCTGGGTACCACATGCAAAAGAGTCGATAAAAATAGTGTACAAGGCGAGATGCTTTTCTTCCGGCCATGCGTGCCACTTCCTTGGAGAAAAGACAATAAAATAGCCTCATGGATGGTCCCTCGGCCTGCTGTTTGGTGGGTGATTAGTGATTAATTACCTTGCAGCAAATTGACATGGCACGAGGAAATTGACACATCCCTGATTAATTAACTTTTTATGGGCGGCAGTGACTCACAAAACACTGCGCACCATAATTGAATCTCTTTACATAAAGTCATGGTACAAAAGTTTTAGTCAAATCCGAATTAGCCAGAAGTTGCTAGGCTGTTACTGGTCTGATTACGGTGTGCCGAGAGAATTGGCAAGGATTTGGACCTGGAGAGAAATGCACTTTCTTTTTTGTTTAAGCAGGGGGTGGACCGGGGGAGGTGGCAGGGAGGAAGGGAAGACAACTGCCAAGGTAAATTCTGTTGATCTGAGTACTGTACTTCAGCTAGGCTTTGGGAATAAGGCTGAGAGATGAGACGTCATGGTTTTCTCCAGTCTCCTTAGATGGCTGTCTCTTGGTTGTCTTTTGAACCATCTATTAAAAGTTTCAGTAGATTCATTTCTGTAGCTAGTGGGAATCTCAGTTGTGACGTCATCTCATTCTGGGGCTTTATTTCCTCGTGTTTCTTTCCATTACCTGCTTTCCCACCCCCTCAGCCCCTCTGTCACCATCAGTGCCCTGTTGCTAGATTTCTCCCTGCACCAACCTTCTTCTTGTCACCACCTCACTGCACGTCCCTGTTCAGCGGTCATGCTACAGCCTTCCTCTCTGGTTCTTCTTATAGCTTTGGAACCAGAGAGGCAGGCTGCAGCTACATGAGCCTAGAGCCTGTAGTTTAATCTATCCTCAAACTTACCTTGAGAGAGCATCTTTCTACGCTTTTCTCCTGACCTAGCTTCCCTCCTCTGGCCTTCCACTCTGTCTTTCCCATCTGCATACTATCTCCCAAAGAGCCAGCAGACCTGGCCTCCCATGCCCCCAGGCTGGGTTAATTGTCAGGAGAAGATGGTGATCAAGGCAACATCTCAGAGCTCTCAACCTGTTCTTTGTGAGGGGTGGGCAGGCAGGTCAGGGAAGGAGAGGTGACATTTCTTCGGTTTTCTCTTGAGGCTCTGAGGTCCTGCCCTGATGATGCTCTCTTATGGGAAGGCAGGCTGCTTCCCTTTCCAGCTGGGGTTCCTCCTCCACACCTGGATGCAAGCCAGGGGCATCTGGTGCCGTCCTCAAAGTGGGCAGTGTGGGCTCCACGAGCCCAGCGCTGGTGGCCAGGGCGACACTGGCAGGCTGCTCGTGAAACCATAGCCAGGAGTCGACTGGAAAATTACTGGGTGCCTGATGTGATTGATTTCCCCTGGGAAGTCTGTGTGTGGGAGATTGGGATGAGATGCTTGTGTGGACGTTTGGGACAATTTGAAGGGAGACAGGCTGATGACCTTGGGACACTGTCGTTTTGTCACGTGATCAACTGATTAATATTATGCTCAACTTTGATTGTGAGTTTGATGGACACCTCTTGCTTGGATTGAAATGAGACAGCAAGAGAATTTAGAAAAAGTGTAGAAAACTACACTCGTTTCACATACAGGAATGTTCTCCAGGAAGCAAGAGCAGTGTTCCCCCAAGAGCATAAAGGCTTCCTAAGTTAAAAAACCAAATACAAGAAAACTAGGCAGACATGCCCGGCAGAGTATGCCCAGAAGCCTAGCACTGAGAAGGCTGAAGCAGGAAGATTCTCTATTTGAGGCTAGCTTAGGCTACATATTACATACTATGTTTTTGTTTCTAATGCTGAATGAGGACAACAGTGTTGATTCCTTTGGGTGGGGTGGGAAGGGTGGTCTTGGGGCTTGAACTCAGGGCCTGGGTACTATCCCTGAAGTTTCATTTGGTTTCTTTTTGCTCAGAGCTAGCGCTCTACCAGTGAAGCCACAGCTCCACTTCTGGCTTTCTGGTATCTAATTGGAGATAAAAGTCTAATAGACTTTTCTGTCCAGGTTGGTTTTGAACCATGATGATCCTCAGATCTCAGCCTCCTGAGTAGCCAGGATGACAAACGTGAGCCACTAGCCACCTGGCTCTGGTTTTAACTAACTGCCCCACGGCTCCCTCAGCTGTGACCATCTCTCCTTGTCCACATTACACGTAACTGGCTGACTCCAGTGGTGCGAGGTGAACGCTAAGATATGCACTCACGCGCTCTCCCACGCAGAAGCAGCATTTGTGATGTGTCTGCACACAAATAGTGACAACATACCTTCAGGCAAAAAAAATGTTTTGGGGTAACATTTCATTCAGCTAAAAAGAGCATGAATCTCAATCTTGGAGTGTTTAACTTTGGCAGGACTGAAAAAACCATTTACAAAAGAGCTCTGTTGTTTGAAAGAGCTCTGAAAACACAGGGAGCTCTGCAATGCTGATATCTATTTTAATTTACATGGAGCAGTTTGCCCTGATCTATTAGTTGGACAAAAATCTGTACCACCACTATAAACTTGGTTGTTTTTCTTTTTCCTCTTTTCAGGCAGCCACAGGCATAAAGAAAGAAAAGGAACCAAATAATTTATATAATTACTTTATCAAGTGCATATACCCAGTGAAGGTTCAATTGCTAAATCATTCATGATCTAGCTAACAGCTGGCTGAAATAGCAAGCTGGGTGAACTGTCTCTCTAGAAAGGAAATGCAGCAAATGAGAGAAATTAGCTTCCTGATGCTGGGTTGAATTTCCCAGGGTTCCATGGGGCTGTTGCCATTCTAGAATGGTTGGTGGGGGGCCGGTGCCTCCTCGGGTAGGGACATGACACAAAGGTTTTATTCATTTTACTATCAGGATGGTCTGTTGGTATTGGGGCCATCTGCTTCAGAATAACACAATTTAATACTTAAAGAAAACAAACCACCAGAATCCTTATCCACTGATCAAAACCCAAAGCACACGGGTAAGACAGGCAGGGATTGGATGTGACATGCCTGAGGTCCCCTTATGAGAGATGGAAGAAGGAAGTCTTTTGGGAATGTCTTAAGGGGTCTAGGCACTGATTAGCATAAACATTGCAAGTTAGATTTCTTTGGTGCCCTTTCAGAAACCACCAGAGCAAAGCGCAGTGCTGCTGTAGCTCACGCCTGCCGTCCTGAGTGCTCAGGAGACTGAGATCTGAGAACTGAGGCTGGAAGCCAGCCTGGGCAGACAAGTTCGTGAGACACTTATCTCCAGTTTAAAAAAAAAATAAAGCTGAAAGTGAAGCTGTGGCTCAAGCAGTAGAATGCCAGCTTGGGGCAAAAGAAGGTAAGGGGCAGCATCCAGGCCCTGAGGTGAAGCCCCAGCACGGGAGCTTGTGCATATAGAAGGGTGCCTTTTTCTTTATTGTTCTTCCTTCCATTTTGAATACACAGTAGTTTGGGGAAAGCAAATGAACTGAAGATGAAAATAAGCTTCTCAAACTACCGAAGGATTTCTCTCTGGCCCCTATTGGGGCCAAAGAAGAAGGTGGCCATTGTAAAGGACTAAATGCAGGGCTGGTAGCAGTCCACTGCCCTCTTAAGAAAACGTGAGCATTCCACAGCACTTTCTGTCAATGCTATTACAGGGCCTGAGTTCCCAGGGAATTCCCGCCGAACAACTGCCTGGCTCCTTCTCAGAAGCATCACATCTCCGCCTCGCTCTCTGGCTGTGTGTGCACCGAGTCCCAGGATGGCAGAGTTTATTGTTTTAATATCTGTCTCAAACAAAGCAAACACATCCTCGAGTGACTCCTTATCTGTCATATATATTTCTGTGACAGAAATATCAAGACAAATAAGATGTTTGAGGGCATACCACGGGATGGTAGTTTTTGCAACTGGAAGAGTGTGTCTGTGTGTGTGTATGTATGAGATACAGAACCAAGACCTCCATCTCAAACATGATGGGAACTGCTATTCTGCATTGAATTGAATGACTAGATAGTGCCAAGAGAAACAGACAGTGGGGCTTGGGAGAAGTTTCTTTGCAGATACTTATTCCCCTCTAAAGGACTTTAAAGGGACGGGGTACAACTAGCTGTTATTTCCTGCAGAAGAACAGAAAAGGCACTAGTGAAGTGGGCTATGATTATGACTCAAAGCGACCACACGTAGATGAAGAAGTTGGGAGGTAGAAACACAAAGGTGGCATCTTGGTGGAAAGCATTCCTGTCACAGCCAGTGAAACCAACTTAAAACTTGATTGGTAATAAATGAGAGATATAATGGGAGGTGGATAGACTCAAACTATGTATATGCATATATATTTCATATTCATGTTATATAGGTCTTATATTTGTCTCATATTAGTTTCATATATGTGAAACTCAGTGAAATCCATCATTGACATAAATTTTGTTCTATGTATATATGAAAAATATATCTGAATATGTGTGAAATCCATCATTTCACAAACTGTTACATTATAAAAATATGTACCTATTATATATATATGGAAATGTCACAGTAAAATCCATTGTTAACATAAACTATCATGTATGTATATATGAAAAAAATACATGAAAAATATGCATGCATATGAAATCTCATCATTTCACAAACTTTTTTTTTCCTTTCAGTCATGGGGCCTGAACTCAGGGCCTAGGCACTCTCCTTGAGCGTTTATGTTCAAGGCTAGCGCGCTCTACCACTTTGAGCCACAGCATCACTTCTGGTTTGATCCCCATTGATTAATTAGAGAGTCTCATGGACTTTCCTGCCCAGGCTGACTTTGAATCCTCAGAGCTCAGCCGCCTGAGGAAGTAGGGTAATAGGAGGGAGCCATTGCAGCCCAGCTGCACTTACGTGTATATATGTATATATATAATGTATCATATATAACATAAAATCATTTCATAAATTCCTATGCACTGGCACAAAAGTTGGGAAATATAGCGTATGTGGAAAATGTGATGCAGGTATGCAGTAAGTGATGAGTAAATCAGCCATATGCAAGGCCACAGGAAGCCAAGGCAGAAAAACGCTGTAAAAGGGGATGAGGGTGGACTGGGGGAGAAGGGGCACGAGGGTTGGCCAGAGCACTGTGCCCAGCTCTTGTTCACTGAGCCACGTGGCCACGTGCCAAGAATGTGGCACCAGGCAGAGCCACTCATGTGAAGATGACGGTGGAGTGAGGCATTTCCAGCTCTCTTCCCAATCAAAGGAGGGCCAAAGCGATGGGAGGAAGGAATGACTTCCAAGGACATGACCACCGTGACACTGTCCTGGAGATGGGGACAGGCGGCTGCAGGGTCTGGCTTGCTGACTCATTATTTCTTTTCTTTTGCTTTTCTTAGGTCCAAGACTGGGATTTGAACCTGGTACCTGTCTCTTTCGTTCCTTGGCTAGCATTCTATCAACTGGGCCAGGCCTCTAGTCCCTGGTTCTCTGGAAGGATCTATTTCTGAAGAATTTTTTTGTTGTTACAGCCAGGATTGTTGGAGGGACAAGGAAGAAAAAAAAGGCCATGAGATCTTGGGTAAGTAAATGGGGAGATTTAAAAAAAAAATCATTTCATCCCAAGAAATAGGTCTTTTCTATCAGGATAAAACTGCCACATGTAATTTTTCATTGTATGAGGAAAACTAAGGCTTGGGTTACTGTGTCTAGGGTTAAATTTTTGTCTTTTTTGGTAATTAAAAAAAATATCTTTTTACCACAAAAGAGTTACCATTTAACAAAGCAGTTATGAATGTAATATATCTTGATCCATGCCACCTCTTTCAACGTTCGCACCCCTGCATCTTCCTTGAGTGTGTCCCTGGTGGAGGGTATTATTTTATGTATATGTAGCAACCTGACACCATTTGTTTTATAATGTGACAAAAGGAGTAAGATGAAGAGGTTACCCACAATTCACATTCAGAGGTCCCCTGGGTCGGATTCCTCAGTACCATACAGACAGAAAAGCCAAAGTGGTACCGTGGCTCAAGTGGTAGAGCATTAGCCTTGAGAAAGTTCAAGGGCAATGCCCGCACCCTGAGTTCAAGGCCCATGACTGGAAAACACAAAAACAGATCACAGTCAGCTACTCATGTGCAGGTAGTTCTAGGCAAGGTGGCAAGAGATCACATGACTGCTAAAGCTGACACTGGCCTTGTAAAGATAAATTCCGGCCACGCCCTGCCCACATAGAGCAGAGAGGTGAGAGGCCCACATAGAGCAGAGAGGGAGGTGAAAGCAGCCGTCCTGCCCAGTCCTGTCCAGTCGAGAAGCATTGGACAGCTGCTCCTGATTTCTGGGGAGCGCTTTCTGCCCTGCCAGCCAGTGCTAGGATCCAGCTGTGCAGCTCTGTGTACACTTTGGGGTGTGAATTAGAGGCATGCTACAAGGGAGCCAGGGTGAACCCAGACATGGTTAAAAAATCACCTCCTCATTTCAACTATGAGTTAAATATGGTCAATCAGGAACTTGCAGCATTGGCGGGAACCCTAGATTAAAACGGACATCCTAAAACTTCACGTTTTTATCCTTCTTTACCCCTAGTTTTGGTATTGGCACTCGGCGTCCTGAACCACTTAGGTCACAGACCTATCCATTGATGCCTGGGCTTTGAGCCTCCTACTAAAGGTTCTCACATAGCTGAGGTGGCAGGTGTGTACTCCTGGGTGATATGAGGGTTTTGAGGGTCTTCTAAGCAGACTGGCCTCAAACTGAGCCTCTTTTTGGTGAGTACGAATATAGACAGAAGCCATCAAACCCAGCCAACACATCATGTTTTCATGTTGAATGCAATTTTCTTTTAAAGTGACAACCATAGCAGGAAAAAGCTTACATAAAGACACGTTGGGCTGAGTTATACTGGATTCTGAATCTCCAAAGGGGGAGTGTGAGAGTGTGTTTGTGAGTGAGAAAGAGGGAGACAGGACGAGAGAGGGAGAGAGAAGAACAACAGCCTCCATAATCCTGTGGCCTGTCTGTACATTTCCTATGAGCTGAGCTTAGTATACTGCCATTTTCTGTATTGGGCAGAGATAACATGAAGCTGGGAATTCATTTAAGGCCTTTAATTACAGAAACCAGTGCAAGTTCTATTAATTGCTTAAAAGTAGAACAGAGCATGTTTTGATGGAAGCATAGTTCTGCCACTTAAGTCATGCTTTATGAATTCCATGCAATTAGAGCCATAAAACCTGCAATCGATGTATCAATTAACACTAGGGCCTACCACTTGACCTTGAGCTTCAGAGAAGGGAATGGATGAAGACAAGCTGGCTGTGCGTTTTGACGTTTTGGTTCTGAGCATTTGCCGATCACGTCTGCTTTACGGTGATGGGGTAGGGCCAGGAATTTCTGAGGTAAGTAACGTTTATGGTCCTTCATCTTCAGGACCCGAGACCACGAGGGTCTAATGCTCTGCTGTGGGTTCCATGCATCCACAGGCACACCAGTGTGTGTTAATGAGCATAGATAATGACACCAAAATGTTTGCTTCGAGGTGTCTTTTTAACCCTTCCCCTCAAATGGTGGCCCTCCACCAAGGTGTTTGCTGTGGGCTTAAACTGTCGCCCCGAATCTTTGGGAGGCTGGTGGTCTTTGGAGATAGGATTTGAGAGGTGACTAGAGTTGCAAGAGGGATTAGGGAGCACCAGCATTCTGTCTTCCAGGGGAGGACGAAGGAAGAAACCAGGATAGGAACAAGCTAAGAGGAGCCCTCACCTGGACTCCTGGAGTCCTGTCCCCAGAACAGCGCAGGGCTCAAACATGTTTTGTGACAGTGTGAGCAGACCCACGGAGGGCTATCAGAACTTGTTCCTCTTGCGGTTTTTTTGTTTGCTTTTCCTTAACTCTGTGATACTTAGAATGAGTGACATGAAAGTACATGTATTTCTTAACTGTAAAACGTGACATTTGAAATAGGATGTAAAAAATCAGCTTTAATAACAAAAGAGAAAATATACATATTATTTGCTGACAGTTAAAATGGATAATGGCGTGTCGTGTAAGCCAAAGGCAGGTTGCCAGAATAGGAAATATATTTTTAATATCTTATGTTTTTTCTAGGTTCTTGCTGCTCCACACCCTTAGCCGAGGATGAGCGAAACTCAGGACTTTCAGGACACTTCTTTCTGCTTCTCTTGGAAGAGGTAATTGTCCCCATGACAACTGAAAAGAAGCTACTCAGTTGTGGTGGAGGGGCCTGTTGGGGCATGGATGGGGGACGAGACACACACGGGGGTTGTTGGGAGATGAGAGGAGAAGGAACTTGAGTTTGGAGAGGATGCTCAGCCATCCCCTCTTCAGACAACACCAGGAACCTGTCCAGCCAGCAAGGCTTCCTGAGAAATGTTTCAACGCAGTGAGAAGCAACGCTCACCGCAATGAAAGTGTGTGGCAAGTGCTTTCTCGGTGTGTTCTTTCCTCTGGAAAAATTTAAATACCTCCCCCCATCATGGGAGGTCCACGTGTGTCCTCCTTGAGTCCTCATGGGGAAGATATGGGTTAGTTCTAGGAAGCCACATGGGTGGTGTGGGGTAATGATTCCACTCCTGGGTGTCTGTCTGTGAGTGCGCGTGTGTGTCGATGCCCGTTCCCCTGACTACCTGGGCACTTGTTAACGTTTCCAATTTAAACCTGTTCACGATTGCGAGACAACAAAACAAAGCTGATGATTCTTTGCTTCTAAGAATGTTTGTGTCTCTTGTCCTAAATGGAATCGCCCTGCTACGTGGACCCGGAAGTGGATGTTTGAAGTAGAATGGGAGTCACGATTTCCTTTGGCGGAGGTATGATTCGTTTCTTACTCCCCAGCTCTGCCCCGGGAGGGAGCTGATACTGTAGAAACCAGGCACAAATGGTGGGGCCCTACCATTTCTGCTAAGCTTCTCTGACAAGGGGTCACGTGGGCACTCCACAAGCCTTGTTCACGAGTATTACTAGCAAGCAGTGGTGGGTTTGAAAAACGTAGCCACCTGCTTGGGTTCCTGGTGTGTTGCCCTAAGTTTGTCCAGAAGTAGGCCCGGTGCATTCTTTTTTCTGAGCCTGGTTTGATGAGGATGTGCAAGTGGATGTGCAGATAGGATCTGAACTAGGGTTTAAAACTAGTTTGGAAAGGTGAAAGCGATGTGGAATATTTGTTCACATCAGATCCGAAGGGAAATTTTTTCCTCTTGATTCTTGAATGTCTTTGGTCATATTAGAATCATGTAATGGGGATCAACTTGTATGACATATTTGTATACACTTGGATGCCACCCAACATATTTACTTGAGAGTCTGTAAATAAGAGCCAAGTTGCAAAAGTGTAATATATACATATATATTACAATATATATATATATATAATGTAAATGTTTTCCCAGGAAGACAACTCTCAGGTGCAATGAGAATGGGATGCATCCCTAGATTAAAACGGACATCCTAAAACTTCACTGATTTTCTAGAGGAAAAGCACCAGTAACCTTCCAAATTCAAAGCCGAGGCACTGGGCCTGAACCCACAGGACGAACCATGGAGGAAAGGGAAGAGAGGTAACAGGAGAGTCAGAGAAGGAAGAGTTTGGCCTAGTGGTAGAGTGCTTGCCTAGCATGCATGAAGACCTGGGTTTGATTCCTCAGTAACCATATTTAGAAAACATGGCGCTGTGGCTCAAGTGGCAGAGTGCTAGCCCTAGGCAAAAAAAGGGAAGACAGACAGGTGAGGAAAGGAAATAGGGAGAAGAGCCAGAGAGGAAAAAGACAGGAGGGAGAGAGAGAGGAGGAGAGAAGGGAAGGGAAGAGTGTGGCCTGGTGGTAGAGTGCTTGCCTAGCATGCACGAAGACCCGGGTTCGATTCCTCAGCACCACATACATAGAAAAGGCCAGACATGGTGCTGTGGCTGAGAGGTAGGCGAGAAAAAAAGAGAGGAGACATAGGAGGGAAGAAAGGGTGAGAAGAGTGGTAAGAAAGAGAAATAGAGGAGCAGAGGTGGGGGAGGAAAAAGACAGGATGATAATATAGAAGAGTCAGAGCCGAGAGAGAGAAACCGAAGAGTGGTAACACAGAGAAGAGAAAAAATATAGAGAGCGGTGGGGAGAGGAAAATGGGAAGAGAGGCATGGAGAGAGAAAGAGCCAGAGGTGGTGAAAGAGAAAAGACACCTTGCAAGGAAGACAGAGGAGTGGGGGGAGAGATTATAGAGTGGGTGAGGAGAGAAAAGAGGGAAGAAAGAGAAAAAGATAGTTTGGAGACAAAGAGGAGAAATAGAAAAGGGCGAGTTTAAAGAGGGGATCTAGAGAAGGTGAGAAGAAAGGGTGAGTATATAAAGGGAGAAAGACAGAGCCTGAGAGGTGGTGAGGCCGAGATACAGGAGAGTTGGAGAGAAACAGAAAAGAAAGGAAGGGGGGTGAAGAAAGAAGGATGACGTAAAAGAAGGGAAGGGGAGTGGAGGAAGACACAGGTAAGAGAGGGAGAGAAGAGCACACAGACCTGATAAAATGGGAGTTCTTTCACCTGTAGGTCAGATGAAGCTGTGAACACGAGTACAGCTTTATAATACTTTTTTCTCTGAGTTTAATCTGGAAAACCAATATTGCTACTTAAGATTTTCAATAAAATTCAATAATAAAATTCACACTGTAGTCCATTCATTTTTGTTTTACAACCCTTACACAACACTCCTTATAAATTGTCCTCTGGTTTTACTTTACCAAGAACTGCTTAGCACATACTCCCAACATTACAATAGCTGGATGATTGTGTTCACGTCTACAAGGAAAACTTGAAATATCAATGTCATATGATCATATCGAACCCTATTACCAGACATCCTGTCTGTAACCAGACATCCTGCAGGACTGTGACATGCATTCACAAAGCTCCTGGCTCCTCTATAGCTGCATAGGACAGGGAAGCAGAGAATCATCTGTACCAGAGTTCTAGACAATACCAACAGGTAAAGACAAAACTCAAGTATATAACCACATGCATGATTCTCCTTCACAAACAAATACTGTGGCTGGGAGTCTGGCCTAGTGGTAGAGTGCTTGCCTAGCATGCATAAAGACCCAGATTCAATTCCTTGATACCACATCCATAGAAAAACGCCGGAGATGGTGCTGTGGCTCAAGTGGCAGAATGCTAGCCTTGAGCCAGCTCAAGGAAAGCACTCAGGTCCTGAGTTTAAGCCCTAGGACTGGCACAAAAAAATATTGGAAAGGGAAAAAGGAAGGACAAGTAAACAGAATGTCTAGACTTAGAATGGAATACACCGAGAAAGGCAGCCACACGCTGGTGGATTAAAATCACATGTACCATCTCCGGGCTGGGGGACCGTGGGTGAATTGCTCATCTCTCAGAGCCCTCTGCCACCACAGCTGTAAAACAAGCGTGACAGTACCTACCTGGCACAGGCGTGGCGAGCCACAGCGAGGCTGAGGATGTGACATGCGCGGAAGCTTCAGGAGGCAGGTGCACGCACATTCCCAGGGCCCCGAGGGGACCCTGTATGTATCCAGACATCCAGAAAGAACCACTAATTGCCTACAGTGTTAGGTTTTGGCTTCTCATACACAGCAAAGGAAAATATAAAACGTTTCCTATTTAACCAGTGCCAGAGCTTCTGTGGATGATGAAACACTGCCTGGCAGACTCCACTGCCTGTCCAGACTTCAGGACACCATGGGGTTGGCTTGGCTGCCATCGTGATTCTGCTTTCCGGGGCAGCTCTGGTTTGGCTCAGCCTCACCCGTGGGGGTTGGGTTTGCAGGACTGTGTGCATTATTCACTCTGTCACCTCCGAAACCCACCCTGCACCTCTCCGAGGCTCACTTTTGAACCCTGCCCCTGGAGGCTAGCTGTGGACACCCCACAGGACTACACGTATGGAGCTTCGGCTGTGACTGGGAGACGCCCTGGTGTGGAGAGAGCTGGGCAGACAGACCTTTAATTCTCCCATCTGCCCTGGGAACGCAGGCCAGTTTCCATCTGTCCAGGCCAACATCTGCCTTTAAAACTTGCTGGGTCTATTTACACACAGACTGAAGTGACTAAAGTGCCCTTTACAAAACCCAATGTCTCTCCCGGCTCCCTCTGTGTCCAGTACTTCTCATTACAGCTACCCACCAAGGAGAGTAAGCCCTGCAGAGGAACCAGGGGCCCAGCAGCCGTGGCCTGGGCCCTTCTCTCGGGAAGCCCCTCTGGGGGAGGGTATTGGCGGGTGCCACCACAATCGCTCGCAGGCTTAAAGTACGTTCAGAAGGGTGTGCAGAGTGGAATCAGACGGTAAGCAAGGCGTTCTAGCTTCCCACCTTCTCTTGGCATTCTGCCCTCCCTTCCCCTCTCCTCCCTCCCGCCCCCACCCCAGCGAGTGGGGAGGTTCTGATGCAGATGGGGGTACAGGCAGAGGTATTGAGGCAACAGGTTGAAAGGACATGCTTGTAGGAAAGTCCACCTTCCAGCGAGCCATGGGGGGGGGCTGGGAGGGGGGCAGGGGACGAAGGGAGGAGCAGAGACTGAACATGGCGGAGAAGGAAGGCGATGGGCTGAGATCAAGGCACAAAAACAGAAAGGGAGCCAGGGCCGCGGGCTTACTTGCGGAAGTGTATACAAGTGAACTGGGGGTACTGTACATGGAAGATCCCTCCTGGTTGGCCTGGCACAACAGAACCGTGCCTGCGAGGACAGAAAGAGAGAGAGAGAGAGGAGAGAAGAGAGAGATGGTATCCGGTTTGGGAACAGGTATGCTACATCTCCCAGACCACCGCCATGCACACGAGAAGAGGCAGAGAAATGGAAACAGCCATATCCCACAGCGTGAGACAGAGACACCCCGCACCCCTCTTTTGCTTGAGCCCAAGGAACTCAATGCAAATCCACCCTGGACACCCACTGCCCGCTTCCCCCAAGTGCACATGGACTTTTCACGTGGGATCAGTGGGTCCAGTTTCAGAGCAGCAATGGAAGGAACCAGACACCAAAAGACCCAGACAGTAAGACTGACTCCCAGCAAGCCTTGGCAGTGTGATCTCGACAAAGTCACTGTACCTCTCCGTGCTCCAGTGTTTCTCACCTGGACACAGGGTCCACTATACCTACCTCTGACAGATGTGGCCACAGCCACACCTGGCACGTAGTAATCGCTCAATAAATCACTAAAGTTGTACAGATGTACATGGTGGTAGGTTTAGAGAGAGCGCTCCCCACACCCTCAGGCCTTTGTCTTCACACCCGGCATCAGTTAGCCCTGGACTGCGTGGCTCATGGGGGATGGTGGACACCCCCTTTCCCCCTTCCCCTCCGCAGTTTCTGATCTCTTCCCTGCCTGCTGCAGAGCAACAGCCTCCATTTATTTTGGAATTCCACCATTATCACTGCAGTGACAAGGACTCACAGGCAAAAGAAGCCTACCTGCTAAGCTCTCCCCAGAGGAGAGCACGCCCTGGGGAACGGTCCTGCCCTCCTTCCAGATCTGTCCCAGGGTCAAGACCCAGGTTAAAACTCTCCCCCAGAGACCCGGCTTACCCTCACCTGAATTCCACCCTCCTCTGGGTCCTGACAGAGACATCACGCGGGAGGGGCACTGGAAAGTTCTTCCTCCAATCTATCCACCTCTCCTCGTTCCCTGTGCTGCTCTAGATTTTGTTTCCAGTCAAAACAAAGACCCGATGAGAACAGAATCTTCCCCCCATAGCCCCGCCAAACACCTCCGTCCACTTCTCCACCGGGAGGAGGGGGGTTGCCACCTGTGTGCCCCTCCCTGCCCCGCAGCTACTCCTACCGGTTAAGAGAGACGTGGTCCTCTGGCACGTGAGAGGGGGAGGCAGGAGGCTGGAGTGCAAAGGCCAGCCAAAGCTACAGCAGGAGACCCTGCCATGACCAACACACAAAGCCACACCATAGAGGAGACTCTGTGCTGGTCTCCAAATCACACTCAACCTTTGCTAAGCCAGTGGTTCTCGGTTCTTCTTTCTACAATCTTCTGGAAATTGCACACAGTGGGGTTCCGCTGGCCCTCAGGGAGCATTCTGGGATTTGACACAGCTGTGGCAATGAAAAGCAAAAGGGAGTCCAGTCCTTCCGTCTCTCCCACTGTCCAGCCGGCCGGCGCGAACACAGGCTGCAGCGATCTCAAGTACCCCTCATACCCGCACGGGCCTGCCGGTGGCGGTGTTCAGTGCTAGCCATCTGAGGGAAACTGACCCCTGGGGCCTGTGGAGAGTGGCAGGCTGACCCTGGCAAGCCTGGACGAACGCGACACCTTATGCACTCTACTTTTCAAATGAGTGTCTGGATTTCAAAAGGGAAATCATCTAATGATAGCAAAGCGAAAAAATCCACTTTGTACAGCTCAAACACGGGGGTCTATTTTCAATATCCTTCATTACACCTACAAAGCGAAACGTTGGCAACCCCTGCCTCTGACTCCTCTGTGGCAGTGGATCCTGAAGGTCTGGATGGAAATAACCTCTTAGAATGCTCTCTTTGTATTGTCAAAGAGGGCGGGGGGTGGGGGGGAAGAAAAACCAAACTTTACATAGTGCTTTTGACCTTGGTGGAACAAACTCTACAACTGCCACAAGACTTGGTTTTTATCCTCTAATTTAATTTGCACGCTGCCTGTTCTCTGGGTGTTGTGTGATCTTTGCTTTAAAAAGCAGCTTTTGAATTCAACAGCAACAAAGCAGCAGAGGAAAACCCCCAGTAATCTCCATGCACTGCAGGCAGGAGCAGATAATGGGTATTTGTTTTCAAAAAGGATGCAGAATAGTCAATAGTGTAGCGGTGGCAGTAATGCTCATAAAAAACTGTTTATAGGCTCATTCCAGGACCCTCCCAACACGGCATCGACACAGCCCCCAGTGAGTTCCTGAGCGGAACCATGCGTCTTGCTCCCATCTCTCAGAGACCAGGTGCCTTCATCTCTGTGGACCCTGCCTGCCACCCTGACTCTTCTCGCAGCATCTATGTCCTTGCATATGAAACCCCTTGGAAGTTGGTGGCTCACACTTGTCGTCCTAACTACTCAAGAGGCTGAGATCTGAGGATCTCTGCTCAAAACCAGTCTGGGCAAGAGAGTCCATGAGACTCTTCTCTCCAATTAACCACGAGGAGAAAAAAAACCCCAGGAAACCCAGGAAATGGGGCTGTGGCTCACAGTGGTACCACACTAGCAAAAGAGCTCAGGGATAGCATCCAGGCCCGAGTTCAAGCCCCACAACGGACCACAAAAACAAGTCAGTCCGTCCTTGGAAGCAAAGGGCGGCAAAAGGGTCAGTTTAACCCATCCATGTGTAGCCAAGATAGCCTTGACAACGTCAGTGTCGTCTTTCCCTGGTTCTCCACATAGCTCCTGGGAAGTCTTGTGATTTGATCAGAGGTCTTGGTGTTAGACTAAACCAGCGGAGGGCCTTCTTGCTATTACATGGGCTCACACACTTTGACTTTAAACGTTAGCTTTCACCTGTCTCTCTTTGCACCGTTGAAAATGACCTCCTCTCTTCCCACTCTGAAGGAGTGAATTAATGATTCTTCTAAGATTTTTTTTTAAAAAAATAACATTCTTTAGGAAGTTATCATACAGCCTAAAAATATATAATTCTACTTTCATATAATTCCACTTTCCAGAATCTTCCAGAGGCAGCGACAGACCCCGTCCTCTCCCATACACACTCACACACACACTTTCATCCACAGCACCGAGAAAAATACCTGACCCTGGGTGGAATTCACCCACGCAGTTGAATTGTAACTGTTTTCCTTTTAAAGTAACTACTTTTGAATTTTCTTTGCCTCAGCAAGGGTGCTATCTTCCAACCCAGCTTTCTCCAAGGGGCCTTCTCGTGCAGGCATCTGCACGCCTTTCACACAGGGAAGGTCTAAGACACTCATTTGCTCTTTCTTCTCTCCTGGAGCTCTTTAAGATCTCAAATCCGCTGCCGGGCCCTGTAGTGAGCATCTCAGAGGTGCAAGACAGACCAAAGCCAGCCAAGGAAGATCCGAGCTGGCTTAGACCCAGCAGCTGAGCAAGAGAAAGCCCTGAAGGCTGACACATTCGCTGAGCAACCAAATACTTCACTAGGGTTAAGGTGACCTCTGAGGGACAAAGAGAAACCTAGAAGTTAAAGGGGAAAAAAAGGCATCTCTAACTTTCACTCTGCCATCCCGCAGGTAATGAACCTGGACTCAGACTGACTTCCTTCCCCCCTGGAAACTCTAGTCTGTTTATTTCCCTGCTCTTCCCTCTTCCTCTTCTAACATCAGGCACAGCTTCCTCCCACAGACACTTCTAACTCGCAGAGATCTGGAACAACGCTATATCCTTCTTTCCTTTCAAAAGCTTTATTATCCAAGAGGCAAATCATTCTCTGGGCAAAGCAAATCACTGAGTCCCTAAACCATTATTCACTGTGTCAATGGCTCAGTTCTTCTATTGTAGAGGGTTTTGTTTTTGAAAGCTTTAAAAAAGAATTAAAACAGAAGCAGGGCGGGGCATAATGGTAGCTGCCTGAACCCCACCCCTTGTGAGTTAGAGATGGGAGGATACTAGCCTGAGGCTCAGGAAAGTGAGAGATCTTATCTGAAAAACAAAGGAAGAGCAAAAGGACTGTGAGAGTATCTTAAGCTGTAGAGCACTTGCTTGTTTATCAAGTACTAGGTCTTGAACTCAATCCCCAGTATTCTGAAAATAATAATAAAGGAGGAAAATGATCAGGGAAGTAAGACTAAGCTATGAGCCAGTGAAAAACAGTTTGCTGAAACTGAAATCTATCTGCAAACTCCTTTAAAAAAAAAAAAAAGCAACCATACTTCAGGAAAAGTTGGGGGGGATGGACCCCCCCAGTTCTCATTATCACCTGCATCCTGAGACCCCTGGACCCACTCCAGACCTCCTGATTCTGCAGGTCTGGGTGGGGCTGAACACCTGGACCTGCTCTGAGAAAGGCCATAGAGGAACCCCGTCCCCCATTCCCCACATCTCCTGGCTATGAAGTCCAGCCTCCCATAGTCCATCAGCGCTGAGGAATCCCTGCAAACAAGACTTCCAGGCTGGCACCTTCTTGGCTATTTTCTAGTCAGGAAATTGGGGAGCCCTGGGGGCAGAGGCACCTGGTGGAGCTCAAGGGCTCAATCGCAAGCTTTCTGCAGACCCAGAAGAGAAATCACAGTCTGAGCACAGCTGCTCCAGCAATTGACGTGCATCAGCTCCGGGCTCCCGTGGTCTCTATCAGTTTGCACACAGTGAGTGGACTCTGGCCTTGCCTTTATAGCACTATCAACAAAAGCAGTCATTCATTCATTCGTTCATTCATTCATTCATTCCTAGCGCTAGCAACTCTGCCCAGTTCTGGAAGTAGTACAAAAGCATGAGTTGCACAATCCCGGAGGCTGCTCTGGGTGTCCTGTCCTAAGGAAGACAGCTCACATCTCCACCCTCTGTTTCGGATGCAGCTGCATCCTCTGAAAATTCAGACGGCCATCCCCTGAGAGACATTCCAAGGCAAGAGGTAAGGTAAGGCCGCCATGCAGAATGTCCTGTGTCCTGTGAAGAAGAGACGTGACACAGACTGGCCCAGAGACGATCACTCATGCCAGTTATCTACAAACCGGGGAGAAAGGCCTGGGAATATCCGATCTTGTCCACATCTCTTGGACTATTATTATTCTCCAGGTATCTGAGAAGACACATTTTTCTATTCCAGAAAACACTTAGACTGTGATACAGTGTTCTGCTAGCCAGTATGTGCTTGCACATGTACACGCGCGCATACACACACACACACACGTCCCCACCAAGGACCATACAAGGTCTAGAGGGCCAAGTTTATCCACCAGAGCCCAGAGGGGCGGGAGCTACTTTCCTGCCTCTCATCTTTGAATTCATCAGACGAACATGGCGAGGATCCGTGTAGGAATGCGTCCCTAGCTGATCCTGAGTGCTTGCTTTGATGGCCGTCGGAATGCTGCACTTTTCTGCAGAGCTACGCAAGAGCTGATTTCAGTACAAGGATAGTTCTGTTTGGGCACAGATGTTGCATGGAAACATTCATTTAATTCTTATAAACCAAATCATGTGTTAATTGTAGTATATTTCCATATTTAAAGGGGCCCTGAAGTGAATCTGTCATGTAAATAATTCACTTTTGTAAGTTGATTTTCATAATTCTTAAGAAATATATCGTGTCTTGTTTTATAGTTGCTCTGTGTGTGTGTGTGTGTGTGTGTGTGTGTGTGTGTGTGTGTGTGTGTGTATTTTCCCTGTCTCTGCTTCTTATTTTGACAGAGTTTTAGGCTGTATGGAACTGCAAGGACTGTTCCAAGAGTCTCTGTACAACTTAATCTCCTTTGTGACTTGCTGTTTAAAAAATTTAATGACGTATCCTTATTTCCCTACACCCAAATTTAAAAATGCTATCAGATAATACACAGAACCATAATAACAGTTTTCATACTGGATATCTTGAGAAAAGGCCCCGCAATATACTCCGCCTTCAACTGGAACCTGCTCTTGACAATCGAATCACCAGGGATTTGGGATGGAGAGGCAGAAGGAGCAAGGGTTCAAAGGCACCTTGGGCTGCACAGTGATGTCTTACCCTCATCTCCACCCCTCACTTCTTTAAAACTGGGGGAGCAAATTGCAAGGTAGCCTGAAGTTTCACTTGCCCAGAAACAAAATGCTAACCCAACAGACCCTGGGCTGGGAATTCCTGGCGGATACTGGGAGTTGAGTGGCTGGAAATGGAAATGCCAGTGTATCTTTGAGCCGGGCGGGTGAGGACCACGCTCGGCCCCACAGGGCATTCTGGGTAAACACCAGAAGCCAATCAATCCATGCTGCATTTTAACCACCAGCCAGCCAGCCTCCCATTTGCCCCGCCCACCTGCTCCAGAAGACAGGCTAGTAACCTCTGCTGCAGGGGGAGAGGGGGAGGGGAAAGGAGGGAGGGGGAGGGGGAGGGAAGAACTTGTGCACTGGATATCTCTGAGGAGCTGAGGTGTGGGATTCCTTGGGAACTGCTTCCTCTAAGCCTTTCTTGTCAGGTTCAGTTGGAAATCCTGGCCTCCCTCACCCCATACACACTGGGAAAGGCAGAAACTATAGCTCAACACTGAATCTCTCCAAAAGTCAGGGGATGAAGTTACTGAAACCTCAAATGTGCACACTCGTGCACGTGAGTGCGCACACACACACACACACACACACACACACACACACACACACACACACGCTATGTGCTGACAGCCAAATAGAATGCGTCCGCCAGCAAACATTATCCTCAGAAATGATAGAGCGCGAATACAGGGTTCAGTCTTTCACACATGTACATCAAACATACATTAGAAACACAGAAATAAATCCATCTCCCCTCCGCTCCAGAGAAAAATCTCAGTGATATTTCAGATGCTCATGACTTAAGATGATAAGGGCTTACTACAATGATAAGTGTATGTCAATTAACCTTCATGTCAGATTTGAATATGTATTCCATTAACTAATTTAATCTCTCCTCCCTGCCTTCAAAAAAAAAAACCCAGGCACGGGTTTTATTCTTTTAATAATCCTTGTTTAGTTTTTATAATGGTATACAGTTTAATGAAAAACTCATTAGAATGTTGCATAGAGAGTATAATTAATTCTGGCTCGTTTTTCGATGTGACTGGCTAATGCAGATATGGAATTGCATTCTCTACTGGCTTTATTAATTTTTTATAAACTAATATTTCTACTGTAATGGGCTGTAGCAGCTCCGTGCAAGTTCTATGAATATACTGTCATCAGAGGAAGAGAATCCTAAGTAAGCTTCTATTATATGATAGTTTTTTCTTCAATCCTACATCTTCAAAAAAAAGGATGAGGATGATTTTGTTTTACACTTGGAGGGTAAATATCTACATAATTAATACCCAGGGTATTAAGTAGTATTCTGGACAATTTGTCTCTATTTACACAACAACTTAATTGGTTGGGCAAATAATAGTAGCTATAAATTTTGGAAGCAGAATTATCCGCAGAGCTGCCGAGTTTGTAATTGAAAGGCAAATACAAGCTAAAACATTTTGAAAGAATCCAATCAACTCATGTTTGAAATCTCCAGAAATTTACTTCCTCAGGAAGAGACTTGAAGCAAATAGGAAACAGGTTGTATAGTAACTTTGGTCAAGCACTAGTTTGTCATCAAGAATTATAGTTGGAAGCCGGGGGTTGGCGGCTCATACCTGTAAGTCCCAGATACTCAGGAGGCTGAGACTTGAGGGCTGCAGTTCAAAGCCAACCCAAGCAGCAACGTCCATGAGACTCAAACTACTCAAAAAACTGGAAGTCGGGTGGTGGCTTAAGTGGTAGAGCCTTGAGTAAGAAAGATTATGACAGTGCTCAGGCCCTGAGTTTAAGCCCCAAGACCAGCACCAATAAACAAAACAACAAGCAAACAAACAAAAAACCCACAAAATGGGCTGGGATGGAATAAAATATCTGATCAGACAGCTGTAAGGAGGAGAAAGCAGAAGCAAAATGAATTGGAACCCAAACTGGAGGCTAAGGTAAACAGATGCATGAGATAAACTCTTCCAAGTGGAACATTTGCAAGCTGAAAATCCTTTGCTTTGGGGACTTCAATCTAGAAGCTTCTGTTCCAGTTCACTGAGGTGCACCACAGTCGGATTTGGCAAGTGTGAAAACTGCAGGAAAGCATCATGGAGCCGGGGGAAGGTCACTGCGCATGAGCAGCGGCTGCTTCCAGCCAGGGTTTCCCATGGGACCCAGCCCTGGGGTGGGGCAGATGCCGTGGAGGTCTCCCAAGAGCTGGCTCCGCTTTAGGTCATAAGGCCTTAGAAATCCTCCCCGTGTCCTTCCATCAGGCAGAATCCTGAACAGCACAATTTCTCCAGGACTCAGGGCACTTACCCTAATCCCAACCCCAAAGCTACCCAAGATAAAACAAATGCGATTCTAAGAACTGCAGTTCTTCCACGTGTACGTGTACATGTATGTGTGTACGTGTGTGTGTGGGGGGGGAACTGGAGCTTGAACTCAAGGCCTGGACCCTGTCCCTTACCTTTATTTTTGGATGGGGGATTTCTACTACTTGAACCATAGCTCCGCCACTGGTGGTCAGTCGGAGCCGAGAGTCTCAGTGGACTTTTCCTGCCTGGAATGGAATGCAGGATGGCACTGAGATCCTCAGATCTCAGCCTCCTGAGGTGCCACAGGCATCTAGGTCTATTCCACGATGTGTCTGTCATGCTCTTATATTCAAATTGCAGGAAACAACCTGGAAAGAAGTCCTTTGAAAAGTGAGGACACTGGATTGGACTCCATGAAGTGTGAGTTACAGGAGCCATGGGGCAGGAGGCCTCTAGCTATGGGCCTTTGATCTCATTTGGAGACAGGAGGCTCACGGTTCATAGTGGCGAAGGAAAAAAACCCACAGAGAACCCCAATCTTTGTACAGATAATCCGGGGTCAAGCGCAGCTGCCCTTGAGGAGATGGACAGTCATGGAGTGCTGGATCACCTTCCTCACCTTCGCCTGAGCTTTCTGTTGAGATCTCATCTGCTCTCGCCTCACTTAGCTTGCCATGGCTGAGGTCAGGCGCAGTGTCTCGCCGGCACGTGCTTCTCAATGGGTGACCGTGGCGGTCACACGAACTCCATGGATTGGACTGGACAGTCAGTCCCTGAAGCTCTCTTGCCCTCACTGCTCTCCCTGATCCTTTCTCTAACCCCAAGGGGACCCGTGTTTCAAGACCCGGCCATGTCTCAAGTAGGCCTCTGTACACTAGGCAAGCCTCTCTGTTAGGACGTCTTCCACCCCTGTCCTCCCCCCAAACCAGACACTTGCATGAACTGGAAGTGTCAGCCATTCAGGCTTTCCCAGCCTCTTACCACTTGAATTCCTGCTAATGAGAACATGTTTCTGTTTCTCCTTATTTCTTTCCTACGGGGTGGGGCCGGAGGGGACTTGAACGGAATGTTTCTAGTCTTGGGGAATCTGACCCCTACTTGTATCCACATTTCACCAGGCGGTCTGTGAGTAGCTTTGGTCATGGAGTACTGGAACTGGACTGCAATCTTGCCTCTGATGCTGGGGATGTTTGCACCCCAAAATGGGTGCAACTGCTCCACTGATGGAAAGTGTACTTACAGCAAGGAGCAGGCTGGCAGGATGAGCAGAGTGAAAAGTTCTGCTATGTGTCTCTCACTAGCAATCGAGAAACAGATCCATGGGCCATTTATCAGCAGTACATGGACAACTGTGTACAACCTTCCATTATTCTTACTCTGTCCTACTCACTTATGAAGAGTCCAAGTGCTGAAAATCAACTGTTTTGTCGGGAAGACTATGCCTGTGTCTACAAGGCGTGACTCCCCCTTGCCCCCCCAAAAAAAATCAAAATAGACAAAGAAGAAAAGGAATGAGAACCCTCCTTTGAGCCTTCTTCATTCCAGGAAACCCAGTTTATAATTAGCACTCAAGAACTTCAAGCCAGATGCAAGGCTGAGTCTTGAGGACTGCCTGGGCGGTAACGTGAAAGACTCTTATCTCCAATTAACCATTCAAAGGGGAAAACAAACTCTGTTTCAAGTGGTAGAATACTAATCTTGAGCAAAAAAATTGCTAAGGGACAGTGCCCAGGCCCTAAATTTAAACCTCCCCAATACTGGCACATGTATGCGTGCACATGCGCACACACGTGCACACCCAAACACACACACACACACACACACACACACACACACACACACACGAGGCTGGCTGAAGTCTAAAAGATCTCCTGCTCTTCAACTGGTTTCTCAAACCATCATTTGACTTAACACAAAGCCTCAAGGGGGTCTAAAGATGAATATTCATAGGAAAATAAAGTTGTTTTAACTTCATAGGAAAACCAATTTTCTTGGGAGAAGACACACACACACACACACACACACACACACACACACACACACACACACTCTCATTCATTCATTCCTGGGATAGTCTTCTGGAGGCTGGTGTGAAATAAGAGTCTGAAAGAGTTCATCTAAGTCTGACTAGAAGAGACTTCAGGGAAAACAGCAGCCAAAATGTATATGTATGGGCTGGGGGGGAGAGTAAATGTCATAATTTATCAAAGCAAATTAATACTCTTCAGCTAGTAATTAAAGGTCCTCATTAAGCAATACTCACGACCTCCCCACCGTCCTGTGTTAGCAATAAAAATGCACTCAGGGCATGCAAAGGTTACCTACAAGAATCAATAACTTGCCATTTTATAATTAAAAGAGAAAATAAATGTTAGGGAAAAGTCCACTAAATTAGGAAAATTACCTTTAGGAGAGATTGAAAATATTGATTTTAATTTACAAAATATGTGAACTTTTCATGCCCCATTCGGACAGACAATCAGCGTCTGGATGGTTAATTCTGCATAAGTTTCAGAAAAAAATCAATAATTAGGTTGCGGGAATATTACGAAATTTGTCATGAACATACCATCTTCTATATAGAAATGAGCCATAAAGTCTAGCTTTTCTATCTTGGATAGATTCGGGGCTGGCCTACTAAATATCCAAAGCAAATCAATGACAAGGTCTTTGTTTCAGCTTTGAGGTACTCTCAAAATTGCAGATAAACCCAGACTTTAATATATATATGTGTGTATAGATATGTATAGGTACTTACATGTATGTGTGTGTCTCTCTCTATGTATGTATATATGGGAACTCAAGATGCTACGTAAGTTCTCAGTCCTACATGGAAATGCATGGCTTTGGTTATTGTCCTTGAGGGTGCAAGTGGATGCACTGACAGACATGAGCTTAACTTTGTCTATCTCCTTCTAGACATACAGGTGCCTGAAACATGGGATTGAAGCTGGCTGGATTCTTGAGGGTTTCTGGGTCAGTAAATCTCTCAGAGAAACTGTTAGGGAGTATGGAAATGGCGGTGGCATTTCCGTACTTGTCTGATTTTCCTGGCATCTGCCTACAAATGCTGTTCTGGAAGAGGAGCATCTAGTTATCTGCAGTAACGCCAGCGTCAGCAACATAAAGCACAGGTGTTGGGGTTCTGTGAATGACCCCCGTTCTCTTCTCCCCCTGCCCAGTCGTGGGTCTTGAACTCAGCCTGGATGAGGTCTCTGAGCTCTTTCACTCAAAGCGGGTAGCACACTACCGCTTTCGGCCACAGCACCACTGCTGGTTTTCTGGTGGTTCATTGGAGATAGGGTCTCATGGGCTCTCCTGCCTCAGGTTGGCTTTGAACCTCGATTCTCAGATCTCTGCCTCCTAAGTGGCTCCCACCTGGTGCCTGGTTTTCTCATTTAAAAAAACATTGTAACAACTAGAATTTATTAGAATAGTTCATAAGGATGATTTTTGGTTGTTCAGGCTCCTTACAATTTCTCTAGGTACAGCCAGTCATAACACCTGACTAATTAAAGTGATTGGAATCGCCTGGAATGATTGCATTCCTTCATTAATTGGTTTTAGCTGAGCAGTAATAGAACCATAGGAGGCGGCTGAGAGGAATTGTGACTCTTAGTCTCTCTCTTATATGAATAAATAAATATAAAACAGGAGTTCCTCCTGGGCCCTGCATCTGGCACTCTGAGTAATCAGAACCCCCTGGCACCACCTTTGTTCTGTACCCTTCCTTCCTCACCTGTACTGTTGCCATGAGAATTGAACTCATTCATTTAGGTAAAGTGCTTTTAGCAAGGGCCCAGGTCTTCACTGCTTTGCCACCTTCTAATTTACTCTCCACCAGCAGCCCAAGGCCTTCACTGCTGACACGGAGCCCTGGGCTAATCTGAATTGCTGTTCTGGGGCTCTGAGAGGAATGCAGATGGGTTTATTCTCATGTAAGTCAGACCTCGTCAACACCCGCCAACATACACATGACACATGTGGCTTGTCCCTGGGGAACACAGCCAGGAATGCCTTGCAGCCCTCGTGACTCTGCACACAGGACCCCCCCCCCCCCGCACGTGCAGACACCCTGGCTGCTCTGCAGGCAGCTGCTCTCCCGACGCCATCGCCTGCACATTCAGAGCAGCCGCATTCCGCCTTCCCTCCCTCTCATCAGCTTTGGACGAGCGGATCCCGTGGACGCCGTGTGTCCCTGAACGGATGGACAGACAACCAGGCCAGAACATCACCCCTGGAGTGGACACATGAAGAACTGCAGATCTAGCTCTGTCATGAGTTACCAAAAAAAAAAAAAAAAAGAAAAAAGAAAAAGAAGCCGGGGCAGCCTGCACACTCGAGCTCACACCCAGAGCCGTTCTCAGCTCACTCTCCCCGTCTCCCACAAGTGAGACGTGAACGTCGTCACTTTTAATTTCCCAAACATTTACCGAGGCTCCGTGGGCACCCACTCCTTATACGTCAGTCCCTTTCATTCTAAGAAATACCTTATGCAGCCCTCGCGAAGAAACTGAGGCACAGAGAGGTTAAGTAACTTTGTCCAGAGCACAGTGCGGGGGAGGGAGGGAGTCAGGGTTGGAGGTGGCCTTGTCTGGGCTCAGGTGCCATGTTCCTTACCTTGCTGCTGGGTCCTCACACGGGACAACCAGGGACAGCCGCCCTGCTAAGCCCTCCTCACCTGCGGGGATACGGCGCCGACGCAGGGGCGCCATCCAGAGTCACACACGGGCCCCATGCTCCCCCACGCTGCTTTCTGATCTGGGTTTGAGCTCAGGGCCTCCTGCATGCTAGGTAGACACTCCGCCACGTCTTGCTTTATTTTGTAAATAGGGTCTGATGTTTTAGACTGGGCTAGCCTTGGACCACAATCTTCCCGTGTCTACCTCCTGAGTCACAGACAGGCTGGGCATGACCCACCAGATCTACCTTTTTGTTTTTTTATTTTTATTTTTCTCCCTGACAATCTTGCTAGCTTTTGCTCAGGCTGTGCTCAAACCCTGATTACCCCTCTCTGCTTCCCCCGTGGCTGGGCTTACAGCCACATCATGTCTACCCTCCACTCACTGACTTTCAGCAAATTGCTTTTGTCTATCAGTAGCTAAGTTTCCTCCAACCCTTCCTCTTCTTCCGGGGTTTTTGCTTTGTCTCAGGGAAAAGACAGGAATGCTGTATCCCAGGAGGAATGAATCCAGGAGGACAGCTCAGCATCGCGAGATCACATAATTGAGAGGTCTTCGAGAACTCGTTACGATTCCTCCTCCCCACTGGCTACGTCTGCTGCCAGGCCTTTAGGGGTTGGGGGACAGCCTGATGCCGAGCAAGGAGACCTTGGGCAAGAGGGAAAGGCCAGCCCAGCTCCTCAGGATGGGAAAATCCTAGCCACTGGTGATTATAGATTCTCCTCTCCCTGATTTGCTGAGGTGCCCTCCCTACCCCCCCCCCCACCCCAGAGGGTTGATTTCCCCAGGAAGGGCGAAGAGAGACCAATTCTCAAGGCAAAGCCGAAAGAAGTATACTTGCTAAGGGGAATTGTTTCACAGATCCAAGAAAGATCAGTTTAATTTTTTGTTTTTCTTCTGGTTTTCAAAATCATCATTGGCTTCTGGGGCTTCCCTAGCCAGCTCTCTCTGCTTTGCCAAGGAAGAGAGAAGAGGGATACCCCACACGGAAATGCACAACACAAAGACACGTCCAGGCACATGGAGCCCATTGAGTATGGGCCACCCCAGGTTTGTTCAAGACTGAACAAAGCCACGATGTTTTCCTTTAGGGCAGAGCCACTGTGAAGGGCCAACGAGAATCGGGGCCCTGCTCACCCCACAGTGGAATGGCTCTCTCGTCTACTAACTGGTTTTAAATACCCTTGGCTTTGCCCAAAAGAAACCATCTGGACAGGCAAAGCACATTTAGCGAAGACCAGCATTCCAGCATGCAAGCGGAAAGCAAAACTCCTTACCTGCATAGAATTCAGGGCTGTAGACGGCACCCACCACGGGATTCAATTTCCAGCCTTAAGTCAAACACACAAAAACACTGTCATCAGTTTTGATTCAGACATTCATGATCCACATAGGAAGGTTGAAGTATGTTTTATATTTTTTGATCTCAGCCTCCTGAGTAGCTAAGATTATAGGCATGAGGTACCAGGACATAGCAAGTCCACATATTTTAGAAGCATTGTTTTGTGGTACTGGGAACTGAATCAAGGGCCTCTACTACATGTTATTTAAGTACATTGATTTGTTTGTCTATCTACCTGTCTGTTTATCTATCTCTGGACACATACCCATATAATATTAATATACATATATATATATATTTACCTACAGTTAAAAGACACATAGATTGAGCATTCAATGCACAAAATATATCCAGAAACCATATATAAGAAAATATATTCTTGCCCTTCTTTGATTTTTCTGCAAATACAAGTTAATGGAAGGGAAACTACCAGCAAGGTATAGGTAAGCCTTTTGAAAATGATGTAATTAATTTTCTACCGTATCAATAGTTTTAGAACCACTATAATAATTTCAGTTTTGTCTTATTTCACATGTCATCGCTCGATAATCCATCACAAGTCTTTTGCATTAAATTTACACGAATTTGGAAACTCATACAAAATTCTTTGCTGAAACACACTGTACCTATTGTCTTTCCTAGCGATTACCTTGAGATACGGGGAAATTTTGAAGTGCTGTTTGAATACTAAAGAAAACGGTATTTTTTTTTAATCCCCTAGAGATTTAGCACGGAATACATTTTAATGCATCCAGGGGAGGTAAAATCCTTAATCAATGATATCTAAGGTAACTTTCAAGTAATCTGTCTATGAGATTAACAGACCATGGTTCTTCAAAATAGAAGATGGAAAGCTTTCTTTAATGGGGCTCAGGGTTCCTCAGAAATTGTGATACAGAAAAACAGCATATACGAGGGTTCACAAATAGGTAAACCCATTGCAAGTTTAGTATTTTCAAGACATTTTGAAGAGTTAGTTTTAAGGAATAATGGCCTCTGTGGCTGTTTTCCCTCCTTGTGGCTGAGAAATCTTTCTAGTAGCCCCTATTCCAGAACTCTTGAAATTCAGTGTGAGCTAAGTATTCTATTTTGCCTTTGCATCTCAGGGCAGAGGGCCAGATATCAAAATGTCCTTGGATGCGCATTCTGGGGAAGAGAAGGAAGTCAACGTTTGGAGTCTCCCAGAATGTCTCCAAAACTGAGGTCCCGGATGCAGCAGATGGGCCAGGCCTGGCTTCCTAAACTCTGGGCTTCTGAGAATAGCACGGAGGGAACCATCTCACTTCATGTACACATCCGTATCAAATCCTTTAAATACCTCCTTTGGCAATATAAACCTGGGGTACAACATCCATGAAATGAGGACCTCTTAATCACATTTTAATGATCATAAGCTAGGCCTATTAGCCTTCTATTTTCTCAAAGAAGCATTTCTAAGAGGTATCTATGGCTGCAGAAATCACATTTCCCTCGTTTGCCTATATTCCTTGTTTGTTTGGACCTAGCAATCTATCTATTCTGTATAGCCAGTTATCTCTTGTCTATTAATCAATCATCTGTTTATCCATCTATCTATCCATCTATCCGCCCATCTACCTGTTTCTGAATCATTCTACTTTGATCTCATTTCTTCACAGAATCGCCCCTTAAACTTGTTATTTGCATTCCTTCTCTTAGTTGTCTCTGATTCACTTCCCAGCTCTATTTTTGGCATACATATTCATGTGACCCAGGAACAGGAATCACAGTACCTAAAATGATTCAGCAAATATTTGGTGCTCTGTCAACACTGATTTGATTCTTTTTAATTAAAAAAAATTTGAGCGCAGAACATTTTCTGTGGCTTGTTTTCTGGCTCGGATGCTGGCTCTTTCCCCTCTCTGAGGAAACTTAGTCCCAATCTATAGATGCTCTATATCCAGTAAAGGTCTCAGCTCTGGGAGACTGTCTTCCACCAAAGGCCATGAAAAGCTAGCCCTTGAAAATCACCTCTGCTCAAGGCTTGCTCAGGCTTATGCAAATGGATGCAAATGAAATGCAAATGGGCACACTGCCTTTGTAACTCCTGCTAGTACCTGGAAGATTCCCCTGGGATGAGCCTGCTGGAGGGCTGAGCCTGCCGTTGTCAAGAAGATGGACAAAATGATCCCATTTTTTAATTTCTTAGGCAGTTAGTATTACATCCCCAGGCCTTGCAAATTCCAAGATTTTTGATCAAGGACATTAAATTGAACAATGAGGCTTACAGCTGAATAGAAAAGCTGGTAGAGCCCATCACTCCCAAGGCGCCCCCTCCTCCCCGCCCCCCACACACAAAGGCAATGGAGCGAGGCCCAGATATACACGCACGTGGGGTCTGGCTCTGTGTCAGATGCACAGCAGTTCAGAGATCACCAAGGCCAGGTCTCAGCCAAGGACTGGGTTTGAATCAGTAAATTAAGCATGTCTCCACACCCTGCAAATTTAGCTTGCCCCCAGTCAGGGGCCTTCAGCCTTGTTGGGAATAATGCTGGCCAGAAGTCACAGTGCTAACTATTGCTGCAGTGGGTGATAGAAAGCACACACAGAAACCCCACAGCGCCTTCCTCAGGGCTCTGCTGCTGGGTGGAATGTTCCAGAAAACACCCCAAAGAACACTGCAGGGATCTGGAAAACTGTACACAGGACGGTGATCTCACAATTCCAGGAAGTGCACGCACAGTGGTCAGGCCAAAGCTATCTCATGGGAACTAAGCCAGTGGCAAGGCTTGGATTTCTACCCGGCGTGAAAGGCCTGAAGCATGCATCCCCCCGGACCGGCCGGGTCAAGTGTGCAGTGTGTACTCGGGGGTTGTTGGAGCTGGGACACAGGCCAGCAGAAAACACCACTCCAGGGTGTTCCAGCCGAGGCTCAGATTCTATTGAGTTCAAAGGCGCACTTTTAGAAGTGCAGAGCAACTGACTTTTTCCAAATAGGTAGCCATTGGAAGAAAGGAGGCGGTTTTTATGAAAAGCTACTTAAAGACGTCAACCAGCACCCATGAACAAACCAATTGTCCCTCAGCATCAAAGTGCTCCATTAACTCATAAATCTGCTCAGGGACCTACTACATCACCACTAGAAAAGCTTTCACCTGCATTCATTATCACCAGATGGTCATATTGACTGCAAAGACCAATGCAAAGGACTTACTTTGTGATACTATTTTATCAGAAACACCTAAGTAATACTGTGAATTCCATACATGCATGTCTCCAAGAAACACACATGAAAACCAAAACTGTGAAACAACAGATGATCTATTGTTTTTAATTCATGACTTCCCATGAAGAGGCAGGATCTGACTTATATTTTAGCCTCGTATTAAAAGTTTTTCAATAGTTGCTTTCTTTTTTTAAATAAGTCTTTGTTTCCCTGTTTCAAGTCAAACTAAAATTTCCCAGAGATTCTGTATCTCTTCCTTTTGCTTACATACAAAATATTTCTTATATTACCAGTACAGAACTTAGTCGAAATCATATCATATATATATATATGTATATTTATTACTTTTTTCACTCAGGATGGGACCTTTGCTTATCTTCATTTTGCTCATTTTTATGGGCACTGCATTCTATTAGGTACAGATAATTAATTTTAATGCACCACTGTTTTTAATTTTGGTATTATTAAGTACAGTAGATTTCCCTCTCCCATACATTTTAGGAGATACTTAGGAGGATTAAGGAATCAAAATACTTTTCTAGGAAAAAAAAAAACACTAGTGGTACTGAGGTGTGAACTCAAGAGTTGCCGTTTTGTCAGACAGGTATTCTTCCACTCAAGATACAAGTGCAGATCTTTGTTGCCTTAGTTATTTTTTTCACATTTTTGTCTGGGCCACCCTTGAGCTGTATCCCTCCTAAGTATGTTTACTGGATAGCTGCAATTCCATGCACATGCCAGCATGGCTTGTTATGTGCCGAGGTTTTGTCTGAGCTACCTCTCACCGTGATCCTCCTATCACTGCTTCCTAAATAGCTGTGATCATGAGTTATATGTCACCAAGTCTAGCTTTCCCAGTAGCCTTCAATGACTGTTTGTACACATGTGGTTTTCTTTTTGTTTTTAATTCGGTGGTGTAGGGGATTGAACCCAGGGCCTTGGGTGTGCCAGGCAAACACTACTGACTTACATACAACCCTACTTTATAGAAAATCAGTTTATGAGCAGTTTTGAGAAATATTCTGGGTGAGTGCAGAAATGCATTGTCCTCAGGGGGTCGACAATACACACCCTGAAAACTGGCCCTACCCGGGCAAACCCAGAACGGAGCAAAGGGGACACGTAGACACTGCTGTCCTTGAGGAACTTGGCCGCAATCACCTTCCAAGTACTTTCTGAAACTTAGTCATCTGGGACAAGACTCAAAGCCAGATCCAAATCACGTGAGGGTACTTTGAGGAGGAATGGTGGTGGCTGTCAGGGAGATGCCACACAACACCTCCCCTGCCTGTGTCATCTACACAGGACATTAGCTTTTGACGTGAGATCCCTTGGTTGAGTCACCCACGAGGTGAAGGGCTGGTGGGGCTTTGTCTACTTACCATTCGTGTAGGGGTTGATCGTCTTTTTATTTGTCATCACCCGTGCAGTGGCATTATTTACCTACGTACACAGAAAAGTTAAGTGAGCACAGGTTCCAGGGCCTGCCTGGCATTCCATTAGTTGCATGCATTATGATTGTGGTTACTTATTAAAAAACAAAAGCAAAAACAGAAACCAAACAAAACTGAGAAGTAAAAAAGTAAAAAAAAAGCATTTTTAATTAAAAAATAAAAGGCAGTATAGGTGCATAACAAAAATCATACTTTTTTGGTTTTAGAATTACATTTAGCTTCATAACCATTTCAACTAACAAATCATGTCAGTAAAGCAACGTCACCTTCGTTTGAACAGTTTAATCGAGACAGTTACAAAAAAAAAAAAAGAAAAGAAAAAAAAAGAAAAGCAAAGCAAACAAAAAAAGAGGCCGTGGAGACTGAAAAGCATGCTTCTATTCTGCGGTGACACAGATAGGATACATTGGATTTTTGTTGCTGTTGTGTTTTATTTTTATCAACAAACAAACAAACATAAATTAAGTTCGTATGGAAGGACATGCAGTGGAGGAGAGAGAGAAGAGACAAGCTACATCAAAAGAAGAGACGAAGGAGTTTAAGCCGTGTGCAACACTCGGGGTGGGGGGAGAAGCGATCTCCAAGCATTCAACACTGGGGGAGAGCTCGCAAAGGCAAGAGGAAGGGGGTTCATTCCCAGTCCTGTGTCACAGGGAAGGAAAGGACAAGGGGGAGGTGCATTGTGGTCACACGGATGAGTTTAACGATCTGAGTAGGATAGAATGCGGTCATCACTCAAACCAGTCAGAACCTCCCAGGCTAGCTTAGAACCAACACTCAAAATTACAAGGCGGACCAATATCCAAAAAGAGAAAAGAAATAAATTGAAAGAAAAAAAAAAGCACCAAGAAAACTTAATACAACAAGTCAATAAAAAAAAAACCAAAAATGAAAAACTTCACGTGGTAGATAATAGATATAGAGAGAGATATAAATGTATAGAGAGAGATCAGCGCTAAATACGTGAAGCGGTAGATGGACTACACTTACCATTTTGCACCACCGCCAGCATGGTTTGTGTACATTTACCAGGGCTACTGAGAGTTTGGAGAGGGGCCTAGCGTTACCGTCCAAGGGGGTCGGGGGAAATGAAAAGGCAAAATATGCAACATCTTACTCCAAAGACTAAAGCAATTCTTAAACTGGCATATATATTTTTTAAAAAAAGGTTTCTTTTTTATTTCAAACAAATATGACCCTGTAGCTTTGCTGAGGGAGTTCTCAGTGGTACAAATAGTAGATCTAGAATCTCAGACTATGGTAGTATTTATATGTTTTTCAATGAGCAGGGCTCAGAGAGGCAAATCGGAGACACTATCCTGTGATTCCTGGTATAACCAGAAAATAAAGAAAAAAAACAGAATGCAAAATTTCAATTTGGTTTCTTTCTTTTTTTAAAAAAAATATTTTTAATGAAAAATTTTGCGGCAAAGCCTCTCACATTTTTTCCTCCTCATTTATTATTGATTTTAATTTTTTTCTTACAAATCTTTCCAATGCTAATGCTTTCAACATTTTGGATGAAATGATTCATTTGTAGACCACTGCAGATCTCTCTCCAACCCTGATGTAAGAACAGAAAACGAAAAGAAACCACTGCCTGCTGTTTGCTTTGCTTCGTTCATCCTGGCTTCCTCTCTTTGGAACGAAACCTTAACTGCACCGTCATCTATCAAACACGGCAAACAAAATTTAAAAAAGGAAAACCAAAAAATAGAAACCACTATAAACTTGAGTAACCTTTTCTTCTTACTTTTGTTATTCACCTTCCAGCAGTTAAAAAAAAAAAAAGAAACCACCACACACAAAAAAAAAGAGTAAACATAACGTCAAATTAAAAAAAAATAGAGTAAGGCCAGTTTTCCTTTTTATATATATAAAGATATATATATATATAATGTACATATTATATATATAAACAATGAGAAGGGAGGGGGGAGTCACATACAAGACACCAGTGATGCATCTACAGGAAACAAATGAGCATGGAGCAGACATTTATCAAAAAAGATGAAAGGGAAAATATTTTGAACATGCACCTCGATTTTACGGCCCTCTACCACCGTGCCGTGTAATCTCTCCCTCGCCCTGTCCGCATCGGCACTATTTTCGAAAGTTACGAAACCAAATCCCTGCATGCAGGAGTAAGAAGGGGAAAACAACATGCACATTATTATTTCAATCAACAACCACGTGGTAACATTCTCTTGCTTTAATCTCTATGTCTTGTCCTGGCTTCAGTTCTGTAACATGCAAATTAGAGAAATTATAATAATACATAGTGCAATCATTACACGACTAATGTCCACAGGATTGGTTGGTTTGGGTGCTTCGGCTTTTTTGTTCTTTACTTCTGTCACCAGTTAGCTAACCACCTCTAAAGAATTCAACCAAACGATGCTCAACGTACCCCTTCTACAGCTCACTACCAAAACAAATATATAGATCTAACCAAGAGAAAATGAGGTCAAAGTAAATGTACACTGTATTCACAGAGGAAATAAAAGAACGAGAAGAAAGAAAGAAAGAAAGAAAAAGGGGAACCACTTTCTCAACATGCAAATTAAGAGGTAAAACAAAATAAAGACGTGTGCATGAAATTCAACCATGAATGCCAAAATCCTCTAACATTGCCTAGAGAGTCATGCGCATGTGGTCTGTAAGAACAGCTCTTCTTCATGCAATCTTAGGGTTATTCAAATTTGTCCATTATACAGCCTTTACATCTCAAAAACAAAAGTTACAAGCCTTAAAAAAAAAAAGGAAAGACCTTTTTTTTCCTGTAATACATCTTAAACTCTTTGTGCTAATCAACAAAACAAAAATCACATGAAATGAAGAGAAATTAACTTTCGTTGGTTTAGAATGCAAGCCATACAAGTAGCAGTTGTAGTCATACTTGTCCCGCCTCCCAGCTATTATACATGCTTCCGAACTCAGTGAGTTTCCTTAACCAACAAGGAGACATGAAAACAGACTGCCCTGTTTTTTAAAGCACTAGGCTTGTATTCCTTTGTCACATCTGCAAGTAGGGAGACAAAAATCTTCAAGACTAAAAAAAGGTGACTTAATAGTACTCTGAACATTTCCTGCTTTGCTAACAGATAATAAATAATACCCTTCACTCCACCACAGGTACATTTTGCTTTTAATATTTCAGCCTCAAAAAAACCAGCCCCACTATATTTGACACAGTCATAATCCATCTTTGGTCTTCACTGACATGTTCCTAAGAAGAGTGCAGAAAATATAACACATTATTTTTCAAAGCCCCTCAATGCACTTGGACATCTTGTTCACAAACAGATCCACCAACCTTTTGAACAACGGCACTGAAGGTTTGCCTGACTCATTTTGGTTTCCCAGGCAAACTGGGTCAACTTTAGGAGTGATGCTGAAACTCTTATGTGCACTGGGCCAACCTTACAGAAAGGCAGGTAAACATAGGCTTTCAGGTATTATGCTATTCCATTTTTACAAATAAAATCTGTACAACTGCAGAGTGGTCAAGACAGACATGATGGATGCTTGTGCTTCGAGGTCAAATCACTTTTAAGAGCATGAGAGCAAAACCTCTGAAGTTGTGGAAGAATGACCAAGCCCCTGAATAAGCAAAGCTACGGAGAATAATCCATCGACTGATTGATCAATTGGTTGAGTTTTATAAGTCCTCGGATGGATGGCAATGTCAATTTCTCTATGGTAGGACATGTACTGGAATTGTCTTCCTCCCATTTCATCAATGGCGTCCCGTTGTGGTTAACACGGGTACCTCAGGAGAGGAGGGGAGTGATCAAACCTCTCCAATCCTGACTGGCCCTCAATTCTTCCAGGAAGGAAAACACTAGGAGATCTACACCAGGATCTGTCTGTATCTGACAAGAATTTCTCTCGGCATGCACTGTGACATTATCCGTGCATGGAAGGAGAGGTGTACCTTGCCAGCAATTCTAGTCTTTTATGTTTATTTTTTTCAGTATCATTTTCCTTTTTGTTCTTGGCATCGCTGCTTTCCTCCAGGGAGACCGTGGCTGCCTTGTCAGGGCTGGAAGTGGAGACTTTAACAAGCGGGGTAGAGGTAGCAACGAAACATCAGTGGGCATAAACATCTTATCTGCTAATGAAGGCCTCGGCGCCTTCATTCTTTATGCTAGGGCTGGCCCTGAAAGGGTTGTTACAGTACAGATGCTGGGCCCAAGTTCAAAGTTTCTGGAACCCAATAATGCCCACCTCTAACGGCTTCTTAGGCTGCTAGTTTGAGACCCGCCCACTTTTCCAGAGACAACCCCTGATTGATAGCACCCTTTGAAAAATGTTCTTCTTCTTCCAATATATTATCTCTCGTAAGTTGCTTGGACTTGCTCACACAGCCCCTAAGTTTCACTAACCCTGTTAAGCTCTAGGAAAATCTATATCTATGTATCGATGTACCTATGTATGTATGTATGCATATATGTATGTATGTACTCCATCTATCTATCTATCTATCTATCTATCTATCTATCTATCTATCTATCTATCTATCTATCTTTTTTAGTTGATGTCCTAGCACAAAATAAACTCAAGGGTCACAGTGCATTGCAAAAATGAGGATCCACCGTACACACTAATAAAATACGATTCAAAAGGTTGGTGAATATGAGCTTTTTCCTCCCCTGCTACCCAGAGAAAAAACTGCACTTGATGAATACGTGCTCATGAGACTAGCTACTCACTTTTTAATATCAAGAACATAATTATCACTGAAAAAATGTAGCAACATCACCATTACTATTTTTTAAGCACGGTTACATTTCCTCTGGAAATTTGAACTATGCACGTATCATGTAAGATGGCCACTTTAAATCACTCCTTTATGTGTGCTCTCCATGGAGCCCAGTGGGTCTCCTGCCATTTTGGAAACGAAGAGGAGGTCTCTAAAAGAACTCCCCTGGGGCCATGTCTTCACCATCACCTGATGCAGTTGTTTCTCCTTGTTTACAACAGACACAGTTACCACACGCTATGCGATTCTGAGGTGGATTAAGTCACTTACCTTCGAGCCTCGCTCATTAAAAATAATTTCAACATCTAAGATTTTACCAAATTGCTGCAAAGAAACAGAAATATTTTATGAGCAAAGAGGGAGAAAAAAACAAGTGGGTCAGGCTGCGCTCTTCCCCAGGCATGCCTCATTTATCCCCCCCCTTGTTTAATATCAACAATATACATTTCATATTATGCTCTGGTTAAGTAACTTGCTTGAAGAAAAGAACATATAAAAAACCATATGTGCTATATTCTGATTATGATGACATCTCCTACCAGGATGAGTTATACCCTGATACAAAATATTCATTAGCAGGTTAATTTCATGGTGTGTGTGTGTGTGTGTGTGTGTGCAAAAGTTAAAAATGGCACATCGCTCCAATGATTCACCTCGACTTCTCATCAGTCTCTGGAAGACACGCCCTCGATGAGAGAAGGTTGGGTATTAAAGTAGCCAATTTGGACATGATGTTGGGGGTTTGGACTTGTAACTCTCAGGTCGCATATTGGAGACAAGTAAAATTCCAATGTAAGATGCACCTCCGCTATCCAGGAGCTCACTATCATTAGCTCAGGCTAACGTACGGTCTCCCAAGGTAAAGTTCCATATAATTAAACAAACAAATGCGTTTCAAACTGTTAACAAAAAGTGACTCTATCAATAAAGTCCAGACACAAACGTTTGGGCTTCAAATGCATGGGACAGCTTAATGGAATGGAGCTACCCCCATGGTACTTACATTTCTGACTTCCTACAATGGGTGCACTCAGTGTAAACATATTTAAGATTTCTCATCTGCCTGGAATGCAGACTTGAGGTGCGTGCCCCTGTGTGCACAGGAAAAAGAGATAGGAAGTAGTGAAGGCTGAAGAAAGGGGGAGGTGGAGGAAGATGGGCATGGCCAGCTCGCGCCATGGAGAGAAGTGAGGGATGCTGGGAGATACTCTGATACGCTTTGGGGAGGAGAACAGTCTGTCTTAGGACATTTTCAGTGCCAAGTCTGAGAGGGCTGAGAGGAAAAGGAAAAACACAAAAAACCTGTTACACAGAGAAGAAGAAAACTTCCCAAATGTGGGAAGTGAAGGATGGGCTGTGCAAAGGTGAACCTGATCGCCTAGTACAGAATCTTTCAGCTCCCCGAGCACCTCCAAGGCAGTAATTCCTACACAACTGCCTGTGACAAGGCAGTTCACACAGATGCTAAAGTATGGATATCAGGCGTTAACAGCCCAGGAACACATATATTTATGGATCAAGAGATGCCTGAAAAAGGCTTCTTCCAAAGACATGGAACAAATGCCATCTATGAAACACACACACACACACACACACACACACACACACACACACACACACACACACACTTCCTGAAAAAATAAGATTTGGCCAAGATTGAAGCGATCAGAAAGTGATCTTAGCATGTGTCATTCCCTAAATGAAGGAGTGGACCATATGCCTGGCGCCATCTCACACGCTTGCTTCTTTGGCAGTTGCCTTTGGGTGGATGATTCTTAGAACCAGTAAAACGAGCTGGAAGAAAAATGCTGATGTAAAGCCTACCGCTGAGCCAAGCGAGTTGTGTGCTATATTTATAGTATCAACAGTTTAATTGGGAAGTTTGGTGCTAATGATATAAACACAGCTGGCACATTTTCAAATTCGTATAGACTCATTCGCAGAAATCGCTAGTGTTTGTTTGCTCAATGTTAGGGCTTGGCAGCCTTCAACGACATCTTAAACACGCCCGGCCTGTCTCCATGGCTGTGTCCAGAGAAAAATCTAGACGCTCCTAGGCACAGGTTTGAGCAAATATGTTACTGAGGCGGCAATTCTAGAAATTCTCAGCTTAAATAGTCTTCCTCTGGAACACTGTTTCACAGATGCAAACATCAAACATCCAGGTAAACAACAGTTCAAAGGATGCATGCAGAGCCCCAACCAAGGCAGCTCTGTAGCCTTCTACAGGCCTGGTTTCAATGTAGAAATGCAAGGCATGGGGCCATGTCCCCAAAACGACTTCATTGTTCATGAAATCATGGTCGATGCAACCTTGCATTATCAGACAAGGCACAGAGAAGCCTGTGACCATTCTGTGATGCTGGGAATTGAACTCAGCTCTGCCACGCTGGCCTTCCCATCTTTAGTCTTTAGTTGATCCATCTGAAATGGTCATCAAAGCATATTTTTGTATGTGCTAACAACTATGAGATCAATTTTTTTGGGGGGGGGGAGAAGACATTCATGAAAGATTTAAAAATTATTTTTTTACCAGAGGGTCCAAAGTCTTAAGCATAAAAGAAAAATGCCAAGCCAGAGCTCAAGACTAGTGCTCTACTGTTGACCCACATATCCAGTCTGGCATTTTGCTAGTTAAGCGAAGAACCTCCTGAACTTTTCTGCCAGGGCTGGCTTTCAACTGTGATCCTTAGATATCAGCCTCCCGGGTAGCTGGGATTACAAGTGTATGCCCCTCGAACACAGGAAGAAGAGGAATGTGGTCACAGCCACACATGTACATATATGCAATTAGAACAAGGAATGGCGCTGAAATTGCTTCAGAAGCAGGTCAGAGAGAGCGCGTGGGTGTGATGATCCACTGTGGGCATTTAGGGAACTATCACGTGAAAGCCCCTCTCCCACAGCTAATGGGTAACTAACACATACACACAAAGGTTCATTTAGTCAGGAGGAGCTGGTCCCTAGCTGAGCTGATAGCATCTCAAGAGGAACATAGCCAGGCCTGGGATCAGCTGACCTTTCCTGTAAAAGCCTCTGGAATCAATGCTTTTTAATAAGAATAGATGCATTAGCTCACGGTATGTTATCTAAAGGGCTGGCTTTTGCTTTTTATTGCTGCTACTTAACTTCTTACCCCAAGGGATGTTCCATTACAAAAGAAAGCAAACAAATAACAACAACAAAATCTACACCAACCGACAGGATTTCATGTCAAATATTGAGACAAATGCATCCCAAAGAAAAGAGAATGAACTGGGTGGGGGAGGGACTGATGGAAGAAAAGTCCCAGGGGCTGCAATCTCAATAAAGAGTTACCAAGGCCAAAATGATCAGAACAAAACAGAAGGCCAGCAGGTGGTACACACCCTGTAATCCTAGCAGAGATGAGCATAGTCCAGGGGCGGCTAGGCTGTTGGGTGGAAGGCCACTCAGAACGCAGCAGAGGCCTGACAGTGGAATCCATGCTCCACATGTATCCTACAACCAGGATGCTTTTGTGAGCAATATTTGGCTAGTAAAAACAGATTCTTAGGGTGTAAATCGTATTTTACTTTTCTCCAGAATTCTGGTTGTAGACAAAGGAGGCCCTGGAGTAATTGCAAGTGCTTTATGAATACACCTGGAAATTTTTACAGATGAATCCTGCTGCCACAGAAGCACTCACATACTTTTTGTGTGTGTGCGTGTGCATGTGTGTGTGTGCGCGTGTGCATGTGTGTGTGTGTGCATGTGTGCAGATCCTGGGGCTTAAACTCAGGATCTGGGTGCTATCTCTTGAGCTTTATTTGCTTGAGGCTGGTTCTCTACCACTTGAGCCATGGCTCTACTTCTGGAATATTTTGGTGATCCATTAGAGGTAAGAATCACGTGAACTTTCTGCCCAGGCTGGCCTCAAACCATGAGCCTCAGAACTCAGCCTCCTGAGTAGCAAGGACGACAGGCGTGAGGCCCACTTTCACACATCCTTTTTTTTTTTTTTTTGCCAGTCCTGGGCTTGAGCTCAGGGCCTGAGCACTGTCCTTGGACTTTCTCAAGGCTAGAGCTCTACCACTTGAGCCTCAGCACCATTTCCGGCTTTTTTTTTTCTATGTATGTGGTACCGAGGAATCGAACCCGGGTCTTCGTGCATGCTAGGCGAGCACTCTACCACTAGGTCAAACTCCCGGCCCCTCACACATCCTTTTAAAGGGCACACGTGCTGTGATGGACAGAAGCGATTTCAGTGTTTACGAATGTGCATTATATCTCCTTAATTGACAGATGCTAAGAGAATCTATCGTGTTGTCAAATCCACATTATATTATCTGCTCGAGAATTTTTACTTTAAAAAAAGAAGTGGTCCTCTAAAGAGACCTTGATCCATGTTTGCTAAAGTATGGTAGGATACTTCGGGCTCTCTCCTATCTTTCTCACTCTGTTTTCCTTTCTCTCTGTCTCTCTCTGTATGTTATCCGCCATAACTACCCCTAAAAGAACAGGGAAGTTTAGATATGAATGTAAGCCCTTCTCTACGATTCTCCAGCAGTGAATATTCTGAATTACTTTCCTGGGCTTACCATGTTAACCGTAGGAGAATTCCAGGGTAACGAAGACTACCAGGCAGGGAAAGATACCCCTTCAGGGTAGAAACTGCGGTTGACATGATACCGTTGAAAGAGAGCCAGGATGGTTATTGAGAGGATCAAGTTCAAAGTCAACATTACAGTGACACTTGATGAGAAAAGATAGACGGAATAGCAAGACATCGTCCTGACCTGACATGGCGAGGAGAATATAATTCCTTGGCTGGCCATCCTTCAAACCTGGTCTCTGTGCTTTGCACACACTTAACCTTGACTCTCACTCTGAATGCGCTGCACTTTTCAAAGTCATCTTTGACCTGAAAGTGCCCGGGGGTATCTCTGTTCTGCAAGAGTTAGAGGGCTCAACTCAAGGTTATTACCAAATGAGTGAGATAAAAGTGCAGAGGCTGACCTTTTCTGCAGAAATGTCAGCATTCAAGCCTTGCGTAGCTGCAATATTAGGAGACTCGCTCCGTGTTTGTGTCCGATGCATACCTGATAAGCGTCGCATGTGTTCAAGAAATAAAAGGTGTCAGCTAACCCCCAAATCCCAGCGCCCGAGAGAAGCAGATGGTTCCCTTTTCACTGGAGAGCCTCGGAATCTTCCTGCAGGAGGCATTCAACCAGGCATTCCTTCAGTCACATCTGCCTCTAAAAACTATGTCTCCAAACAGCCCTCCTTAAGCCTAACGCCAAGGAAGTCTGTCTTGCATTGCATCCAGAGATGCATGCTGGGATGGCCTGGATAAACAGACCAACAGAAAAGGCACCAGGGCCCCATTAGAAATTCGGACTTTGTGTGGAATGGAGACCAAAGAAGAAGAAAGGTCTTCTCTTTCCTGGGATAAGAATGCAAGACATCTTTTGGAAGAACAAAAAACAGAGTCATGCCAACCTGTCTGGGTCCATACTGGCATCTGGGCCTCTCTGTGCTTCATGCACAGGCCTGGGCCAGGCTGCTCCTCCGTAGTGGCATTAATATCATAGCAAACGTGTCATGCAAGCCCTCCAAACCTGTGGCACTGACTCAAGAGTATGGTGGGAGGGTGGTGCGGTGGGGGGGGGGTTAAAAATGTGCATGGCAATTATATGACAAACCTACAGCCAGTATTATACTAAATGGTGAAAGACTGGAACCATTCACCTTAAAATCAGGCACTAGACAGGGATGCCCACTCTCTCCACTTCTCTTCAATATAGTGCTGGAATCCTTAGCCAGAGCAATAAGGTAAAGCAAGAGAAGGACATCAAAGGCATCCACATAGGGAAAGAAGAAATTAAACTATCCCTACTCGCAGATGACATGATCCTGTACTTGAGTGACCCAACAAACTCCACTCCCAAACTTCTAGAATTAATAAACTACTTTAGCAAAGTAGCAGGATACAAAATTAACCTTCAGAAGTCAGTAGCCTTCTTTACACCAACAATACTCAAACAGAAGGCCAAATCAAGAAAATGATCCCATTCGCAATAGCCCCCAAAAGAATAAAATACTTAGGAATATACTTAACCAAAGATGTAAAGGAATTATTTAATGAAAACTATAAAAGCCTAACAAAAGAAATTAAAGAGGACACCAGGAAATGGAAAGACATCCCATGCTCATGGGTAGGAAGAACCAATATAGTGAAAATGGCTATTCTGCCAAAATTGATATACAAATTCAATGCAATCCCCATCAAAATCCCAAAGACATTCTTTACTGAAATAGAAGATACAATGCAAAGGTTCATATGGAACAAGAAAAGACCTAGAATAGCCAAAACAATTCTAGACAAAAAGAACAATGCTGGAGGTATTACAATACCAGACTTCAAACTCTACTATAGAGCCATAATAACAAAAACCACATGGTATTAGCACAAAAATAGCCCAGAAGATCAGTGGAACAGAAGACCCAGAAACAGAACTGCATACCTGTAGTCAACTTGTATTTGACAAAGGAGCCAAAGATATACAATGGAACAAACACAGTCTATTCAATTATTGGTGCTGGCAAAACTGGGTAGCCACATGCAGAAAACTAAAAATCGACCCTAGCCTTTTGCCATGCACAAGCATTAACTCAAAGTGGATCAAAGACCTCAATGTCAGACTGGAAACTGTGAAACTGCTACATGATAGAGTAGGAGAGACACTGGAACTCATAGGCACAGGGAAAAGATTCCTGAACAGAATCCCAGGGTCCCAACAGATTGGAGAGAGACTTGATAAATGGGACTTACCTAACAATAAAAAGGTTTTGCACAGATAAAAGCATAGCCACAAAAGTAGAGAGACAGCCAACCAACTGGGAAAAGATATTTACCAATAATACATCTGACAAATGCTTAATATCCAGTATCTTCAGGGAACTCAAGAAACTAACCCCCCCCCTAAACCCAACAAACCATTCACTAAATGGGCAAGGGAACTAAAGAGAGACTTACCAAAAGAGATTAAAATGGCAGAAAAGCATATGAGAAAATGTTCACCATCCATGGTCATAAAGGAAATGCAAATAAAAACAACCCTAACAAGAATGGCCAAGATTCTGAACTCAGACAATGACAGATGCTGGTGGAGAAAAAGGAGCCCTACTGCACGGCTGGTTTGATTACATAGATTAATATGTATCTATGACATACAAACCCTCGGCCTAATATGTGATTATGTTCTAAGATCTAGGTGCCAGTGATTGTATATAGAGATTCCCTGCTTGAATACTTGTCTGTTAAACACGTCATTTGAAATATGATGTAAAAAATCAATGTTAATAAATTCTTTAATACAAAAATGTGCATGGCAAGGATGCCCTCCTACCAAGAATGTTGTCGTGTTGTTGTTGTTGTGGTGGTGGTGGGTGGCCCTGTGGGTCTTCCACTGTAGTCCCTCACTACAGCCGCCACGCACAGAGCCTGGAGGGGAGACTGGTGTGGAGGAATGTGGACGGAGTGGCTCTTCTGGATTACCTCAGCACCCACCCCTCCTATTTATCTGAGCTGGGGCCTGGGGTTCCCGCCCTGTGGCTCTGGCATCCTCTGGACCTGGCGGTGGAGGGGGTTGTGCAGGAGTTTATTTACCACTCGCCATTCCAATTAACTTCCTCCGTAAAGTCTATCTGGGAACGTAGAAAGCAAAACTAACCAAGTTATCTCATTACCAGATTACCCCAAGGAAGGCCTGCCCACGGCACATCCCACAGACGTTTCACCTTTCTCCACGTTGGACTCCAAGGGCTTCGGGGGACAGAGAGGCTCTGGGGAGGGGAGGCCGTACTTACACCAAACATTTGCCTGAGGTCCGGGTCCCGGAACCGGAACGGGATGTTGGAGACATGCAGCCGCTTCGGCTGAGACTTGTTTTCCGTGCTTTCAGAAGGTTGTGTCTGGGGCTGACCGTCGGCCGGCACTGCGTCATCTGTCTGCTAAAGGAACAGGAAGAAAGCGGAGAGGCTCTTAGTGGACCTCCATGCTCCACGCCACGGGGCCCTCTGCTGCCCCGAGAAGGAGACACGCTGAAGAAAGGGACAAAGGGACAAAGGGAACATGTCTTTCCTTCTCTCGCTCAACACTGTCTTTTATTCCCCACCACTGTAGCAGAGTGAGTGTACATTCCAGATCTGAGATGTTCTAGTGAACAAAGTAGGCAGAAATCAGTAAAAATGAATGAAGAGAGGAGGGGGGACATAGTCATGGCATCCATGTGCATCCTATGAAATCAGGAAGAGCGAGGGGATGGGTGGGGCTGGGAGATGTGGGCAGAGTGATGGAAGAGGTGACTGTGATTGCAGTGTATTCATAAACTGACATGTTAAATTGTAACCCCTCTGGACAATTACTTAAAAGATAATAGAAATATCACTTAAAAACCCCATCGTGAATAAATGCAGAGTGGGAAGTCAGCAATGATAAGCATTGTGGAAAAAAAAAATGAAGCCAAGGAAGAGGATGAGAAGGTGCTGGGAAGTGAAAATCTCATCTGATAGGTACTAACGACTGGGCCCGGTGGCTCATGTCTGTAATCTTAGCTGCTCAAGAGGCTGAGATCTGAGGATCTGGGTTTGAAGCCAGCCCTGGTAGACAAAGCTGAGAGATTCCTATCTCTACTCCACAAGCATAAAGCTGATGTCGAGGTGTGGCTCAAGTGGTAGCATGCTAGCCTTGAGCAGAAAAACAAGGTGAGGCTGTTAGCACCTGAGTTTAAGTCTTTGTATGTATGAACACACACACACACACACACACACACACACACACACACACACACACACACACACACACACACACCCAGATTATTAAAGCCAAATAGTACAGTTCTTAGTCAACACTGCTCAGATTCTTCAGATATGCATATATCATTACTGAGGCTACACACATAAAAATATTAATGTTAAAAATAAAAATACTAGACTCTGTGGCATTCTGTAGTCCAAGAATTCCACTAATTGGCTTAATTTTTGGAAAGTTTAGAAACTTAATTTTCTTTCTTTTTTTTTTTTTTGCCAGTCCTGGGCTTGGGCTCAGGGCCTGAGCACTGTCCTTGGACTTTCTCAAGGCTTAGCACTCTACCACTTGAGCCTCAGCACCACTTCCACTTTCTATGTATGTGGTGCCAAGGAACTGAACCTGGGTCTTCGTGCATTCTAGGCAAGCACTCTACCACTAGGTCAAACTCCCAGCCCCTAGAAACTTAATTTTCTTAATTGTACAAATCCATCCTGTCCATCACTGTTGGTGGCATTTTGTGGTCCAAATTTAAATGGATTTAAATTTAATTATGTGTAAAATTTACTTATGTACATTAGCTTGCATTTCAAATGTTCAGTAGCCACACAGAGTGAATTTTTCTGTATTCAGCCATGTGGCTCTAGAATAGTTCCATCTCTGCAGAAAGCTTCTACTGGGCTACATCGGTGCAGAGGATTGGATATTATTCTCAGTGCCTCTCATGACCCCATCCTGCCCTCTACAACAGAGAAAGGAGGCCTGGTCCCTGCAGCTGCACCGATACCTATCTCTTAGCTCTAACTCTATCTCTCTTACTCTATCTTAATCTCTCATCCCACCAGGACCTCCATAGATGCCGCCATTTTGGAAATACTTCCTTTTTTTTCTTTTTTTTTTTTTTCCTTCAGGCATTTTCTCTTCAATTCATCAACTCTCCCTCCAGGTGCCAGTCCAGACGTCGCATCCTGGACAGATTCCTGCAGCTTTGAAACAAAGATGGCGCCCATGCCCAGCCCTATCACACTTTTGAACAACAACAACAAAATCATCCTCACTTACTTATAAGCAATTTAGAAGCACACAACTGAGACCAAACTATCAACGCACGCAGCCAGGTGTAAAATAATACAACCTTAGAGGAGATGATCTTACAGAGTGAAATTTAAAAGGAACACCCAAATTACATGGCACAATTAGCAATTTTCTCATCACCCCTTGAATGTGCTAGAAGATTTCCATTGCAGTTTTGTCCCTAAACACACTCAGAATTGCCTTGTGAAGTGGGGACCCCACTGGTGATTCACACACCATGCTTGCGATAAACCCAGAAACCTGGTCTTCCTCAGCTTTCAAGTACAGTAACAAGGAGACCCCTAGCCTGTCACATTTTTGCTGACACTGAGGAGAAGATGACAATTCTTTCTTTAACTAGAAGCTCCCATTTCCCGGGTGAGTGGAGGAAAAAGAGACAGCAAAAGACAGTTGCAATGCAGGTGGTTTTCGTGCCACCTGTAAGACAGTGAATCACAAAGGGACAAACAGCCTCGGGTCAGAAGTGCAAAGCACAAGCTGCGTGTTCCAAGGAACGTTGGTTCTGGGGATTAGGTCTTTGGTGGGAGAAAGCCTGGGAAGACCAGCGAAGGCTGGTAAGCATGCACCGGAGGCTGAGAGGCAAGATGGTGGTCGGGATCCAGGGGAGTCTGTTGTGGACAGCGGGACTGGTAGTCAAAGTGGAACTCAGGAATATGGGAAGGAGACCATATTGCAGAAATGTGGTGGTTGGGGGGGGGGGCGGGCTGTGGATGCAAAGCCAGCATGTGGCCTTCATGGAAGCAGTGAGGAGTTATGAGATGAGACTAATATGGAATACAACGGTACATGCCTGTGAAGTGACTGGCTGATAAACTGTATAAATCAATGAATGCATGAATGCATGAATAAGGTGATGTTCGAATGAGTAAACAGAAATTCTGCAACCTTCGATGGCATCGGAGGCACACTATGAGATCTAAGTAGAACAGAGACTGTGTTTTCCCACAGCCATGACACACCCTGCGTCTGGACAGGATGCCACTTCTCATTGCCTCAGTACCTCACCAGGAGCCTGTAATCTGCATAAGTAATAGCTCAGATCCACAGCTTCCTGTGAAAAGTTGCTGCTTCAACGAAAAAAAAATTAAAACAAGGCCTTCCTGATTCCAAGAAAGGGACTTAGGTTTGGATTTGTGTACAACTGTGGAATGTTTCAGTTTAATAAACCTAATTAGGAATTACAGAGATTATGATTAAACATATTAAGTGATTAATAACATTATGCTGCTCATGTGAAAATTAAAATTAATCATCTCCAGTAAAACAGGACTTTGGAGAAATCTTTGCATTGTTTCTTCTGATAAAAACATTCAACGCTCAATTACTCATTTTGTAGCGTGTACCATTTATATACAAATGTCCATAAACAGTTACGCTGCCATACCTGTGTTAAACATAATTTTTGTTTATTTATTTATTTTACAAAAAAATATGTAAAAGCACAGAGCAATATCAAGCACTTTCAGAATTCTGAGCATTCGGAAAGACAAGGGGCAGAATGGCAGCCTAAGCAGATTGAGAAAGGACAGAAAACTGTGCCTTTCAAATGGAGTGTGTCCGGTGTGATGCTGTTTGAAGAACCAGGGTTACTGAATCATGGGAGTCCTGCATGGGAGCTCCCGTCCATAAACTGATCATCTCAGGCATGTCAGTTTACCTCTCTGAGCCTCTGTTTACTGATTTGTAAAAGAACAGTGACGTCAGAAACTTCACAGCGCGGGGATTAAGATCAGATGCAGCCGAAGTGTTTATTGCCCATGGTCGCCTCAGAGTCTGAACAGAGGGCTGGGATCATCGTTTCTTCTTACAGACATCATCTCTTCACCATTTCCCTGGGAGCTTTCAGGGAGAGACAGATTCCAAACAAACTTGTGTCTTCAAGGCCTTGGTGACAGGATGGATCTAGAATGTTCTCCAAAGGCTTGGTGGCCAGCTGTGGCTGCTTTGAGTTGTAGTGGAACTTGGAAGAGGCAGGGTGAGGAGGCAGGGAAGTGCAATCACGGGAAATTTTCCCTTGAGGGTCTGCCAGATCTTCTCTTTTCTATATGTTTCCTGGCCACCATGAGGCGAACAGATCTCTTCATTGTCTCTGAGGGTAACTCTGACAAGCCACCTCAGCCTGAAACCTCTGGACTCAGAAAAGCCTTCCCTCTTTATAAATTAAGGATCCCAGGTTTGATGTTACAGTGTCAGGAAGCTAGTAGTTTCTTGTTGTCGCCTTACACATTACCATAAATTTGGGGGCTTAAAAAACCCCCACAAAACCAGAACTTTCTCCATTCACCGTTATGGAGGTAAACGACAACAAAACCTAACTTGTCAAGCCAGTGACAGGGAACTACAGAAAATTCCTTAATTGCCTCTAGTGGCTTATGATGGCTCCAGATCTCCTTCTGTCCTTTCAATCACCACTTGTCTCTGATCTCTGCTCCCTCCTCCCTAGGTTCTTCTTCCTGGGGGTGTCTCCCACAAATGTACCACTATCTTCTTCTAAGGAGACTGAGTCACTGTATTTGGAGCATGTTCTCAACTCATGATCATCATGACTTGTGCTACTTAGCTAACTATATCTTCAGGTCACGTTTACTGGGTTACGATACGGACAGGACTTAGGGATGCCCCTGAACCAGACCCTACAATCAAAACACTGGAAGTTTGTGTGGTTCCAGTGGCGGGCCTCACACAAACTGGCTTCAGGAACACAACATCTAGAAATAGGTAAATGTCTCACCCTAAGCCGGCCAAAGGATCCTGTTTGTCCACAGAAATCCTGCATTAAGAGCCCAGGCTGGTCACACATCTTTCTACATTTGGCCATGAGCACAGAGTAGCTGAGAGGTCTTAGCTGGGCTGCAAAGTCCCTTCCTGGGCTTCCAGAATGAGATCGGTGAATGAGATTATTTAGAGCAGCATCAGTAATTATTTGCTTTTGCTCTCTGTTTCTCAGGTCCTTGGATGTGAGCAGCTCTGGGATGCAGAGCTATTCCCACTGGGCGGGGAAGCCTGCAGGACCCCCATGGTAATGAAAGCGCCATTAACCCCAAGGGGTGTCTTTCTAGGCAGCGATGGGCAGAGATTCTCAATAAGCTCATTAAGACCACAACGGCTGCTTCTATGCTGGCCTTATTAGGAGGTGGGGTGTTTGCTGCAGAATTTTTCTTAATAAACAAACTCCCCAGGGGTAGTGGCACAGGTTATAAATGTTAAGAAAAACACCACCGTCACTTTAATCTCTTGAAGATCGCTTAGTGCTTTCACAAAGACCTTAATAAAGATCTGCAGGGTTCCCTTTGCTATAATCATCCTAATTCAATGAATAGCTCTGAGCAACCCACCGCTAATCCCAGTAAAATTGGATTTTCATATCGACCAATCTGGAGATTGGATTTTCGTATTGACCAATCCAGAGGTGGCTCATTGAGGGAATAGCCGGACAGGAATGCGCGTCCCTCTCATCCTGCTCTCCACCCACCGCTGCCTCTGTGAGCTAGGAGACATGGCAGGAGCTGGGTGGATGTGGAACCCACCGGGCCCAGCAGCTCAGTGGGCCGAGCAGCAGGTCAGAAGTCTTCATGCCTGGACTTGTTGAGCTAAGACACAGCCCCATCACCTCCTGGTGTGGTTGCTTCAACCCTTCTGAGCCTCCGTCTTCCCAGCTGTTGGCAGGGTGAGGGCTTCCCTCACAAGGCTGTCTGCGGTCCTGTAGTCTAGAGCCAGTCTTTGCTGCGGATGAGGGCGTGAAGCAGGCTGGCTTCGAACCCGGAGTGTCAACCCAACCCAGAAGCCAGAGAGAAATCAAAGATACTCCACAAAACAAAACAAGGAATGCACGTATTTGAAATGGACGTGTCAGTACTGCCCTTTCCACATGCCACAGACGTCCCGTTTCCTCTCCTCATGCTAAGTCGCCCATAGCTTGCGTCCCTGGGACACAGATGGCTCATAAGCTCCTTGTGCACACTGACGTTCAATGAGAAATCCTTCATCTGCACTTGAACTCTGAAAACACTCAGCGCCACACACACTTCGAGAGGCCGCCACCGGGTCTTCACACGCTTACATCTAAGAACAGCTTAGAGCGAATGAAAACCGTCTCTGGTCATGAGAACCACCCACACTCGAGGTACTCAGCTGGCAGCAGAGGGACCCTTGAAGGGTCCTCACTCCTGCCCCGTCCCTGCAGAATGGGTGGAGGTCTCCTTAATGTAACAGAGGACAAGGGAGGGGACGGCACTGAGGCTGGTAGTCCTCCGAGCTGCACCCCACGGCTTCAGACAGGGTGTGTGGTATGTTATGGATGGGGCGAGGGGCAAGGGGGGCGACTGGGGAAGAGATCCCAGGGGGAGGAAAGTAGTGAAGGCTAGACAAAGAACTGTCCCTACCGCAGTGACTGAGGTTGAATCCACTCTGAATTCATATTCCAAGTGATATTTCCTTCCTTCCCTCTCCATCCTTCTTTCCTTCCTTTCCCTTCCTCTCTCCTTCTCTCCCTCCCTTTTTTTTTTTGTTGTTGTTTTTGGTGTTTCGGTCCTGGGGCTTGAACTCAGGGCCCGGGCACTCTCCCTGAGATTTTGTGCTCAAGGCTAACACTCTGCCACTTCAAGCCATAGTGCCATTTCCAGCTTTGTTTTTTAGTAGTTCACTGGAGATAAGAGTCTCATGAACTTTCCTGCCCTGGCTGGCTTCGAACTACGATCCTCAGAGCTCAGCCTCGGGAATAGCTAGGCTTGCCGTGAGCCAGAGGTGCCTGTGACTCCTGCTGCTGTTATTACTCTAATCATTCGACAGTGGTTTCCTTGGTCCTCTATGAACACAAAGTGGTGGTCTCACTGCGCCTTTTCCATATAGTCTCTTCTTTACCTTTCAAGTGAGTTCTGTATTTGTGTGTATCTTGAAGGTTTCGAGGGAAACCGTGGGGCCCTTAGCCCAAGGGGAAAGGCACACATGTCTAAATGTGGCATCCAACTTGAGGAGATGTCTGGAGGATGGAGACCCCGCTGGGTGAGAGGCTGTGAGAGGACGGGGGACTGTGAGAGGTTATCTGAGGATGCCCTAGCCCGAGCTAAGAAGAAATGGTCGCTGGCTCTAAGTGCTTGATGACAATCAACGCTACCTGTGGCTGGCAGCTTATGGGCAAGGTGAGGCCTGGATCGAGGGTTTGAGATGGAGGCCTCGCAAGGCCACCACGCAGGGTGGGAGGTGTCTTCCTGGGACGTTTCCATGTCTTGGCTTACTGAATTTCCCACACTCTGGAAACGTGAGGCTCAGAGAGGTTGTGTGGACTGTCCAGGCTCCCCCAGCTGGGAAGAAGGCAAGACAGAGCTGAGGGAGGCCTGGCCTCACACCTCAGAGGCCCTCGTGCCGCAGCGGCTACCCGAGGCCAAGGTGACGATGCCTTGGGAAGACTTTGGGACAGGGCTAGAGAGGAACCATGGAGCGAACACCACGAGAGAGACTTGCTGCCCTGCTAAGAGCTGGGCTCTAGGTCTGGACCAGAGTCAAAGGGAAGAGGGGAGGAGAGTGGGATCAGAACCCATAGACCAAACACACTGGACACCAGACAGGCACTGCCGACCCCTCCTGAGGACTCTGAGCAGCACGTAAAATCACACTCGTGACACTGACTGCAAATCCTGCACGCGGCACCGTGGCGATCTGGCAGAGGTGTTCTGAAGTCTGTGGCTAGAACGTGGTAAAGAGCGCAGAGAAGCTTCCTGGACCATTCTAGAAGACCTCGTCAGACCCAGCTCCTTCTTGCCTCTCAACCCCCCCCATCCCCCCCGGTTCTGCCTTGCCAATATGGAATCCCAGGCTTCAGCACAGAACAGCTAATCCACATACATGGAGATAAAAGAAAAGTACTTTGAATACACAGCTGCCTCTAGCGCTTCACTTAGCAAGCTGTTTCTTAGAGAGGGAGGGAGAGAGAGACCTTGCGAATGTCTTCGAGGCACGATTTGATTAAGTTGACAATGTTATTTGAGCAATGGTTGAGTACCCACTGTGATGCACTTTGGACCAAACTGATTGGTGTAACAAACGCTTGCTCCATCTCTTCTCACAACCTCAACATCAGTGGTGATTTAGCCGGGCATGCCAGGCACTGAGTGAATTCACCGAGTCCACAGCTCTGCCTTCTTTCCCTCTCGCTCCCTCCTCATGGTCTCGCTCCCTATCTCCCCCCTCCTCTTCCCCCTTCCCTCCGCTAGCTGATGGTAGAAGAGACACACCTTGGGGCTGGTATAATTCAATACATTGTACTATAAACTCAGAAAATAATATCACAACACTCTGCAATAAACCTATTTGATTTGATTTGTAAACTTGATAAAAAAAAATAAGCAATTGAGAGTGGTTCAGGGGAAAAATATGTGTGTGTGTGTGTGTGTGTGTGTTCTAAGCAAAACTGTAACTATATGGAATGTCTCTGAAGAACTCAAGTGGGTGGGGCAGGGTGGGGGGATCACAGAGAATACCACACATACTAAATCAATTCCCTTAGACAATATCGCACATTTTCCCCTTTAAAATGAAGCATGCGTGTGTAAAAGTTATTTTCCATTAGAAAAAAAAATATATATAATGGGTAAAACCCAGAGAATATGAATTAAAAACCGACATACTGCATGTTTTTTTTTCCTCCCAATCCTTATTCAATACCGGGGCTATATCGAGACAGCCCCCCTTCCTGCCTTTTCATTTTATCTCTCACTAGACAAACAAACAAGGTAATCACACAGCTTTGGATATAGTTGATGCTGCACTCAGCCCATGTGGCAGCCCAGGTGATGGAGACTGAGGAAATGAATGCATCGCATCCCCCTCGGCAAGAATCAGTGCCATGCTTGGCCCATGGAGGCAGGCCTTCAGAACGAGGGGCTGGAGGAGCCACCAGGGCCGGTCCTCGTTTCTTGGCTCGTGATCGTTCTCTGAAGATGTAGAACGAGCATGACGTAGGCAGGTGTTGGGTGTGCCAGTACGAGTCGTGAGCCGTGAGGGGGTACAGCCTTGGATGGCTGAACACGCTGGGGGGGATAGAACACACACTTATACCTCATGAATGAGGAGCTGGAAATACAAGGCCAACAGGCGTATAGTTCCTGCTGAGGGAACCTAACAAAACTTGCCCATCTGTATGGACCCCTCAATCTCTGCCGGCCCCTCTCCTTCTGTGTATTCATGCAAGGTGTTTTGGAACCGAATGGCAATTCTCTCCGTGGTGTGAATTCTCCAGGCCAAAGAAAAGGAGTGAAGCATAGTTCAGTGGAGGAGCGGGGAGGTAAACTTCAGATAGAAGGTCCGTCGGGCCTTCCTTACTAACCCTGTCTTTCTTTGGATACATGTCTCAAAGAGACGGATGCACTTGGTGCTTTGCTCCAGAACTTAGTGGGGTTTTTCCCAATATGCAGATTTTTTACCTTCCTCTCCTGTTTGTTTTAAAGTGAAGTCTAGCCATACAAAGTCGCACTGGGTCTTTTCCGTGCACAAAGTTGTGGCTCTAGAAATGTGTTCTACACCAGCCACTGGAGGAAAAAAAAAATATACCTAAAAGGATTCTATCTGCTGGATGCTGATGGTTCACAGAATCCCCATTACTCAGGAGGCTGACATCCGAAGGCTTACAGTTCCAGTCCAGTACCCATAAAAATCAGAGCTGGGTACCAAGTGGTAGAGTGCCAGCCTATGAAGCATGAAGCCCTGAGTTCAAATCTCAGCATCCCCAAAATGGTCAGGATGGGGAGGGAGGAAACCCAAAAGATTCTTCTTCTTCTTAGTCTTGCAGACTGTGACTAGTTCAGGCTTGGGGTTCCAAAGTCTCCATTTTGTCAACTCTCCTAAGTTGGCAAAAGGCTTTCGGCCCTGGGTGCTCACCATGGCAAAGCAAAGGTGCTCTGAGGATCCCTGGTGTGTGCAGGGAAGCCCTGGGGTCTCTTGATTTCCTGGGAACTCCTGATTTGGGAGGACACACATTCTCTCCCAACTGGAAGCATCCTCCTTGAGGAAGACACAGTTCTCCACACTGAGATCAATCAAGACTTCCTCAACCCCAAGCCCGCGTGCCCAGCCCTGTGCTTCTCTGCGACGCTGATGTCTGTGGCAGAAACTCTGCCCAGGCATTATCCGTAGCACGGGGGTGTCTTTTCCAACATCTGCCAGGGGCAGGGTGGGGAGGGAGTATCCTGGACTCTCGCACACTTGGCTATAAGGCAACAGGATCATCATCTCCTTTTCCAAGAGCAGCCGCTCTGCACGGAAGGGTAACGTGCAAGGCTGTACAGAAGGAAAATAAGGGACGCTGGTGCAGGACTCCGAGTGTCCCCAGTGTCCCCAATGCACTCTTAGAGGTACAGAGGCCAGGCTGGAGCCCGTTCTGAGCTGGCTGGAGTCCTCCAGGGGTGGACAGAGAGGTGGCTGAAGTGGCAAATCCATTCCTACACATACATCTTCTCAAGTGAACGTGGCAGACATGCAGCTGTGGCTCAAGGGAGAGCGCCAGTCTTGGGTGGAAAGTCAAAGAGACCAGGCAACAGTGGCTCTCGCCTGTCATCCTAGCTACTCCGGAGGCTGAAATCTGAAGACTGTGGTTCAAAGCCAGCCTGGGCAGGAAAGTCTGTGAGACTGGAATCTCCAAAAAATCACCAAACAATAAAAAGTGGCCAAGTGAGAGCACGAGGCCCTGAGTCCATGGCCCAGGACTGGTCTACAAAGGTTTTGAACATAAACTTTCTCATTTTGTAGTTTTTTTGAAGCTATTTTCAATGAATGTAGGAGTTGCCAAGATAACACAGAGCAATCCCGTGCTTTCCCTCGTGCTTCCTGCAAGCCCAATGTCTGACCTAACTGCGCAAACACCGGTGTCCCTCCATCACAGAAATGCCAGCGTTTCTGCAAATCTCCCCCCACCTCCCGGGTGCAATGCAGGGCCTCGAGTTTCCATTTGCAGGGTTTGGGCTCTAATTCTAGGGAGGAACTTGTAGAAGGCAGATAAGGAATGAAGAAAGGGGTCCCCTCCCATGAGGCAGCACTGCTCACGGTACCATTACTGCTGTCTTTACTTCAATCCGCAGCGAGAGTGAGGGGACGGAATGACTGCTGGAATTGGAATTTAAGGGAGGTCTGCTTAACACCTCATGCTACCTGTGAGAACAGTAAATGTCCTCTGTCAGAGTTACCTCCTACCCAAAGAAATGGCCTCTAAATAAATACCAGGCCTCCTGTAAAGACCCAATGCTCTGTAACTGGGAATTAATACACATTAAATAGTCATTTCCTCGACTTTTATTACTGCACATGCTAATTGAACACTCAGATTGAGGAGGCTCCTTTCTCCCTCACCCCCAAGTATTGTCAACTTCTATTTTCTTCACTGTCTGAACTAATAAGCTTGCCTGGGGAAGAGCCTGGAGTTAAGGTGGCCAACACTGAAAAGCACTTGGCTTTGGATCCAAAAAGAAAACAAAGTTAGATATTTTAGCATCCATTAAAAAGAAATCTCATTTGGATGCTGGCTACATGCGGGCGCTTGGTATATAAAGGGGAGAGGCTGGGCATGATGGTGTGAACCGTCCCAGCTATTCACAAGAGAGGAACAGGAGGATAACAGTCCATGGCCCCTCAAGTTAAAAAGTTAGCAAGCCCTCATCTCAATACCTAAGCTGGGCGTGGTGAGAAAGTGGGGTCAGAATCACAGCTAGGAGGCAAGTGTAGGAAGGAGGATCACTGTCCAAGGGAATTAGAAACGAAGGAGAGAATTGACACCGCAGCTTCAGTGGTAGAGCACTGGCCTAGCAAATGCCAGGGCCTGGAGTTCAAAATCCATGACTGCAACAAGTTACACAAGTAAGCATGGTTAGGGGTGTGTGACTCGCTGGAGTTGGCTCACTCACAGAATGGCGGTGACGCTGTGAACATGTCCATTCTCCTGATGAGAGGCCAGTCCTGCCACCCACCACACGCCACAACAGCTGGGGAGAGGCTAAATGCAAGCTTTTGGTGTGCCTTGCTCTGCCACACGCTGTGTAAGCCGACGCAGGCTAGCTAACCTCTCCGTTGTCAAGTGGCTCACCAACCAACCGGACTTTCACATAAGGGAACATCGAAGACAGAACTACAGCTGCATGTGCAGGCATGACAGCACGCGGCCTGGACGATGGGAACCCAGGAAGGCCTTCCCGAGAGGACCACAGATTTCTGTGGCTACCCTCACCACTCCTTCAGCTCTGGTCTAGAATACACCCTGAGAGGTTGTAACTGCTCAGTTCCCTCCTAGGCTGGACAAAGCTAGGAGTACTGGAAAAATGGAAAACGAGTCAGCTTCTCTTCTTCTGTCATCGTCACCACGGTTGTCATCATCCATGTGTGTGTGTGCCTGTGTGGGTTCTCAGCCAGGGGCTCAAACTCAGGGCCTGGGTGCTCTCCCTGAGCCTTTGTGCTGGCCATGTCCTTGCTTCTGCAACTGGGGATGTAGAATAGCATCCTCTGTAGTGAGCTTCACCTACATCGTGGCTAGGGCGTCTCCTTTCTCCTGTAGGGCTGACTCTGCCTTACACATCTAATGTCGACCGTGTTTATCCGTTGTACAAGAGTTCAGGTCATGTGCACGGCTCTTTAAAACAAGTGTGCTTTAGGAAATTAGACCAAAAAATGGTGTAAGCGAGTGATAGAGAAGGAAAGAAAGAAAAGGAAGGAAGGAAGGAAGGAGGGAAGGAAGGAAAGAAGGAGGGAGGGAGGGCAGGTGGAGAGGAGGGGAGGAAGAAAAGGAACAAGCATTTGCCATGTTCCTCCTGGAATATCTTATTTGTTTTGTGGAAGGACAAGGAGGATTTGTCAGAGAACGTCTGGCATTGATAAATAGGTGACAGGAAAATAAACGGCCTCTGGAAGCGCAGGCAACGTTAATCCCATCAGGTCCTGAACTATGGATTTCTCCTCTTGGCTCCTGCAGTGCAAATTAAGGATCAAGTTGAGGGCTCAGCTCAGATTCACCACAAAAAGAGAAGAGCATCATGGTCAATGAACGCTGACCTGGTAGGTCACTCCGAGGCCATTCGAGAAGGCTCAGCCTGTGCCTTCTCTGGGGACAATTTATGCTCCACTGCACACACTGGAGAGAGGTCACCCGACCTCTCCATCTGAGTCTAAAGCCCCACACACCTATTTTCTCAAACTGCAAGAAAGCCCTGGATGCTGAGGCTTATGTAAGAAACGGTAGCTACCAACCAAAACTCTCCAGGCACCAAAATAAAGACGCATTTTTTTTTGTGGGTAGGAGAGGTAAAATTCCACTGTGGAAAAGGCCAGATTCCAGACTCAGGAAAAGATACGACGCTCTGGGAACGAAGTAGAAGGATCAAGGCACGGAGTTTTATATATCCCCTAGTGTGTAGAGAGGGGATTAGAAACCGTGGTGATGAGCTAGGACGATGGGATAAAGTGAGTGCCCTGCAAGTGGAACGAAAATCCCCGTGACAGACTTCAGAGACACCAGTCGGGATCAGGGAACGCGGGATGGAGATCCAGGGCCTCGGTGCATGCTACACTAATCCTCCCGGGGTCTTCCACACAACAGACGGGCTGTTCTTCACCATCTTAGCACCACAGACATCGTCCTTCTTTGCCCAGCCTCACTTGCCCAACCACCAAGCGTTGTTTATCAAAGAAAAAAAAGACAAGAAAAATGGCTCCTGCCCATTTCCATGCTGTAAATATTTCCTCATGGCCTCCCCCTGCCACCAAAGGGATGTCGCTGAATACTGACTTGGGGAAGCTGTGCCCCGCAGCGCCTCTCCTCAGACCGCTTCCCACCTTCTCACCCACCCTTCGGCAGCTTGATGTCTATGCTAGGATCCTCTTTAGTTCCTTTGGTAGCATTTCTGGTGTAACTGCACCAGTGTGTTTACTTGTCGATTCTCTCGCTCCAAACCAGGTAAGCTCAGCAGGTTCTTAGCCCATCCCTTCCCCAACTCTCTTGGTGGCTGCTCCAAGCTACAGTTCCTGAAGGCCCTGCATGGGCTCCTGTGTCCCTGTGTGGGCCTGTTCCCTCTCCCTGTGGCCTGGGACCTCTGCCCTTCTCCTCATTCATTTCCCTTCTCGTACATTAAATTGTCCAGCATCTGAACACACAGAACTCTGCTCCTGATCAGTGGACCACCTTTCTGTCTGCCGTGTCTCCTCATCTCCAGTCCTCCGAAGGGGTTTTCAAGTCAACAAATCCGTGTAGGAGGACAGCCCATCTTAGTTGATGCTGCCCCTTCCGTCATCCCCCCATCTCTCTCTACCCCAGCCCTTCCCCTCCACTGCCTCCTTCCTCTTTCAGGGATAGACACTGAAAATCATGACTGCTGGCCTCTTTTCTTCAGTTGCTTACAAATCAGCCATGGAAACCCAGTCCTGTGGCTCCCATGGGGCTCAGAGCATAATTCCCAGGAGTATGTGGGGATTTGGTGAGAAGTGGATCATCGACGGTAGTTATGGAGAATGTTCAAATCCAGGGGGCAAAATGCCCGAAAACTGCATGCTAAGACATTTCCCAGGCTTCCGAATTCTATTAGGATAGAATTAAAAATGGGAATTCCTTTCTGAGCTCTGTTTGTTAACATGAAAAGCGTCATTTAATTAAGGACTAATATAAGAGGCCCTGTAGAGTAGGTAATTTAATAATTCGGCCGTTTTACTTATACAGTGCCTCCAGGCTCCTCGTTAAAAATGTAAGAGACATCCAGTGGCACGAGGTAGCTCAGCTACCATGGGCCTTCTGAGGGCTCTCACAGCGCCATGTCCCTGCCCCAGGCCTTCCGGAGAGCCCCGGTGTCTGTCGGGGTCATCCCCAATGGATGTGACTGGAAGCCACGGGGTCCCTGGCAGCTTCCGTGCTGAGCCAGGAAGAGTCCCCATTGGAGCTGGTTCCAGAGAAGGGTGGGTCACTGCTCTGGGCTTTCCAGTGGCTTCTCTCCTTGCTCTCAGCAATGGCAATCCCGACGAGCAAGTCTTAAGGCCTCGTTGTCCAGCACATCTCTGCCTGTGGATCCTCAGCCTCCAGCGCCTCGAGGTCCTCGTGGTTCCACAGTGGGGGCTACCGCCAGGGGGGCTCTTAGTTCAAAGCCTTTGCCAATGGGACTCACATGGCGTGACTGTCTGCATGCCACTGCTTTCCAAACCTCGGTGCTCTTCCCTTTCCTTCTGTTCCATGTCACTCCTCCAGATCTCCTGTGCCCGTCCAATACGTACGGCACAGGGACCCTCTTCCAGCTCATGGTTCTCACAGGCCAGCCCAGCACTGCGGTCGTGGGTTCTGGTCCCTCTTGGAATGCAAAATCTGCGATGGTGACTCTGTCATCATCCTGCCAGGTATGGATGTTCCCATGAACCCATGGGTTCCCAGGAGCAAACCCTCTGCTCCTCACTCCACAACCACGAGCAGGTCTCCCATCACACCTGTAATTTCCGCTCTGCTTGCGGCTGGTCTGCTTGCTGGGCTGGGACCTAAGCCCTGGGAGAAGCATGTGAGATGGTAGCCATGCAGATGACCCAGAAGGGACTTGGCTCTTGGCGACACAACAGGTGAAAGGCGAGACTGAGGAAAGCAGCAGGGCCTGGTTGGAGGCCAAGCCCTCCGTGCCTGTCCCCGAGACTAGACCTAGTTCAAGGGCACGGGGTCCATTTTGTTCTTCCCTGCACTCCGAGGCTCGCCGCAATACTCCAATGCCTTTAAACAGGGACTCGCTGGGAGATGGACAGGCAGACCCCTGGGTCTGCTCCAGAACACTGTCTTCCAAGGTGAACAGAACAAGTGGCTCACCACATACACACATGCCTTGCTTATTTCTGTATAATAAAATGTGTTCTTTTATCACCAGAACAGTCAAGAGATCAACACACACAGGCAGACACAGAGGTGGACTGGGCCAAGCCTGTCCTCCATGGTGGGAATGTGTTCAGTCGCCTAAGAAACAAGGCCGAATGGTAGGTACCTGGCACAGCCACATTCTGCCAGGGGTCCTCCCAGGAGAGCCGACCATCTACGTCAAGTGCAGACAAACTGTACATTCCCTAATCAACGACACAGCAACCAAGCCCAGCACACAAGCAAATAACGACGAGGCCTGTTTCCAACCAGATAAAAAGAAAAATCGAATAAGTTCCCCAAATCACAAACTTCAAGACAAACCAAAAGGAAAATAAAAACCATTTTAAATCGAATTTCTCAAAGCCTAAGCGTTCTAATGGTGAAAACTGTCTGTGAGGCCCGCCTCCAATTTGATTGGCATACAGCCAGAAGAGAAGTTCCTGTTCATACATGGGTAAGGATAATTTGCTGTTTATTCTTTTAATTCAGTAAAGTATCTGGGTCTTTTAAGTATCCCCTCGCTTGCAAGAGAGATTAGAAACACAGTCAAAGCCACTAATCATTCCCCTTCCCCCGTTCCCTTCTTTTCTTTCTTCTAAGCCTTTTTTTTCTTTGCATTTAACAAAAGGCAAGGTGCTCACTTCATAAATTATGTTTGTTACCACGGCGGGGCCCACCGACGCAATTATGCACTTGTTGAGTTAGTGGCCACTCAGAAGCCTGCTTTGTAACTCATCACACTTCACTCTGAAAGGGGCTAATGCATCATTATGATCTAGCAGGTTGCCTGCTGAATTTTACAGCATTGCATACTACATTAACCTTTGGTACCACCAATATTTATGACCTTATAAGAAAGTATTTATCAAGCTGAAAGCCAATATGCACTGCCCGTGTTTAAGCCAGAGCTGTTCAGAAGCCATTACCACTTCTTTCTTCAGGCATTTTAAATCACTCGGAGATAATGCTTCCTCCTGGGGAAGAGAGAGGGAAAGGGGGAAGAGAGAGGAGAGAGGGAGAGAGGGAGAGAGGGAGAGGAGAGAGGGAGAGAGGGAGAGAGGGAGAGAGGGAGAGAGGGAGAGAGGGAGAGAGGGAGAGGAGAGAGAGAGAGAGAGAGAGAGAGAGAGAGAGAGAGAGAGAGGGGGGGGGGAGAGGGAGAGAGGGAGAGAGGGAGAGAGGGAGAGAGGGAGAGAGGGAGAGGGGGGGAGACAGAGAGAGAGGGAGGAGAGGGAGGAGAGGGAGGAGAGGGAGGAGAGAGAGAGAATAACCCTGGCCCTTCAGGAAGCACTGGAGAGCGTTTAAATAGGTATAATCTTTCTAGAGGGTGATATTTTAGTTTTATCTGACTATCTGACTTTTTTTTAAAAAATGTGCATTTTTAACACTCTGACCCAGCCATTCCACTTCTGAAAATTTATCCTACAGAAACCCTCATGAAAATGGGCAGAGATGAGAGGAAGAGAGTTCATCCGGGGGGTATTTGCTACAGTGAAAAATGAGAAAAGCCTCACAGTACCCAACTGCAGGGGACTGGCTAAATATAAGACCAACCCCCCAGCCCCCAAGCAGTGTGCAGAACACACATCAGAGAACAGAAATGGTGGTATCACAAAAAGAAGTGTTCGAAGAATCCACACCACGTGGCCAGTGAAGGACAGGAGAAAACAATTGTGCATATTGCCCTTACGGTTAGCTTACTGACATGTTTCTCCCCTACCTATAAGGAATGGCGTTGATTTGCATCATTTAAAAAAGCAAAAAGCCCTACAGGCTTGATGTGGTAGTTCATGCCTGTACTCTCAGCTACTTGAATCGTGGGGATAAAAAGTTATAGTCAAAGGCTGGGCTGGGCAAAAGTAGGAGACTCTACCTTAGAATTCTTTTAGATAGTACTGAGATTTGAACTCACAATTGCTAAGCAGGCATCCTGCCATGCCTCCAGCCCTGGTTCTTGCTTCCTGTCTGAGGTTGCACCATTTTCCTGCCCAGGCCGGCTTTGAACTTCAATCCTTGGATCTCAGCCTCCCAAACAGCTAGAATCCGGGCCTGAGCCAAGGGCACCGGGCTTCATTAGTGCACTTTTACTGAGCACCAGTTTGAACTCAGCTGCCCAGACACTCAGGAACGAGGAGGCGAAAGCCACAAGACAGCGACTTCCTGGTCTGGCTGAAGGACACAGAGACGTAGGCAAACTAACCCAGAATATTACCGACAATTACAGGTAGAGTAACCAAAAGCAAAGACAAGGAGCCAATACCTCACAAGCTGATGGTTTCCTAGAGTCACTATAACGACAACTGATTACAAACCCAACACAAAGCCACAGAAATGTGTCCCTTCACAGTGAGGAGATGGGAAGGGCAGAGCCAGGGTGCTGGGTGACACAGACCACAGCTAACCTGTGGCCTACAGCTTCCACGCCCCCGACAGTTGCAGGAGTGTGGGGGGGGGGGGGAGGGCAGGGAACCTTGCTCTGATCCTTCCTAGATTCCAGCAGCTCCTTCCTCCATGGCCTCTGGGACTCTTCCCATGATCCCCTAAGGACAGTGCTCATGAGATCTTAGAGCTCACTTCAAGGTGGTATAACGCCATCTCATTTGACGAGTTGTATCTGAGGGCTATTTTCAAACAACGTCTTACTCTGAGGCTCCAGCTAGAGCCAGCTTTGGCGATCATGAGCAATCCTTCCTTGTGAGACCCACAAGTGGGTGGAAGTATTCCCAGGAAATGTTGTCTGCCTCCAGAACCTGCTGCCTGAGTCAGCAATTCCTGAACGCAGCAACCCTTCCCTCCAGAGAACAGAACTCGGAGCCCAGCAGGTGGTGGCCATTGAGAGGTTGAACACAGAGACAGCACCGATAGGGAGCTTAGGAGGCTGTTCAGGAATGGGTGTGTTTCTCCAGGGCCTCGTTAGGCCTCGGGCAGAACCTGGGTGATCCTCACATGGCAGACAAAGTGGGACAGGCCTCGTGAGGCTCTAACAGCCGCTCTGGCTGTGGGACAGGGGGAAGAGGGACAAACGGGTCACTCTTTTCACCCTTTAGCTAGGAGAAGGGCGCATGGCCCCTCCCCCCCCCAGCCCCTGACTCTCAACTTCCTTTCCCTCTAGATCTCAAGGTCTAACTCAGAGCCCATCGCTCACTCAGCGGGGACCCCTCCACCTCCATCCATCCATCCTTCCCAGCCAGGGTCCATGTCTGACTCATCTGGTTTTCCCAGCAAGAACCTGGCACACAGTAGGTGTTGATAAATGTTTTCAGAACTAAATGGAATTGGGATCAATGCCCTGAAGGCAGATTTTTCTCATTTCCATTGCTTAAAAATACTGTGGATGTTCCCTATGCCCAACTCCCATCATGCACTGCACATCACAGAAATGAACTGACTCAGAATGGTTCTGCTGCTGCAAGGCCACCCAAGCAGAGAGTCTGCACTGGAAGATGGCCTTTGCCTGGGTGCCTGCTGGGTCAATGCTGTTCCTGGAGGGGTCAAAGACTCAGGCTCTGGGGGAATTGAGTCAGATGACGGTGCTTCCTGATTCTCTTTCCTTAAGCAAGGTTGGGCAAGGTCATCCTCTCCACACATCTCTCTCTTTCTAGTTCCCTTCATCCTTTGCTTGGTGGCTTCTCCATTCCTGCAGCCTATAGGAGGGGTCAGGAAGAGAAGGAAGAGGAGGAGGAAGAGGAGGAGGAAGAGGAGGAGGAGGGGGAGGGGGAGGGTAGCAATGTGATTATCAGGACATTGTATGTGCTCAGACACCACCAGACATTAAATCCATGTGACCCTAGGAAAGTCACCAAGCCTTCCTTTACACATCCATGAAGAGTCTGGCCTCATCAGTGCTCAGGGCTCCTGTGAGGATGAAATCGCTAAGGACTAGACCACCTTAGCTTACCACGAAAGTTCACCTGGGTGCACACCACTTAGCATTTTCTTTAAAAGAGCTTCATCCATTTGTTTGGCCATTTATAGACCCTCCACCTTCCTATGGTCACTTCTTGTGTAGACCACTGGACAAGCACTTCCTCATTTCTCTTCCTGCCACCCACCCAGCTCCATGACTGCTTCCTCTTTCCACACTGCCTCATTCCTGAAGGGATATTAAGTTATGACTTTTTCTTGCTTCAAACTCCACCCATCATGATGCAAATGACAGTCATTGTGTTGGTTATATATGTACCATGTTAGTGTGTGTCCAACATGTAGTTGCAGTTTAATAAATTATTTTTGGAAGCCAGGAAAAGGGATGAATTCTCAAGACATCTAGAATAGACCACAGACACTGGTCTTGAGACAGAGGTAGAAAATGTTCAAAAGCAACAAAGACCTGGGCGCTAGTGGCACATGCCTATAATCCAAGCTACTCAGGAAGCTGAGATTCGAGGCCAGCCTGGGCAGAAAAAATCTATGAGACGCCAACAAATTACTCAGAAAAAAACCACAAGTGGCATTGTGGCTCAAGTGGTAGAGCACTAGCCTTGAGCAAAAGCAGCTCAGGGACAGCACGCAGGCCTGGAGTTCAAATACTCTGGAGTTGTTTCTTCTCTCCTCTCGCTTCCTCATTCTACCTAACAGTTCAAACATGTCTAAACTAGGCTATCAGTGTTTGTTTTGATTTCAGAGCAGCTGCATGCAGTGAGACATCCAGGAACCTCAGCTCTCCAACCCCCTGGCGTGAATACCCAGCACCCATGGCGCCCATCTGCCCATCGCTGCCTGCAGAGGCAGGCTCCAGGCTCCTGAAAGCTCGGGGACCCACAGCCCTGGGCTGGCCCCGAGAGCTGGCTGCTGGGAAATGCAATTTCAGGAGAGCTGTTTGCAGAGTAATCCAAATCGCTGTGGTGGATGCATGATTATTTCATTATGCTGAGTAGTATCACATTCGAGGAGATTGCATAGCACCTGGATGAGCGCCAGGGAAGATGCGTGCGGTCAGCACAGGAGGAAGACAATTTCCCTTCGCTGTTAGTCAGCTCTCCGTTCTTCTCAAGAATAGCAGAGGCCTGTGTGTCACCTACTCCGGAAGTTCCAGGTCTGTAATTACTTCGGGGTAACTGAGTCTTCAAGTCAGGTCTCTACACATCCTCAAAGCAGTCTGTGGAACTCAGCATCTGAGCTGGAGAAGGGAGGCAGGGAAGCTCCAGGATGCCTAATGTCACGCACACATGCACGTGTACATGCACACGCACACGCGCACGCGCACACACACACACACACACACACACACACACTAGACTTAAAGGGCCAGCTGAGCCTGACTGCATCTGCTAGCATTCCCTCAACTAGGATGTGGGGTGGGAGGGTCTGGGGGGGCTTTTTTCCCCCTGAAGATTTGCTGAGCACAAAAGGAGATGCAAACATGAACTTTTCGTGGTTCTACTCCTCATGTCTTGTGTGCTCTTTTGTGGGAGGCAGTGAGTCTAGCTATAGGAAAAGAGTCGTGCAGGCTCCTACATTCTGTAGGTTCCTTGAGAGATGAGCCTCGGTCACCCTCGTCAGAACCCAGGTCTGGCTGCCCATGCCTTGGTGTGTAACAGTTGCCCCAGTGTGTTAGAAAGAGTGGTGCTATTGGCATCTGCCTGAAGAGGGCTGGGCGTAGGCCTTATGCTTCTGGCTCTTTGAGGGCCTGGTTTCCTCATCTATACTTCTTAGGCTTTGACTGTCACACATTACTCGGCGCCATTATTATTTGTCCTATTAGTAAGAATCCATTTAAATCCAGATAGGACTTGCAAAGAAAGCAAGAAAAGGCAAGACAGGGGAAAATAGGGCAAAGGAGGGCAGCGTGTGTGAGTGTGTGTGTGTGTGTGTGCTGAAGGGACAAGGGGGGCTCTTTTTCTGGTACAATAACTCTAGCATCCACTACATCCTGGCTTTGCTCAGATCTATTTGCCCTCCAGTTCTATGGAGAGTACAGTTTGACCGAGGGAAAGAATTAAAGGCTGTAATTCACCGGTGATCTGAGGAACTAGAGCTGTTGTATTAAGCCATAACTCAGGCACATCCCGCAGGTCCCGAAGCAGGTGCCAGGCTCCCCCACCCAGGTCAGTCCAGCCTGGGGAGGTGGCAGCCGGCACACAGGCCTCGGGGACGGCTTGCCCTCAGCATCAGCTGAGGCGTCCACACGGCCCCGCTCCTCATCAGAGCTGGGGGCAGGGCCTCCCCTCTCCACATGTGACGTGATCTCAAGCTTCCCTGTGTCTAAGAAACCACACTCGAGGTCTCCATCGAGTGAACAAGTGTCAGGTCAATGGAGACCCAGAGCAGGGGCTGGAGAGCCACTCTTCTTTCCTATTGGGATTTTTGGTGTGGTGGATCACAGGGCTTGGTGGCAATCACTCATCTCGGCTGACCTAATACAAAAGGCGTGTACATGTACATGTACATACGTGTACGTGTGTGTGCGCGCACCTATGTGCCAATAAAACTTTCTGGACAAAAACCACGTGGCAGGCCAGAACTCAGCTCATGGGCTGCAGCATCACCTCTTGCCATAGCTCTTTACTCTGGAAGCTAAGACCTGGAGAAGGCTGGGGAGAAGAGGAAAGGCAGGACTCACAGCGCTCTGAGTCCTTCTGACAGGTGAGGACTTCCCACTGTCCTCTCCCACTTTTCCCACTTCAAACCCTCTTGTTTTAGCCCATCCAGAGCTTCAGATCCACCCCCCCCAAGACAACACAAAAATAAAAACAAAAAAGAGCTGAAAAATTCAAAGACGGATGAGCCCCGCCTTCCACTTTCCCGTCTCCCCTACAGCCTGCACCTCCCCCTGCCCCCTGCTTTTGTGCAAACCCCAGATGAATGTCACAGTTGACACTGCCTGGAATCCAGGGGACTCCTCCAATAATTGCTAGTCTGACTCCCACTTGCAAGCCAATTAGAGAGAAAAGGGGGGATGAGACCCACCTCCTGTCACTGGAGACCTGCCATGACCAGGCTTTTCTTAGTTTAAGAGGGGAAACAAGGAACTTAATTTCTCCCCCCACCGAAAAAAAAGGCCAGGGAACGATCTACTTAAATTACAGTGTTATACTGTGAAAGCAAAGATACAGAAGTCAAATACAATTTGGGTTATAATTAGCGATTTCCTTGAAGCAAGTTTCTCGGGGGAAATCCGGGCTTCTTCTGGGTGGTGATGGTCCTGTGGTACCCATGGAAGCCAGGAGGGCGAGGGTGTGGGCCTGGAGGACCTCGTGTGTGACACACATTCTTGGTCGTGCACACAGAGTTCACACAGATCTACTACACTCAGAGTGCTGGTGGCATGATTATTGAAGTGTCTGTCTGTGATGGTATTACCTCGATGAAAGCAGTCATGAGGGAAAGTCATTAGCAAACACAGGCCCTATCCAGAGTGTTCTGGAAGCTACCACCAGGTCTGGATTTGCATTCTCTGAGCGTCTGGGCCTCAGTTTCCTTCTCCGTGATCCTTTGGAAGAATGGTCTGAATGAAGCGTGCAGCGTGGCTCAGGGAAGGCAAGGGACCCTAGATTGCCTACCAAATGGATTCATGCCTGCCTCCAGCTTGCGACAAAAGTGAAGAGCCAAATGAGATTGTCAGGTTGTATGAGGTCCTTCAGGAACGGACATTCTTCCTTTGTAAAGAGCTTGTCGCCTGGTTCCTCTTCCACTTATCCAAGCACCACCCCAAAGCCTCAGGGTCACATCCTATGTCCACCCGTGTCTAACATCTCCTCATCTGCACCAGGGAACTTGATCCTAAGATTATCCTCAAGCTTTGCTCATTTAGCAAAAGAAAGATGTGACTGGGACTTGTAAACAAAACTCTAGTTTTCTCTTCCTCTGACAAATCTTCCCCTGTTCGGCTCATGACCTGGACTTAGGTCAGGCAAAAGCTTACATCCATCAGTTGCCTTCAGGCAAAGTGACTGCAAATGATTTGTATAGGAATCATTGACTCTAAGATCGACTTGTTTCCCCACTGGTCCTGGGGCTTCAACTCCAGGGCCTGGGCTCTGACCCTGAGCCTCTCTGTACTCAAGGCTAGCGTTCTACCACTTGAGCTACACTACAGCACCACTTTTGGCTGTTTCTGAGTTCTTTTTGGGGGGAGGTTCTCATAGTCCTTTCCTGCCTAGGCTGGATTTGAACTGTGATCCTCAGATCTCAGCCTCCTGAGTGGCTGGGATTCAGTAATCCCACCAGTGCCTGTCTAAGAATGACTTTTTACTCCCCCTTTTCATATATAGTATCAATAAATGGTTACAAGGAGGGGTTTCACTGTGATATTTAGCTATATGTGCATATATTTTGATAAAATGTATTCTATCATATATCAGAATTTCTTGTGTAATAAATCTGGGATTTTGCATATTCGTTGGATTTAACACACACAATACCTTACAATTCCTATGATAGAGATATTTGTCTGGGGAGAAAAACGAATATAAAGAATTCAGGGCCAAAGAGATCACTCGCTCATCTTCTCTTTATAGATAACCTAACTAGCTCATAATTCTACTGGGCCCATCTGCTGAAGTGTATACTGTGTGCTTTATCACGAGGATAATCCTTTGGCCCACACTGGCTCCTGGGAAGACACAATCCCCCCAAGTGACAGGTAGGAGAAAGGAAAACAAAACCCAACACAAAACCAATAACCCAGAAGCTCAGCGATGTCGGGTAGAATGTCTAAGGTTTCCTAGGCTCTAACTTGCTTCTCCCGACTTTCCTCCTTGCCCTTCAGCAGAATACCAGACACATGGGCGTTTGGTGCTCGAAGATAATCTGCTCTTTTCACACCTGTCCTCCACTGGTGTCACAGTGACCCCCTTCCCTCCCCCAGGATGGAATGCTGTGACATACAAAGTTACTGGCTTCTCAAAGGATGAAGACCTGGTTGATGGCCTTTATTCCACCCCAAAAGTCACCAGCTATATATTTCCAGGTGTCAAGGAGAGACAGCTATGTCATATTCCAGGCTCCATGGGAAACAAGAAGCAGTCCCCGTGTCTTTACATTAAACGTGAACTGTAGGAAAAGAGAACTGGCTGCTGACAACATGGCCCAACCACGTGGTGACCCGAAAAGACAATCGGAAGCCATAGGAACATGGCATCGTGCTCCAGGCGCCAGCCTAAACAAGAGCGCAGCTGGAGGCCACCACGCTGGGCCTGCCAGGCCCTCTCCAGGGTGCAGTGAGTGATGTCAGTTCCTGCCTGCAATGGCTATGTGTTGAGAGGAGCCCGTGTGCACAGCTGGGAAAGGTACTATCTAAACAGGATGGAGGGGAGAACAGCCTGGAAGGTAATCTTGGCTCACGTAATGCAAAATGGCGTCCTCAGCAGTTTCTCTGTGTATGCCTCTCAACTCATGTGAAGTTTTCTTCACCAAAAGCAGAATGGGACATTGAAGTTCTCCTCTTACACGTGTGTACTGCATGACACAATCGAATGGCCGAGAAGCTGGCGCTCGGGCTCAGCCCCAAAATCTCACAGATGACATTTCAGGCTCCTCTTCCCTAAGTCCTACTTTGAAAGGTCTAGTTCTCCTATTTCCAGACATCTATCCTTCTATGATTTGGCCCTTTTAAAATTTTCAGTGTAAGTTCCTTCTACAAAGGTGAAGAAACTCTCAGGTGTTCTCGAACCCATGCTCTGCGAGCCGATGAGGAGGAGATCGGGAGAAGGGCCACGGGGAATGATGGGAGGAAGGATCAGAGTGGTTCAACCAGCAGAGACAGAGGGACAGATCCCGACTAATCTACAGAGTCAGACTTTTGCTCAGGGATGGGTCCAGACTTCTGCCTCCCACGTCCCCAGGATTACAGGCGTGTACTGTGATGCCCCACTCCTCTTCTGAGATACAGCCTTGCTGACATTTTTGGGGGAGGAGGGGTTTGGGCCAGCCTCAAAACACTTTTCTCCCATCTCCTGCCTTCTAAGTCTCTGGATGATGGCATCTTTGGCATGCCCAGCCTAATCCTCAATCTCTTGCTGGCGCCTCAAGTAACTGATCTTCTATGTGCTGCCCCTGAAAACTTCCAGGAGAGACACAGTGTGGAAAAGGAGGTAGGCTCTGGCATTCGACACTCCTGAGTGGACAACGCAAGTATTCCCTTCCCAAACTTAACCTTCTCATCTGCTTCCCAGTGAAAAATAAAGTGAAGAGATAAACTGAAGAAGAGTGAAGCAGGATGCAGTGGGAGGTGTCTAGCGTGGTCTCTCAGCATCTGTAAGTCTCCATCCTTATGAGTGTACAACACACATCAAGTGTGTGTGGAAGGGAAGAAAAGGGAAAAGGAACCAGTCAGTACTTTTTTCTTAATTTTCTGGAAGACAGACTTAAGAGCTAGGGTTATAGGTATTGCAGAATTTTGGTTTTCATTTTGTACCTTTTCAGTGATTGCGTGTGCGTGCGTGCGTGCGCGTGCATGCAAACTCAGGGCCCTCATGCTCTCCATTAGAGTTTTTACTCAAGTCTGGTGCTATCCCACTTCAATCACGTCTCCACTTCTGCCTTTTGGCTGGTTAGCAGGAGATAAGGGTCTCATAGATTTGTCTGCCTCAGCTGGCTTTGGAGCGAGATCTTCAGATCTCAACCACCGGAGCAGCTGGGATTATAGGCGTGAGCGCCTGATGTCCGGCCTTTCTTAACGGTGAATTGCTTCAATAATAATAGCTACTCAACCGAAACCAAAACTTTTCGAGCGAGCGATTCCCCATCACCTCTGCTAGAGGCACTAGAGTAAGAGGGACACGCTTTGACCTTCTTAGACAATTCTCTCTGCCAGCACAGACCAAGCCTCCAGACCCACATTCCTTCTCCCACTGGGGTTCAGAGTGACTGGGAAAGTGTGGGAAACCAAACCAAGACTGCAGTGGTGTTAAAAATAGAAGTCAAGTTGCTACTGGAGATGCGCAGAGAATTCTCCACCGGCAAATCTCTCATTATAATACAGCAAGAGTCAAATAGCTCATGGGGAGCAGTACCTGCTATCAGATCGCACGGGCTCTGTGGGGACTGTGATCCATGATGTTTGGAGCCCTATGTTAAATGGAAATTCAGCAGAAAAAAAATGGCCCCGAAAGGACACCTCTGAGTCCCTGGGGAGCTGTGAGGGGGACCCAGCAAGTCTTCTCTATCTGCACTTCACTTGTTCTGGTTGGGAGCTTGAGGTGCGGGCTGTTTCCCTGAACAGACGGTGTACTTTCTGTGAAATCATGTGCATATTTTAGATGCTCTTGGAGCCCACCAGATGGATGGATGGGTTTCTCTTACCCCCAAACGACTCAGATTCTCCAGGAAAGGATGCCCCAGCAACGTTCTCAGGATGGCATCGACTACCACGGTATCTATTTGTGTCAAAGGACACGGGTATTTCAGGAATAACACTGTCTTCTAGGGAATGGCAGAGCTGTTCTCCTAACAGCCCAGCAACTATGTTTTATTTTTATTTGTGTGCGTGTGTGTGTGTGTGGGGGGGGTTGCTGAGGATGGAGCTCAGGGCTTCACCAATCCTAGGCGTGTGCTCTTGCACTCTGTCCACTCTGGGCGGACTATAAATGTTTATGTTTAGAGATGGCCTTGTATTCAGGATTGGGGGAGCCCATCTTGAAATTAAATTTGTTCCACATGAAATTCAGGCCTTGGGGTCAGGACCAAATAAACGCAGTGAATGTTGAGGGCAATGGCGACAATCCTAAATAAAAGAGCCTCAGCTAAGCTCAGATCAAAGAAGAATGATGCAAATGTGGATCATAGAGAAGAGAGCCTTTTTCCTTTCTTTTCTTTACTTCTTTTTTGGCACAAGAGAAATGAGCATATGTGTGTCATTATTTGTGGCAGGAAACAAGGCGATCTCATTTATGATCTTTGCATTTCCCTAATACTCACACACAGATAAATGGAGAAACAAATCTTGGCATATTCATATAATGGACTATTACTCAGAAATGAAAAGGAGTGAGCTACCAAGACATAAAGCAATGTGGATGAATCTAAAAATAATGATGCACAGTAATAGAAAACAGACCAAAGAGCACATTAATGTCTTACTTTTCATTGCAATAAATCTCTCAAAACTGCCAAGTAACTGTTTATAGTGGAAGGAGAAGGTCGAGGTGCAGGAGGAAATTTTGGAAGTGATGCAGTCATCTTTTGTTGTTATTGACTGAATGGATGAAAGCTCCAGGCATAGGTATGGAAGGCATGCATAGAAGTCTGATAAACTACACACCATGTCCTCTATCAATAAAGCTGCAAAGACTGCCTTGCTTCTTTTCCTTTCTCCCTGATCTGCACTTCCTAAGATTTCCTTCCCACAATGTGGCTCATTTCCTGTCCCCTCTAAGGAATGTCCCCTTGGCACAGAACATGGCAGCCCAGTCAAGCAGGCTAGCGTGCTCTCTCTCACTTCTTCCTTCTCCAGATGCTTGGACCTCATCACTCAACTTGCATGTGGTAGACGGTGTGTCCCTGGTAGCAGCCCCTCTCACTCCTCGGCTTCTGTTGGCCCCGCCATCTCTCTTCCACGCCGGCAAGCCTGCTTCTCTCCACCAACAGGGCCACGTCTGCACACCTCAGTAGCCTGTCCTCGCCCTTCTACCCTGGATCCTTCTTCCCATGGGTCTGCACAGAGCTCCAAGGCAGACAAACCTCTGTCTCAGCCAGTAAAGGGCTCTGATGCTCTGCCAGCCAGTGGAGGAGGCAGGCAGAGAGAGCAAAGCCAGGCCTGGAGCCTGCTGCGTCCTGATGGAGTGGGGGCCAAGAAGAGGCTAAACACCCCATCCGCTGGCTCTCCTGAGCTTTGTGCGGGAGGAACCAGTCCCAGAGAACATTTTTAACTTGAATGTATTTTGGTTTTGCTGAGGGTTATCTTTGATTTCTAGTCCATTGCACTGGCTTTCATTTATGATGGGGGATGAGTTTTTTTTTTATTCTGGTTATTCGTAATCCACTGAGGTGATCTACATGAAATAAAGTGCCCTTTTTGTGGGATCCCCCAAATACAGACTGTTTCTCTTCCCCTCTCCTCCCCTACATGCCTCCAAAAACCCCTTAAATTCTCACACGCTGTACCCTCTCAATGTACACCTTCCTCTCCCTTTTGGTCCAGCAGTGCAAACTCCACAAACCAGGGAAGGACACACACAAAACAGACATTGTTTCAATGACCCGGGGGGTGGGGGGGACAGGGCACAAGATTCTCTCATTCATTCATTCATTCATTCATTCATTCTCTCTTGCCTGCTCTCATGGGAGAGCCTCGCTCCAGGCTGTGCAATGCTCTTCAGCTTCCTTGCTCTCCTAGTTAACTGGAAATGGGGTGCTGCAGACTTTCCTATCCAGGGGGGGCTTTGAATTACAAGCCTCCTCCAAACCTCACCCCTGAGTGGTGAAGATTACGGGTCTGAGCCTCCAACCCCAGATATCAAGTGCATTCCAGGATGTTTGCAGCCTTCCTTAAGTCAGACCTGGGCCTTGACTGCACAGGATGTCAATGTCCCCCAAACAGGTGGATTTGGGGCTTATCTAAAGTCTATTCCTTAAAGACAATTAAAGAAAAAAAAAAAAGTATTCCAGTGGCAACGCCCCCCCCCCACCAGGAATCTCTCGTTAGTAAAATGAATGTTAGACAAAATGTTCCACTGGGGAAGAAACAAAGTTGTGGGCCCAGAAAACAAGGTGACCCCCTTACTGTGGCCGTCCCGGAGACGGTCTGCGCGCTGCTGTCGGCGCTGGGCTCGGGGTGCGGCTGGGCGGCCGGGTACAGGTTCAGGGTGTGCTCGGGGACGCTGGCCTGGCCCGTGTACTCCGGCGCCGGGTGCGGGTGTGGGTGCGGGGCCGTGTACTCCGCGGGGATGCCGTTCTGAGGCGGGGCGAACTGGGCCGAGGCGTAGGGCTGAGCCATGGTGTCCGGGGCTGCCGAGGCGTCCTGGTTACCCTGCAAGACCCCAAGGTGGAGAGGGGGAGACACGGTGAGCGCATTCCACACAGAGCCTGCCTCCTTCCTCCCCTCCTTCCCTCCTTCCCTCCCTCCACACGCCCACCTGTCCTTTGGCCCCGAGGTCTCCCATCCCCACACCATGCTTTCTAGGAGTCAGTCAACACCGGGCCTCCTCCAGCCTGCCATGACCCAGCGGGGCCACGGTTCCCAGATGCTGGAGCAGAGGAGGGACCCTCCCCACCCCCCATTTTATACATGTGGAGGCCGAGGTGCAGGAAGACAGAGAGCCCAGGAGGTGAGGGGCTGTGTCCCCAAGACGCAATCCAAGGAGGAGAGGCCATTCACCTGCACGTGTGGATTTAATCAGTTTTATGTGACTGGCCTCGCATAATGGGTCAGGTGAGTGTGAGTGTGTGTGTGTGTGTGTGTGTGTGTGTGTGTGTGTGAGTGTGTGTGTGTGTGTGTGTACCCCAACTCAAAGGGAAACCAGCCAGTGAAGCAAGGTCCTCCTTTGATCTCCATACTCCCTCTTCTTGCTGTAAAATACCACACTTAATCCTGACCCTCCATTAGGCAACAAACCCCCCACCCCCTCCAACTCTAATTTTACTTAAAAAAAAGAAGTACAGGTATTATATAACAATTCGTCCTTCAGTTATAGCCGAAACATGCAGTATGATAATTACAGTCAAGTCAAAAGAATTAAAAAAACACATACTGAACTCATGTTTCCATTTCTAGAAGCATCTCTCTCCCTCCACCTCCACCCCCGTAACTCTCCCACCCTTCACAGTCGCACAGAAACAGTAGCCTAGAGATTCAAATTTTCCATGCTTCCCGAAGATGCAACTGTACAGTGAGAGAGAGAGAGAGAGAGAGAGAGAGAGAGAGAGAGAGAGAGAGAGAGAGAGAGAGAGAGAGAGAGAGAATATCAAAAGAGGGCTTAGGACCACCAAACACCAGGCTTTTCCATGGTCTGTGGTCAATTAAATGCGACTTTATCCTTCCCCGGATGACTCCGGGGCAAAAGTGTCAGAACCACTGCTGCCATTTTCTCTGCACCCACCACCGACCGTCTGCTAATGCAACCTGAATTCACCCCAGAGATGGTGACGCAGGGGGAGGGGACAGTCCTCAACCCCACACCCCTGCACCCGGGCGCCAGCACATTTGTTTCGAGAGGACCTTGCATTAGAAGGCCCGAGATGAAAAGAGAAGGAGCTTCAGATAGATTTTAAACCTTTCCCAGTGAAAACACTCCTTCCTTTCTTCTTCATCCTTCAGACTAATTGGTCCCAATCTGTGCCAATGGGCATTAAAACATACACCTTCCCTCCCTTCTCTCCCTTCCTTTTCCCCTCCTCTCTCTTTCTTCCCCCTTCCTTTCCCATTTCCCGCAGCCCCGGGGGCAGTGGAGGGGCCGTCTGTGCGGCCGCCTGTCACCCCGTCTTTCCTTGGTAACCGTGCGGAGTGTTTTCTGGTCACTGAGGCTCCTCTTATACTCATGGTCTTTCAGGGTCGACACCCGAGTCTCAGCCAGGGCTGAGACGCCCCGGGGACGCCCTTCCCTGGGATGCTATTGACACAAAAACTGTATTTAAGACACACAACTCTGGCCGGGGGCAGTGGCGCACACCTGTAATCCTAGCTACTCAGGGGGCACTACAAAGCCAAGAGACTCTTATCTCCAATTAACCACTAGAAAATGGGACGTGGAAGTGGGGCTGTGAGTCAAGGCAAGGGCCGAAGCCTTGATCGGAAGAGCTCAGGGACAATGCCCAGGCCCAGAGTTCAAGCCCCATGACCGACAAAAAGAAAAGGCCTACAACTCCATGGTTTGCAGTATGCACACGCCATGAAGTGGTCTTTAGCCCCAGTTCACCAGCCCTCCCTCCCCCCCTCCCTCCCCATGCAGTGACCCGTCTGTGGGGGACCACTCGTGCTGGTGTGGGGTTCACTCAAGATGTATCCTTTCATGCATCCCAAGGCTCAAGTATTTGCCGCACATTAGATCTCCAAAGCTGAATCATCTTGACTAAAATGCTGGGCTGTATGGGGGATAATTCTGATTTTATGATCTTGACAAGTCCTTGTACAGAGGTGTCAATGCACCATGTTGGTTGTCTGAGTACATTCTCCCCCGTCGCTCCCTGCTTTTCTTAAGCTAGTTTTCTCTTCATGATCATCACTTAAAGCGTCATGATTAATTTTTTAAAAATTGTATTGCTTATAGAGATTCCCTCCTTGAATACTTGTCATTAAACACGTCATCTGAGATATGATGGAAAAATAAATTCTTTAATAAAAAAACTTGTATTGCGTTATATTAAACTAGGATCTTTGCTTTCTTATCTAGAGTATTTCCAGGAACTTAGTCTTATGTTTACAGACTTCATGCCAACATGTTTCTGGAGCTAATGAAAGCACCCCAGACACTGGGATATACATATGTGTGTGTGTGTGTGTGTGTGTGTGTGTGTGCGCGTGTGACACAAGAGTCTGCTTCCCCCAGGGTGGTGTTCTTAGTCTCTATGACTTTCTACCTATCCCGTTTTTGATGGGGGGGGGGTGCAGGCTCTAGGTATGGCCTCTCAGGCCAGCACGAGATGACCCCACACACATGAAATGGGCAAGACTCCCTCGAAGGCCCTGGTGTGCTCCTCTCCCTCTAGAGGGACATCTCGCAGAGGCACACATGACACACGTCACACATTTGACCCGGTGGCCTTTAGTCACTGGGAAGACATTTTAGGATGAATGAAGCATCCTGTGGGGTGCTCGCTCCTGGAGGAAAGGACCCTGGCCACCCTCTGAAGTCTGTAGTTGGAAGAAGGGGATTGGCCATCATCATGTTTTAAATACCTGCTACCCACCCCCACCCAGGGAATGTCCCTTCTCCTTTGTCTGGAAAACCTCCTCCTTTACCTAGATCCATAATCAAGAGCTCCCCCTCCAGCCAGCGTCTTCTTCCCCAGATAGCCCTGGTTTACTGCCCAGGTTCCATGCTGTACCATGGCCCAGCCTGGGGCCACATCTCACATAACCCCAGCCACTGTGAGCATTCTGGCCTGCCCGAGTGTTCCTGCTACATGAGGAGGAAGAGGAGAGGAGGAGGAGGAGGAGGAGGAGGGGGAGGAGGGGGAGGAGGAAGAGGAGGAGGAGGGGGAGGAGGGGGAAGAGGAGGAAGATACCACACTCACTGTCACATCCCCCCCCCCCCCAGCAGCAGGCCTAGATGCAAAGTGACAATTACGAGAGCACTGACTAATTATATGCTTTGAAAATGGAGATTGGACTCTAAAAGGCTTAAGCTGGCAGAGGACTTAGGGGGAGGGGGAAATTAGTGGGAGGAACTAGAAGAAGGGTTCCTAAATGGCTGATGGGGCTAATCTGGCCCTCTGTTTTTGTAAATAAAGTTTTCTTGAGACACAGCCATGTTCATTTGTTCCCTTTTTGCCTATGGACATAGACAGAGATAGCTGTCAGAATATTTTCATGCTTCCCCGGGGGGTGCAGGCAATGAGTGGGGGCATTTTACTTTTGTCACAGACTGGGGAAGGTAGTGCCCCTGGAATCCTGAAGGTGGAAGCCAGGGCTGGCTGACGACGTCCTGCTGGGCAGAGGCAAGTCCTCTCCCATGAAGGATTAGCCGTGACACCCGCCCCCACCCCACATACACATCGATTGTTCAGATGCCTAAAATCCCTACTGTGTGCAATCTGCAGCTCTCCTCTCACGGCAGACAGAGGCGGAAGGTGTCCCTGAGCTGATAAATAAAGTCACAGGTAGAGGACATTCTTAGAGAAGCCAGGGATGGGACTGGGACCCTTCTTTTTCTCTCCACTTGCCAGGGGAGCACCTGGAGGGGCAGGGAAGTGGTTTCCTGTTTTCCAAGAAACACCTCCCCTCCATCCCACACTCCAGGGCCCTGAATGGGTTTACGTCTCTTATTTGTAGGATGGCTGGCTTAAAGATATCATCTGATTGGCTGGATGTGGAGAGCGATCCATCTAGAGGCATGGAAAAGCTATGGGTCTGAAACCTGGCTTTAAGCCTTTCTGCCTCTTATCTAGGAGAGGCATCACTGGAGCCAGCGTGAATCTCCCTGTATGACCCAGGGCAGAGCCATCCTGACAGACAGAGGGCACTGAGGTCGCGCTCAGAACTAAAGCAATGGAAGCCACAGAGGTAGCCAGCCATTGTCACCTGTCACCCAGGAACTAGGAACTAAGAGCAGGCACTCCAGAGGACAACCCACACCTGGAATTCCCAGACAGATGCTGAGGTGGGGGGGACCCCCTACTGTTACTTTATTCACACCGACAGCAGCTCCAGAGAGACCCTAATTAATATTCCCAACATTTGCACTTCAGGCTAATTACAGCTAATATTTAATTAAGATCACTGTACTGCCTATGGAATTACCTTTCACCTACCCAGGGCTCCAGGCATGCCTTTGTTTCCTCTCTAAGGGATTGTTCCTCGATTCTTAGCTCAGCTGGAACGTATTTCTGGAAAAGCACACAAAGGGTAGGGGCACAGGGGTACCTTCTCCCACTCTGGGTCATGGCTCATCTCAGGCTCATGACTGGGCTCCTGTGGAAAGCTGAAGCCACCTCCCTGTCGCTGATGGTGACAGGCAAAATTATTGGGAGCATTCTGGCCAGACATTCCCTCATTTGCAGAGGCTGCTGCCTCCTCTTTCCCCAATGCCACCACCCCCCACTTTCCCGAAATAAACAGAATAATCACAGAGACATGAAGAGGGAGGGTGCCTGTGGGTGGGCATCCCTTCTCCTTGACGGGGAGGGGATGGCTTTGTAAGTGTCCCCCCCGTATCACCCCCCGCACACAAAAGCTTCTGCAAAGCTAACATCCCATTTCCAGTTCCAGAATGTTCTTGGGTTGCTGTTAAATACACAAAAGGGGGAGGGGGAGGGGGGTGGAAAGAGCTTAGGATCTCAGGTTTTAAAACTCCCTCTTGCTACTGCAGGTCTGAGCAGGAGCTTGAACTAAAGCGCCTCTCTACGTGGGGAGAATGCTGGAAGGGACGACACCCATCAAGACGAGCGGTACCCAAACCAGACGTGGTGAACTGAAACCCCTGTGTGACTACTTAGGAGGAAAACGACAACGGCAAGAATTAAACCACAAAAGGAGCCTGGGCGTGGATGAATGTACAGTAACCATCCCACCTCTGGTTCTACGGCACTCTTGGAATTCATTAATTAGAACAGCTCGGAGAATACCATGAGGACATGGAACTCTATAATTATTCAAGATGGCCCGATGGGTAGTTTTCACTGGGTGACTGAGGGCAAAAAGATTATTAAAATGCAATCAAGTCTCATTCCTAAAAGCAAGAGAAAAAAAAAAAGAAGTCATTTCAATTTAAGTATTTTACTGAAGCATGAAATAGAGTATGGCTGCTATTTTAAGACAAACAACGGTAATCTGGCGATTGAGCAGAGCACATCCAGACGTTCACAGAGCCCCTCCCCGGGCCACTGAAACACACTGGACCTTTCCGTCCGCACCGGGCGGGGGCTCAGGAGAGGACCTTCACGGGGGCTGCTGTTTAGGGCACAGCCCCCTATTCTCCCATTAAGCCCCCAGCGATTTCAATCAAGGAGTTTTGGAAGAGCTAAAGAGAGAGCCAAGGGAGATAGCCAGTCACATCTGGCAAAAGAGTTTGGTAGAAATTGAATGTGAATCCCATGTCAACCATGGCAGGGTAGAAAATGGTCTGCTCTTGTTTCTCAAACTACCTGCCTCGCCTCAAATATTTTCTTACCTCCGTGTGTGTGTGTGTGTGTGTGTGTGTGTGTGTGTGTGTGCTTCCCCTAAGCTTAAATGCCCCTTCCTCCTTTCCACTGAAATTTTTGTCCCCCCCCCCTCTCTCTTCCTTCCTCCCTCCCTCTCTCTCTCTCTTTCTTCTTCCCCTGAAGAAGCTTGCTCTTGGGTTCAACCCCAATCTTATAACGAAGAAATATCCTAGAGCTGTCAAGACCGAGGTCACAGCCCATACATTCCAGGCAAGTGGCCGCCACTGCAGTGAGACACTGCCACCATGCTGCCACCCGTGGCCCCTGGCAAAGTGAATGCCCGTGGCTAGCTGCAGTTTCCTGTCTTGCTGACAGTTTGCTTTACTTTAGTTTAGCAGCTGGGGCTCACGACTTCTCTGGCAAGGGATGGTTCATCTTTAGTAAAAGCCTCTTGTGCTGCAAGGAGGGAAGCTGCCCAGGCCCTTCCGGGAGGCGCTGGAATAAGTGGGGGTGGGGGGGGAGGAATGCAAAATGCTACCATTAACCTGCTGCTCCTGAGAGCAGCTCAGTGCTACAGAGCAGGATGCGGGGATGCACACACACACACACACACACACACACACACACACTTTATGGACACTCACGTTTCCCCAGAGTGACTCAAGATGGAAACTGGATTCCGGTCAGGGTGAACTGAATGCAAGGAAAGCCTTCTGCCACAATCCCATCGCAACTGGCAGGGAAGAATTAAACAGAAAGCGGCCTACCTGCTGTACCATTTCGCGTGCTCTCTCCTCCAGAAACTTAGCGGCGGTTTAAATCCCACGCCACAGAGCATCTGCCCGACGCCAGGCTGGATTAGGATGCTAGGTGTGTGGGCTGGGCGGCGAGGGTTTGCTGGGGGGGCATCGGTGCCGGGAGACAAGGCTGCCTGGCTGTCTGACCCCCCCGCAACACCGACTGCTCCCCACACCAACCTCAGACAGGAGCTTCCTGGAGAGGGAGCCAGGGCTCCCTCCTCTGGAGGCCGAGTTCCCCACTGAGCAGACAGTGATGAGGAGCAGGAAAACACATGCACATGCGAGCATGCACGCGCGCTCACGCACACGCACACACGCACACAGAGCACTCGACTGCATTAAAAGCTGTTTAAAAAACATTAGAAATGCTATCATATGCATAGCCTGGAGCTGGAATTTTTCATTACTAAACTAAATATACGGTATGCAAAGTTATAGAAAAAAAAGCCACCAGGGAGCTTGCTATTATCTTTTTCTGTTTTCTTTTTTTTTTTAAGGAGGCAAGGGGGGCAATGTTTAGGGGTGAAGGATGCTCAAAGAGACAGTGATACAGACACAGATACATGGAATCAAAAATATCATGTTGGCACAGATGCAGAACGGAGCTGCACGGTTAGCTGTACACTGACTGGCAAATGCTAGAAGTTATGATTACCAGAAAGAGCCCTACGTGCAGCAGCTTGGCAGACTGGCTGATCTTAGACGAGGTGACTGCATTGCTCGGAACCTCAGCCACTGTTTCCGTGTGATGACAGAGTCAGCGTTGAATAACCTCATGATTCTACTGGGAGGTCCCACTTATTTCTTTAATTAATTTCTAATTGCCTTTAAGCAGTGGTTCAGAGTGGCTTCAATTCCACATGTCTTTTTTTATGAGTACCAGGTATCTTTAGGAGAGATGGGGAAGGAGGATGGAAGGACTGACAATGATGAAGATGTGTTGTAAGGATGAAATTAAAAGTCAAATTACCACACCCACACCCCCCCCCCACACACACCCCCACACACGCGTGCGCACACAACGCCAAGGCACCTAGGATACCTTCACTCACTCACACTCATTTACTCCCATTCAGTCAAGTGGAAGTGAAAATCCCGAACCATCTTGCGTTTAGAGGCCTAAGTCTCAGAGATAATGTCAGGTTTATCAGTAAAAGAACTAAGGGCTGACCACAGGATTCTCAGTATACGTCCAGGACTTCCCTAGCAGAGGATTACAAAAGCTCAAAAGCTAGGTACATAAGGTCAGCCAGGATGAGACTAAATGAAAGGAACTCTAGGATATGGAAATAAGAGCTTTATCTTGATTGTCGTTCTTAAAGAAAGTACTATGTGAGTTTTTCTTCTCTCTCTTTTTATTTTTGTCCCAACTCCTTAAGTTGGGAAGTAAACCTGGATGAACAAGACCAGTGCCAGCCTCGATTTCTCTCACTTCCCATCATACCCGCCAAGACAGCAGGTAATCAGCCTGAAAATTCCAGCCGCTTCAGGAGGTAAGCAGGCGTCCTTCTTTGAATTGCTTAACCCAGAGCCCCACAGTCTTTCTTATCTGATCCCAGCTCTGCAACTGAGACCAGTACACAGCCCAGAGTCCACATTCAGCCCTCACTGGTCCTCGCAAGGCACAATTTCTTTTTTCTTTCTCTTTTTTTTTGGGGGGGGTGGTCAGTCCTGGGGCTTGAACTCAAGGCTTGGGCACTAACCTTTGAGAAGTTTTGTTTTGTCTTTTCTTTTTTTTTTGGCACTGGGGACCGAACCCAGGACGTTGCACTTGCTAGGCAAGCGCTTTGCCACTGAGCTATATCCCAGCCCTCCTTTGAGATTTTTTGCTCAAGGTTAGCACTCTAGCACTTTGAGCCAAGCACCACTTCTGGTTTCCTATGGTTCACTGAGGATAAGAGTCTCATGGACTTTGCTGCCTTGGCTGGCTTTGAACTGTGATCCGCAGATCTCCTGAGCAGCTAGGATGGCAGGCGTGAGTCACTGGCGCCCGGATGGAGATGAATTCCTATACTTGGATGGAGGTGGTGGTGACGTGGGGTGATGGGGATGATCTGTGTGACGGCTGCGTGACAGTAGCGATGGTGGTCATGATGAAGCTCAGTGGTCGTGTTAGCTGGCAGAAGCATCTTTTCTTTCACAATAACGATGCACCACTTACCATTCTAAATTCTGTGGTCTACGTCCCCTCACTTCACGACTCCCTTAAGACATACTGCTTTCCTCTTTTCCGAAGTCCATTCCTGTCTCCTCCTCACACTCTGTGTCCCTCCACAGCCGAATGTGGACTCAAGTCTAGCCTGGCTTTGGACATACAGGAAGACCCCTGGCATGGCCTCGGGGCCATCATCCACCCCAGCAAACCATCCCTCAGAACAGCAGTGACCACCGCACAGCTTCCCCGCAAGCAGCTGGCTACCTCTCATGTTCATGGTCTCTCCGGGGAGGCTGGGAGGGGACAGAGCCACCCTGTCACCACCTGACAGAACCCCAGCGCAGGGAGTGGGCAGCAGGCTTGCCAGGACCAGGCCTTGCGACGTCTGCGGAATGTTCCGTTCTTATTTCCCATTTGGAGTTACAGAAGGCGACGTAGAGGATGTTTTCCCCGCTCCTTACAAGTTAGGGGCGGTGAGTTACTGTGCCACACTAAAGATGACATGGAAGCCCCGCAAAATCAGCAGCAGGAATTGGAGTCTGCGAGTGGGAAGGGGGAGGAGCGGACGAGCGGAGAGGGAGATGCTCACAGTGGAGAGAGACATCCTAAGGTAATGAAAATACACCGAGAAAGGGAACTCGGCAAGACTACTGGCTATTGTCCTGAGGGCGTGGTGCTGGCCGCCATGCCTTGCAAGCTCCACCTGGCTGCATGTGTCCCAGCTCATCTGTGAGGGGAGAGAGGAGAGGAGCCGCCAGCTGAGCCTTGCTTAGGATACAGGGTCCGCCTCCACCGACCAGCCCAGGAGCTCTCTGAGGAACTCGACTTCAGTGCACCCGCTTGAGAGGTAAGGAAAGATAAGGTTTTATGACATTCTCAAGCCAAGATTTGCTTCCCAAAGGTGGGTTCCATCTGGGGGCCTGTGTTGGGCCTCTGTGGGCTGAGACAGAGACTGAAATTTGGAAAGGGTGTGATAAGACGTCCTGGCATGTCCAGAAAGCATCCTAAACAGGAGGTTTAGAAGTTTCCATTCATCTCATCCTCGGATGCGATACTCAGATGCAGAAGGCTACTGAAAACATTTTTAAAAATTTTTTTTCTGGTACTGGAGCTTGAACTCAGAACCTCACGCTCAACTGGGCTTGCCTGCTCACAGAGGATGCTCTACCATACGAGCCATGCTCCAGCCTTGACAACAACAGTTGTATAATTTCCGTTACAGACGCCTGCAAACATGGAAGTCCCTCAGGGAAGCCCACAGCCTCCCAAAGGCACGGACGCGGCCTTCGTCTTTTGGGTGAGAAGCCTTGGGAGGCTAAGCACATGGCCAGGGGTCACTTCAAGGGCACTGAGTGAAATTTGTCCCAGGACAATCTGAAGCTCAGTTGCCGTGGCTATTTTCCCATCAACATCATCCTAGCCCCCCACAGCCCCTTCCACCCTTCCATCATCACAAATAGAGCTGAGTGGTAGAAGGCCAAGGGGACATACCGAGAATTGAGCCACGTATGCAAAGAGTGCTTTCAACAACAACAACAACACTGTTTTCATCAGGGAAGGAACAGAAAAATGCATTTAAAATGATAACATAGTAAAGACCCTTCTCTTCCTGGGTAGAGAGTAAATCTCAATCCTAAAAAGACTGACAATCCATCTCCTTCTCACCAGCCCCCATTTTTCTCCAGAAAATGGGGGAAGCGAAGCTCGGCACAACCACCAGTGTACCATCAGTGTCAGATCCACATTCAAGATGAATTTACATGACTGCCTCCACGCCGTTCCTTCTTCGCTTACAGAGACTCACAAAACAGAAAGGAGTGTTCCCTGCAAAAGCTGCTTCATGGATGCCCGACAGACAGGATTCTGGCATCCCCTTGTGATGCCAGCTTCATCATAGTCCGGTCTGGATAGATTTGGGGATAGGGATGGGGGCGAGAGACAACGTGCTTTCTAAGAGACAAGATGCACAAGCTGAACAAAGTCATGGGGGGCAGGGGGAGAAGGGAACTGAAAGCTTCACCGTGTCTCACTGGGCCTGTCCATAGCTCCTGGGTCACATGGGGAGGAGAAGCATATACTCTCTGTATTGGGGGGATGAGAAGTCTACCAAAGGAAGGAGCAGGTGTGTGGACACGAATCAGGGCAAAGCACATGTACCGTTGCAGCACATACGGAGGGATTCACCACAATCATTGCTTCTCATACCTAGCAGAGTGCAGTGGTTTCCGTTCAAGACAGCTCATACCCCACTGCCATGAACGAACACACACACACACACACACACACACACACACACACACACACACACACACACACACACACACACACACACACCCCTTCTTCTTCAGCCCCTTCCAAACTCCAGATACCGAACCAAAGCTGGGGGTTTAGTCAGAAGCCCATCCTGTGGCTCTGAGGAGGTCTAGCTCGCTAGCATTTCACAGTGGTATCGCATTTCAAGTGTAGCACAATCAGTGGGGTGGGGAGGAAGGAAGAGAGAACAAGAAAGGTTATCTTCTGAGTCACAGCAGTGACAAAATAGGGGGGCCAACTGGAGATGTGCGGATTGCAGGATTGTAAGGTTCACGGTGGCAGAGACCCCGGTCCACCTTACAGAACGGCGTGCACGGAAGATGACCAGAGGGCAAACATGAGCGTGAACGTGATGATCCAGTGCAGCGAGGCCAGGGGGAGGAAGAGGAGGCACAAGAGGAAGCGATGTACCCTGTATCTGTGGTGTTACCTCCATATGTGAACGTTTCCAATGAACCTACCACGCCACACCCCAGAGTGAACTTGGAACTGTCTAATTTCTTCACAAGGAAGCCACGTGTCTCTTCAAAAGACTGTAAGCTCCTTAAGGGCGTGCAGCTGTCATGCACATCATTCAGGTTTGCCTCCCACCCCTCTGCCTTTTGTAATCAGGTATGTGACATGATAAATATCAGAGGGCTTGCGTTCCCCTCGCTTGCTGAAAGATGTCTGATCTGGTTACTGTAACAGGCAAAGATGATAAAATATGACCTTGTCTTTCATTGCGTGTTGCGTAAGTTTCAGCCTGTAATAGTTTGCCAACTGAAGAGAAAAAAAAAAAAGGAGGGGAGGGCTGTCATAAAATGAATTATAGTTGGACTTGGAAGAAATGAAATTAGGAGAGACTGCCAGAAAGCAAGGGCAGCAAGCCATTCAAATAGGCGAGAACGCGCTGTGCATGTAATTGTTTTTCAGCAGCTGAGACTGAGCATCTGCTGGACGCCAGTGCAATGGTGGAGTTTGGGCCGGCGTCACCCCCAGAGTAGTTGATATACCCTAGTACCTCCGTAGCTATGGGCAGGTCAACATCTCGGGGCGGTCCAGGAACACATAAGAGCATGTAGCAGGAGGACAGAAATATAAAGCACTGAAAAGGGTTGACCAAGAAAGGCTTTCCAGAGGACAGAAGTTTAAGCATGTGGTTGAAGAGTGGGCAAAAAATAAAAAATAACTTAAGTGGTAAGACAGATCAATGAGGCTCGACCCAGGAAGGTCAGCCAAATGTGTGGACAGGTGCAAACATCTTGATGCCACAAGTACACGACCTCATTTCCCCCGAGATCCAGGACCCACAGAGGCTCAAGGAAAGCCAGAAAAGAAAATGGGGTTCTGAGGTTCTTAATGGCAGAAATCCAGGACCAAGAGCAGAGCTTCACATGGAGAGGGTGGCTGGAATGTTCTGACGTGTACAGGAACAGAGAGATTGCTACACCGTGGTGAAATAAAAAGGACTAACCGTGGCCCAGGGCCACACTCAGCTCTTGAAGGGGAAGAGGAGGGGAGGTAAGAAAGGACAACCATTTAAACTATACGCAGGGTCTTAAATTTGCATATGAAGAAATAAATGGAGGAAATAAGTAGTCGATTAAAGCTGAAGAAGTCAGAAAACCATTATCTTCCCCATCAACACCTCCACAGCTCACCCGGAATAGGATGGAAAGGTGACGGGGACACTTTCACATTTTTTTCCTGATCCTGGGGCTTGAACTCAAGGTCTGGGCATTGTCCCTGGGCCTCACTGTGCCCAAGGCGAGTGCTCTTCCACTTGAGCCACAGTGCCATTTCTGGTTTTCTGGAGTCTCGTGGAGTTTTCTGTCTGGGCTGGCTTCAAACTGTGATCTTCAGCTCTCAGCCTCCTCAGCCAGGATTACAGGTGTGAGCCGCCAGGACCCATCTTCCACATGGTTTGTTTTTTTTGAGCACCATGTCAATATGGTGTGAGATGGAAACCACTCATGACCATACACAAAAGAACTCTGGGCTAAGTTAACCCACTGATAATTTCCAAGGTTGGACAGTTAATTAATATTCCAGCTTGATTAATTAAACTGGGATATAAGGTAACTATGTAGCATTCTCCGTGTGTGTGTGTGTGTGTGTGTGTGTGTGTGTGTGTGTGTGTGTGTGTGTGTGTGTGACTAAACAGCTCAACCAAGCAGTGTTGTTTTACAAACTAACCAGAAATTCTGAATTGAAGTCAGGTTCACCATTGGCTAGCAGCTCAGTTGAGGTGGGATTGAACTTCAACCATTCAAATATCCAAAACCCCAGCTCCTTCATGACAGGAAGCTACCATCTTGGTGACCAACAGACTGTCTTGAGAAATGTTCTCATAGAGATGTACCCAGAAGTTGGAAGTCTGCTTTCATGTCACCCCAGATTTGTCCTCCTAAAATTCTTGGCTTTCCCTGATCAGGCCTATAACCTCACCCCCAATTTAGCCCGAAACAGAACGCAGCTCCCACCTCACCAGAGATGGAAATGGCCAGGCCAGATTTGTGTGTTAGCAAGGCTACTGAGAGGCTGTGGGCTGGCCAAGGAGAGAGGGAACCAGAGAACCGCTTTCCAGATCTGTGCCAGCAACGTTAACTTTATCTCAGTCTTTTCTGTATGCTTTACAAAATACCAACTTTAAAATATTTTATTTCAGTATGATTCCAGCGATCTACCCCTCCCCCAACAAAAAGTACCCATTAGAAGAAAATCACAGGTCATGTGGAAACCGCACTGTTAGATCTAGCATTATTATCACTATTCTGGTTGTTGGTTATGGGGATTGAACTCAGAACTTGGTGCTGTCCCTGAGCTTTATTTGTGCTCAAGGTTAGTGCTCTGCCACGGCTCTATTCCCAGTTTTCTGGTGGTGGAGATAAGAGTCTTTTCTGCCTGGGCAGGCTACAAATCACGATGCTCAGATGTCAGCCTCTCGAGTAGCTAGGCGTGAGCCACCAGCCCATGGCGTGTATGGTATGTTTTGAGGCAGGATATCCTGGGATTCTTAAGCCAGCTTGTAATCTTTCTTAATGAGAGTACTAAGGAGGTCAAATGAAACGAAACAAAATGTTTAATAGAGGGTTCATGGCTGGAATATAGATTGATTCAAGTACGAGAAGGCCTACCGTAGACGCAGCCAAGCACTTGAGTATGTACCATGGGTGGGAGGCAGGGAGATGAGGAGGATGATAACGGTGTTTCATAGAGTCCTTTGCATCTTAGATGACATATCCATTTTCTCACTAAATGTGTGCAAGAATTCTGAGTTGAATATTATAAACTCCCGTTTAAAAGGAAGAGGAAACTGAGCCTCAGAAGAGAGGAAGGACAAAGATGCTGCCAAGAACTGCTAGAATGTGAACTGGCCTGGCTCGTCCAACAGACCACTCTCCTCTGTGCTCTGTAGGAATTCTCTAGGATTTTTCCCTCATTGTTTTCCTCTCTATAGGGGAAGTCTTGTGAAGATTCTAAGAGATTTATAAAATAAACTCACATGACAGTTTTCAACGAGATTGTGCTTGTTTGGGGGAAAAAAATAAAGGATGATAACTTGGTTCTCGACACTGAGGAACCTTCTAGAATGCTAATCGACTCTCTCAGGAGGCCTTCTGTTGGAATGTGGGTTTTTCTCTTAGGAGGTGCATGACTTTCAATGAAGTAACACCTCTCCCTTTTTCCTCAGCCTGCTTCTTGTGCAGGGGATACTGACAGCACAGTCTTTGTGGAGTCATTTGTGTCGTGAATTCAATAATCCCTACACGTTTCCTATCACTCTGCTCTCACGAAATAAGCATTCAGTACCTATTTGTTACAATAATGATCGTGTCTCTGCTAGTTCTGTTGCTCTTGTTGCTTTAAAGAGAAATGACCTGGATGGTGGTATACACTGGGTGAAGGAAAATGTCACAGAAAGATAGAATCCATCTAAACTCAGCCTGGGATACAAGGAGCAGGGGAAAAAGACAGATCAAACGTGACTCATCAAACTCACGATCACACCGGAACTGCACATTGGGAAAATGAAATATTACCCCTCTTCCTGTCCTCCCCCCACCTCTCCAGGGCCAGGAATGTGGAAACGTTACCCCAGAACTGTGCCTTAGAAGCTTGGAAACAGCCTTGGCTCTCATTCACCTAAAATCAGCTGGTGAGGCACTGGTTGTTCTGTGTTCAGGGCAGTCCGGGTTCTAGCTAGACCCTGGGCTAAAACTCAGATGCGGAACTGAGAAGTGTGCCATTGCAAAAACCAGAAAGAAAGAAAGAAAACGATCATGTAGATATTTACATACATACGTATAATGCCCCGGATCCCTTTCCCGCCTGCACCCCTTTTCCAGCAATTTCCAGTGGGCCTGGGATTTTCACACATACGTCCATACATATACATACCCACACACATATAAACATGCTGCTATCAGAGTCACTCCTCTGTCACCCTCTCCTTTCCCCGTCACATCTTCTGGAGTCTCCCTTATACAAACAAGTCTTCTTCTTCCACAATCCTGTCATTTTAATTTGGTCCTGATACTATGTGTGAGCAAAACCACAGGCAGATTCTCTTTCGGACAGCAGCTTATGTTGTCTAGCTGGATGGTCACCAATCCCTCCACTTTCCTGCAAACACTGTAATGTCTTTGTTTCCAAATGAATTAATACTCCATTGTATACTTGTACCATATGTTTAAAATCTGGTCATCAGTGGATGGTAACTTAGGCTGATAGGAATTACACTGCATGGAATCCCCCTAAGTTGCTCTGATAAGTCATGTTACGTAAGTCGTAATGAGACCTAATTTATGTGTAGTTTTCAACCACGCCGCTGGCTCTTGCTGTGTATCCTGGGTTAACGTTGAACCCCTGATCCTTCCATTTTGCTTCCTGAGCAGGGCAAGGGTAGAGAAATGAGAGAGGAAAGACAATGGAGAGTCCCCTGGGAGAGGAGGTGGAGGAGGCTGTGTGAGGCAGGGCAAGGCCCCTAAGGAGGAGCTGAGGGGGTGTGTGGTGCAGGCCTGGGCCTCCAGACATGGACACGCTCCCATGGCAGGCGGGCGTGTGAAGTCACCTTAGGGCAGGTCAGCAGAGAGAGGAAAAGGGGGCCCCATGCTCACCCATGTCCCTCTTCAGAAACCCCATGTGGCGCACCCCCTCTCTGAGGAATCACCTACTGTGCGAAGGTCCCGAGACCCCCAGGACACTGTGCTATGCCATCACACAAAGCAAGGACTGGGATGTACCAATGTGGAACCTTCCCTTAGGGCTCTGGGTGGCCAAGGTATCCTCCCATCACAGCAAAGCCATCCAAGAAGGAACTCCATCCAATATACATCTCTCTATATACATACTGTATAGTATACTATAATATATATGATACACTCAATTATATAATTCATACTTATATGGTAGATACATCAGCTTACTTTTTTTTTCTCTCTCTTTTTTTTTTTTTTTTGGCCAGTCCTGGGCTTGAGCTCAGGGCCTGAGCACTGTCCTTGGACTTTCTCAAGGCTAGAGCTCTACCACTTGAGCCTCAGCACCACTTCCGGCTTTTTTCTATGTATGTGGTACCAAGGAATTGAACCTGGATCTTTGTGCATGCAAGGCAAGCACTCTACAAACCCCCGGCCCCTATCAGCCTACGCATGTGTGTGTGTGTGTGTGTGTGTGTGTGTGTGTGCGTGTGTGTGTGTGTGCGTGTGTGTGTGTGCATGTGTATGTGTGTGTGTGCATGTGTGTGTATGTGTGTGTGTGCATGTGTGTGTGTGTGTATGTGTGTGTGTGTGTGTGTGCGTGCATGTGTGTACAAAGAGAAGCAGATTTGGAGTAAGAGCGCCCTGACCTGGGACAATTCATTTCATTTTCTGATATCATGTTACACACCTCAATAATGAATAGAAATAAAGTCTTTGCGTCATATATACATGCATATATATGAGAGCTATATGAGATATATACATAATTTATTTTTCTATTATATTCACTACAACAACTCTTTTTGTTGTGCTAGTGATTGTAGTCACATTCTTGCACTTGCTAGGTAGGTGCTTTCCCATTTGAGCCATGCCTGCAGCCCCTTTTCACGTCAGTTCTCCTTTGGATATGGTTTTGCTATGCTTGCCCTAACTCCATCTCAGGCCTTGGTCCTCCCACTCATGCCTTCCTGTGGCCCTGGGCTTAGCTTTGAGCCATCCCACCTGGCACCAGCTCTTCACTTCTCCTGCTTCGAGATACAGCTTATCTTGTTTTACCAAGACCAGGCATCGCTGGGCAATACGAAGCTTAGTAAACGCTGCCTGCCCACAGCCATCTTCAACCAGAGTTGAACTTCTGAGCTGGAGCCCAGTTACAGTTTCAAACTACTTCCTTAAGTCATCGCTCCTGCCCCAAAGTATCCAGGAGTAGAAAAAGTCAGAGCTGAGCTTATTTTCATTCTTCCCTGTGAACGTATTGTCGCTTCCTCTGTCAGACTCCAGCCCTGCAATGGAGCAGGCAGCCCTGGATAGTTAAAGGAATCGGAAATGCTCACACTGAAAGAAGAGTCACAGACCCATCCACCCAGGGGAATGGCGGCAAGTTCCAACACAGGCGGAGAATCTAATCTCATCAGAGACACAGCCCGGCGGAGCACGGAGCCTGTCCCCAGGCCGGGCAGAGTTGCAGCCACAAGACCAGAACCACACAGCTATTATTATTACTATGGACGTCGGAGCTCTTAGTGAGGCTAAGTTTCATTCTTCTCTCAGTAATGAGAAAAGCATCTGCCTTGAAGAAGGAGAGAAAGTCAAATCACACATTGGTGCCAATTCATTTTGGCTTGGAAGATGGCTGGATGGTTTGCGGCCTGCACACTGCCTGGGAACTGTGTAGATACACGGCACTAATGGGGACTGAAAGGGGAGGCATCGGCCTAGCTTTGTGTGTATAAAATGCATTGTGGAGAGAAGCACCCTGGACTAAGAGCATCGTCGTTTCACTCCTTAATCTCTGACCTGGGACAACTCATGTCACCTTTTGATCTCACAGTACAACCTCAGTCAAGAGGGGAAATGAAGTCTGAGCATGCTGCCATGTGAGTGAATGAAGAACAATGCTCAGGCCTGGGGTGCAGACAAGTCCGGGAGTGACCGAGGCCAAGCACAGGTCCTGAGGGCCAGGCCCCAGGCTTCCCACAGGCTCAATAATCCTCTCCTCTGTGGTGTTCTCATCTCCACAAGGAGAAGAGCTTCGGTGGCTTCTAAAAAGGGTGACTTGAAGATGAACTTCTATCACGCTTCTTAGCGTCACGCATGGGCACGGATGTGTTAGGGTCTTAGATTAACAAACGTAGCCATTACTAGGAGAAAATAATCATTGTCAAAGTTACTGGCAGCCATTTCTGGTACTGGGAGACATTTAACCAAAGGTACCTTCCAAATTACTTAAACGCCAGTACTGCTGAATGAACCCAGACTTCAGCCGGAAGCACCCCAGTGCTACATCATAGCTAGCCTATGGAAAGATAAGAACAAACAGCAAGGCACACACAGACAGAGGCATAAAAGACGGGGTTCGGCCCACAGGGACACAGTGAAGGACACATCGAGATTCACAGACTATGTACAGTATCTCCTATAGGTCAGCAGCTTCATATTCACCTGCACACATGCTGATACGTAGATACTCAGACAGAGCTATGTAAGCAAATGGATGGGTATACACATTCATACAGTTTTTGCCAGTCCTGGGCTTGAACTCAGGGCCTGAGCACTGTCCTTGGGGCTTTCTCAAGGCTAGAGCTCTACCACTTGAGCCACCGCACCAATTCTGGCTTTTTTCTATATATGTGGTACCAAGAAATCAAACCCAGATCTTCGTGCACGCTAGGCAAGCACTCTACCACTAGGTCAAGCCAAACTCCCTGCCCCAGCTATTACTATAGTTTTACAATCAAAACTAGGTGCATGGTTATCTAACTACCCACCTATCATCTATCTATCTGCCTATCTCTTCTCTACCTATTATCTACTGCCTACCCATCTTCTTCACCATGATCCCATTAGCACCCATTTGTCAGCCACCTACCTACCGCTTCTCCATCTATCCATTCTCTAGCTATCAGTCCACCAATTATCTATTGATTATCTACCCAGTTATCACTTATCTATATATTTACCTCATCAAGATCACCATCTACCATCTATTTGTCATCTATCTACCAACTGAGTATCCACCTACCCTTCATCTATCTACATGTCATCCACTCTCTATCTTCCTCCTTCTCCTCCTCCTCCTCTAAGTATTATCTATCACCTCCCTATTTACCTACCTATTATCTATCCACTTATCATCTTTCTATCTATCTCTACCTGTATACTAACATACAGTAAGGAAGGAGATAAAAGGAGCAGAGGGAAGAGAGGGTTTGCCCTGCTCGAGGCCTCTCCACCAGGCTAAGCGGCTGTGCTGAGCGCGGAGCCCCTCCTGCCTGTGGGGCCCGGTGCACACTGCAGATGAAGATGTGAGGATGCGCAGCTCATCAATCACCCTCACACAGGGACGCAGAGCCAGGCACCGCGGCCTGCTCAGGTCTCTTCCCTCTGACAGCAGCTCTTTAATTAAACAGCACCTCCAGTGATGGCTTCCACGCAGCGTCCCCTCTGTGCACAGGGGTGGGGCTTCCTGTAATCTCCACTCCAGAGTTAACAAGAAACCAGGCCCAGAAAACAGAAATCCATCCAAAAGGATGGAGATCCCCGAGCAGAAATTATTGGATGATGGTAATAAAGATTTGCTTTTCCCTGGAATTGAGAGGGACTTCATTAAGCTGCAGCTTTCCTTTTTTCTCTCTCTCTTTACCCAGGACCTCGTCAACAGAGCTACCCAGGGTTTTAACGCAAATTGCTTTTGGACCCTCCGATGGCCAGTGAGAAAGTACTTGTCATGCATCAGACGGCTGGGCCGACAGATCTGTGTGGGGAGGTGGAGGGTCTTCAGGTGGGGAACACATGCCTGGTATTTGGGCAGCATGTATCTTTCCATAAGCAGTGACTAGAATTGTGTCTCTGTGCATGGATCTGACATGGTTTCTGGGTATAGCTGTGCATGGAAGGCTGCGGTTCTGGGTATAGCTTTGTGCATGGAAGGCATGCTTTATGGGTGGTATGTTTCTGTGACCAGCCTGCCTGTCTGCACATAATAAAGCACTTCCACAAGGACCCACTCACAGGACAACGAAGTTGCTTGCACACACATACCAAAAGGAACCACAAAACAGGAAATCAGCAATCTCGTTCTGTACATAGCCAGGGAAGAATCATCTTCAGATTTGGGGCCCCCACATTTCTGTTGCTGCACTCAAGCGAGTGCAATCGTAAGCGAGAAAGCAAAGTGGTATGTACCTGAGTGGGTATGGCTTTGAACCAATAAATCTTTGTTTAAAGGAGAAGACAGTGGGCCATGTTTATCCGTGAACTGTCTGGTATTAAATACTGTGTCTCCATGAGTTGAGCACAAAATGATTTGGGGAGCCAACGATGATTGACAAAATATTTAATATTCAGTTATTAGAGAGACTGGGGAGTACTATATATATATGCAATGGTAATAATATATATTACATAATGCAGAAGTTGGTATCACTTAAACACATTCTTATCTAGAGTGTTTTATCTATTTAAAACCTCTCCACAGAGGCGGCTGATCCTCGTGACTGGAATCTTAGGGATGAAGACACTATCATTTGGGGACTGCTGTGCCCCAAGACTCAGACCACAGGCACAGATCATCCACCTCATTAAAAAACAAAGTAAGAAAGCACCATGTCAGAGGATGCCACATGCAGATGGATTCTAAGGAGATCTGGAGATCCATGAGGCACGTGAATCCACCTGTAACTCAACAAGGAAGAGGATGGTGGAGGGCAGGCAAAAATACGGAAGGAAGGAAAATGTCTTCCACGAATGTATAGGCCACAGCGTGTAGCAAGATGAAACATGAAGGAATCACCTCTGAGTGATTCTGACCCTTGGAGAGAGGAGACAGCACTCTGTGTGTGTGTGTGTGTGTGTGTGTGTGTGTGTGTGTGTGTGTGTGTGTGTGTGTGCGTGTGCCTGGGTAAATTGAGGGCTTGCAGTTGTAAAACAGAATCACACACAGCTGGGTGAACTCGTGCCTCTTTTGTGCACTTCTGGAGGTGTTTACAGTGGGCTTGGAGGCATTTTCTCTGAGTTATTAAGCTTCTTTTACAGATGTAGCATGAACCTTTGATTATTCCAAAATGGAAAAAAAATACGATGGATTAATACTAGGGGATTTAAGCCCTCATACAAATCTTGAGACAGGAACATGAAACTCAGTTGAATTTCTGAGCAAATGAGGACATATGGGTTGGGACAAATGCCTTCTTTACTATCCTGATGCTAAGAATATCTGCAGTCACCAGGGAATCCAAAGGTGGCTGTTAAACCAGACGGGAGCAGAGGCCAGGCAATATCAGTGCAGACACATGCAGAAGGGACGTCCGGGAGACTGCCCCTCCCGCCTTAAAGCTCGACACTACAGAGCTTTGGTGGAAAAAAAAATAAAACTCAGCCACTTTGGAAACCAGAGTCTCGCTATCTTACATATGAAATTTAGACAACACCATCCCACTCTGTAAGACTGATCGGAAGGAAGGAAGGAAGGAAGGAAGGAAGGAAGGAAGGAAGGAAGGGAGGGAGGGAGGGAGGAAGGGAGGGAGGGAGGGAGGGAGGAAAAAGGGAGAGGGGGAGGGAGGGAAAAGGAATTATGTATCCTTATAGCAAGTACTCAAATCCCATAGAGGTAACAATAAAACAAAATGTCCACTCACAGGTGAATGGAAGAACGGATTGTGATGAATTCACACTATAGAATATAGCTCGGCAATTCACAGAACAAAACGTGAATCCACACAGCCCCACACAGGTATCACACATGCAGCAAGGCCAGTAAGAACATGACTCCATCGCTCAGAACTGCAGGCCAACAGCCATATAGTACCACAAGTACCAGAGCCTAGGGAAGGGGTCACGTAAGCCACGAGGGGGATGCTGTCGTGCTGACTGGCTCCTCAGCTGGCACTTCCCCACGGAAGCCATGCCTCCAGCCCTGCCTTCTCTTGCTTCACCAGGGATGGAATCCCATGGAATTTTCTGCCATGGCTGGCTTCAAATAATGATCCTCCAGGTCTCAGCCTCTGAAGAGCTATGATGACCCTGAGTCAGTGCCTGGGGTACGTGGGTACCTTTTATATGAACAGTGGGGTGCTTATTGATTGATCGATGAAGTTCTCTGTACCCCAACCGTTCAGAGGAACTGAATGTGGACAACACCTGGCCTGTAGGCTCCGCCACAAGTGAGGTGAAGTGGACACTGTCTGGGTGGAGACTGCTTGCTGTGCTCTCTGCCTGACTACACACTGGAGCCAGGGCCCCGAGTCCCCTGTCACCTTGAATACTTAGACCCGTAGAAAGTCCATCCTGGACAATATTCACGTTTTCTGCCCTGGGGAGCAAACAACGTGCTGGTTTCCCCTCTCCACCACCACGCTTCTTGTATTCTCCAGCTAAAACCCCATGAAGTAAACAAGACTGGCAACTTAGCCATTCTGTCTGGATCCTGACACCCCAGAACCCATTAGTCATCTGATTATTATCTATGTGCTCCCACATGATTGTCCTTCCCCAGGAAGGAGAGGTGAAGCCTCTTCCAGGGGCCCCACAGTCGGTGACACCGGGGACCGCTGCGCTACCATGTCGGGCCTGCCAGGGTCTCACGTTGATTCTCTTAGTCCACAATCTACGTGTTGGGCTCGCCTGTCTTATCCCTCTTCCACAAGCCCACTCTCCCACACAGTGAAGGCGGTGAATGGATGCCATGTGCGCTTCTGAGATGAAAAGGAGCCCTGGCGCAGGCAGGGGTGCGGCTCCCCTCCCCTCCCACGCTGTTCTAGGCTGTGGTTCACGAGCCGGGTTCGTGACCTGAATGCTGCAAGCACGCGGGGACTGAGCTCTCCCTGCCCTGCAGCCCTGCGGGCCCCAGGTCAGGTCACACCCACACCACAGCCCCCTCTTCCACCCCACAGGGGATGTTCAGGATCTGGGGACACCAGGCGAGCAGCTCACAACACAATCTAGACCAACGCACACACACCAGGAAGGAAATGTCCCAAACTCTGCCCAGCGGGGCCAGCTCCCCACATCAACTCCAAGCCAAGAGGAAAGCCCTGCCGGCAGCTCACTCCAGATTTGTAAAAATAGCAATGAGGAAGAATGTGTGTGGTGCTGGGGTGGGAGGCGGCGCTGAACCGTTTCCTGGAGAAGGAAAGAGTAAGCTTACGGCTGGTCCTGTGGGCTCTGAAGCTAACAGAGCACACTCTGGCTAACCCAGAGTTAAATCTCGTTCCCTATCCTGTCAAGTTGGGGTTCTAAGCTCCAAGCCTGATGATCTACCTGGCCTAAATCATGCGAAATCTGACACCACCCATCAGCGATTTCGGATAGATCCGGCCACGTGTACCTTCTTGCGTGTGACAAGACAGGGGGATGCTGCTGCACAACGCAATGCTGGAGCCACAGGTCATGCAGCCTGCATAGCCATCTCCACCCCTGCTCTGCAGGGCCACGATGCCGACCCGTGAGCCCTGGCAGCTGAGACGTCAAAGCAGGATTACCCGCTTCACACGAGACACACGCCAACTCTTCCCAACAGAAGATGTGCTCGTTGCTTGGTCCGTGCATGACGGGCTGTGGGGATCTACCTCTGAGCGGTAACGTCCTAAACAGCCCTGTGCCTGTACCCTAGTTACACAGCAGGCTGAGATGGGAGGACTGCAGTTCAAAGACAACCCGGGCAGGAAAGTCTGTGAAACTCTTACTTCCACTTAATCTCCAGGAAAGTGGAAGTGGTGCTGGGGCTCAATTGGGAGACTACTAACCTTGAGAGAAAAACCTCAGGGACCATTGTCTAACCCTTGAGCTCAAGCTTCAGGACTAGCATAGAAACACAAAAAAGGGGGGGAAGGAGGGGAGGGGAGATAAAAAGACAGGAGGGGACGGAGGAATGACAGGTTCTGGATTGTTTATTACAAGCCAACATCACTGTCCAGGTATGTGTACATTCTATAGAAATGCCCGTAGACTCATCCACACGTCTCTGAATGCCGCATGGCTCTGAGTCATATTTCCTGCAGAGCTGGAAGACCATTGGCTTGGGCTCCTGACTTCCTGGTTCAAATTATCAGCACACATTAATAGCAAACAAGGATTTCACTGTGCTTCAAAGTTTTACTCTGTGCTCCCTGTACTCTTCTGGTCTTTTCTATTTCTTTTCTCTTTGCTTTTTCTGTGCAGCTGGGACTCGTGCTTGCTAGAGAAGTACTCTACCTCTGGAGCTGCACTGGCTCCCAGCCCCCTCCCCCTTGTATTTGCTTAGGTTGTCTGTGAGATGTGGACGGGGCTGGGATGAAGCCTGTGTATTCACTGAGATGGGGTCTGACGGACGGGCTTCCATCTCCCTAGTAGCTGGGATTAGAGACCTGAGATACCCCATCAAGTGTAACACTTCACCTCCAGCCCCAACAGCTTTACAGAGTCTGTGGTCTGGTGCCCCTTGTACCAAGGGGAATATGCAGAGTGAAATTCCAACGTGAGCCCAGCGACCTGGGCAGAACCAGCAGCCAGGGCCTAGGTGCTCTGTCTCGGCTCTTGGCCTTGTGGCTGATCCCTCTCTACAGGGAGGATGAGGGGCCTCCGGAATCCTCCTGCCTCTCCCCCCAACCCCCAAGGCCCCCCACCCCCTCTCCCAGACACAGCCCCAGGGGCCTCTGCTCCAAGAGGCGCTTCAATTCAGCGTGGCTCTCCGCCATGTGCCCGGGAGGTGCTGGGCCCAGTGGATCATTAACCACGACTCTGCACAAGTGGGTTCCCTCATCCCTCTCGGGCGCCTGGGCCCTGAGAAGGGAGAGGATTTCTCAGCACCAGGAAGCGGCCTGGGCTCTGAGCTCGGCCCAGCACAGGGCTCTTGCCAGGGCCAGAGCTCTTCAAAGGGTGCCCATGCCTGCAGGATGGAGGAGACAGGGCCCCCAAAAGCGCAAGGGCAAAACAGAGAGAGTCGCAGATAATGGAAACAAAAGGGATTAAGACTAATGCTCCCCTGTCATCAAATCTGCTCCTCGTGTGCACACTGTCACCCGGGGAAATGGGTAAATATTAGAGGGTATTGTGTGCCAGCCATATTCTCATTTTTTTTTTCTCTCTCTCTCCCCCTCATCTTCTTTCTCTACAGTCCCGGGGAGTGAACTCAGGGCCTCCTGTAGGCTAGACAGGTACTCAACCATTTGAGTCATTAGCTCTTTGGTCTTATCTTTAAAATAGGATCTTTCCATTCTTTTTAGGGCCAGCCTCCATCTAAAGCCAGGTACCGCTGACTGCAGGCAGGCCTCTCTGTGGCTTACATGCCCTTGAAGATAGAGTCTGCTAACGCTTTCTGGGCTGGCCTTGAACTGCCTTCATCCTCTGTCTGTCTCTCACATAGCTGGGACTAAAGGAGTGAGTGACCATGCCTCTCTTTCCAACCCGGGGGTCTGGTCTGTGATCCTCGCAATTCTCCCGGCCGACAGGTGGCGCTGGATTGTCCAGCCATGGTCCTTTCCCTGGAGGTTTTGGTTCACAGGCATGAGCCACCATATTCAGCCACTGCGTGAGTCTCTATGGAACTCTTAGATCCAGGCTGGCCTTGAACCTCCCTGGCTTGAGCTACTATGCCCAACACTAGTGGAAAACATAGCACAGAACAGAAGCTGAGCGGGCGAATGGCCCTCATCACAGGGAATGGACACTGCACAGCTGCTTCTGGCTATCCCGAGGCGACTCTCTTCCCTCTCCTTCGTCTAACTATAAATATGGAATAACTACGATGCATAAAGGTCACAAAATTTTCTACCCCAAATGAAACCTATCAATCTACAACTCCCTTTCATAGACTCATGGCGTAACAAACTCCAAGGATGATTATTTTTCTTTCAAAAAAGGGGATTCAATGCCAGTCCTTAATTGCTAGGTTGCAAATGCTCATCTTCCTGCCGCACTTTCATTTGACAGGCAGGGGGTTTTCTCTATGGCTTTCACATCGTCTAGTTCAGACTACACACTGCCACCTTCCAGTCAAAGTCTCAGGCGCCGGAGCCCAAGGGTTCTGCCCATAGTTAGACAGTGAGACCCAGCAACGAACTCCAGAACCACACACACATGCAGAGGTCCTTGCCAGAGTCCCTGCTCAGTCCCCGTGAAAAGCCTCCCCCCTCCCCCTCCTCCCCCAGTCATGGGGCTTGAACTCTGGGCCTGGGTGCTGTCCCTGAGCTCTCCAGCTCAAGGCTACTGCCCTACCCCCTTGAACCACAGCACCACTTCTAGTGGTTAACTGGATATAAGCTCTCACGGACTTTAGAACACAGCCTCCTGAGTAGCAAGGATTACAGGCGTGAACCACCACGCTCGGCTCCCAAAGATACTTTCTTAGGTCTACGTTTCCCATACCCACCAGCCCAGGGGTAGTTTTGGGGATGGAGAGAGAAAGAGGGCCGGTCGGCACATCTGATTTCACCTTGAAGTCTGAGACTGGTCCCTGGGGCCCAAAGAACTAAAACCAATACAGTGAACTTGACTTGCATGTAGTTATTACCATCTTAATAAGGTGCGAACAGCTTGGGGAATCTGAGGACCATGTAACACAGGCCATGCCATATGGCAGTAGCCTGGAAACTGTCAAGTTCACTTAGCACATTTTCCTCTTTGGGGAGCCAGCCAGGCAATCACAGTCAGGGGTGGGAGAGGAGGGGGGGCAGGAGAGAAGAGCAAAGCAAATGTGGGCAGGAAAGGGCTGTTGAAATATTGAAGCTGATCTGGAAGGAAAGCCATCTGTACAGCTCCCCACCCCCACCCGCAAATGTTCTTCTCCTCGACACAGGCTGGAGTCGGGGTACTGACAATGATGAAGGACCTGTGTGGGGTACAGGGACGAGAATCGCTGGGATGAATATATGTATTTCGGGGGGAAGTAATAAGCATGTTTTTCATTTTCGGCGAGTGAACCGCATTTGCATCAGTGTCTTATGTCTGCCCTGAACAACCCAAGAGAGAGATATATTCCAACTTTAGCAGCCCCAAGAAGGCCATTTTTTCTTCTGTTTTAAATTTCGGTACATGTAGGGCTGGTTCTGTGATCCTCACACATGGTAGACCTTAAGAGGAAAAAGTAAATGGGGGGAAAGGGACAGCTATTTTTCGGGAAAGATGAATAAAACTGCCAGCTGTGAGAGAGCCTGGGTACCCACTGCTTTCAGTCTGACTGCAAGTGGTCAGGTGTACTTTTCTGTAAGGAACAGAGCCCACAGCAATGTCATTTTTTTCTGTGATGATGAATGGGGACGGGGAAGGGCTGGGAGGCTGTAGGGGGGAGGGGAGATATGGGGGGGAGGGGAGATATGGGGGGGGGATGAAGGAGGCATCTCTGCAGAGCTTTGGAGAAAAGCCAGAATTGAAAATGTAATCTCCATTTCATACTTTTTTTCGCTGATATTCAGCATAAAAGCAATGCTAGCCTCATGGCCGGCCCAATTCAATGCAATTTATATGCAGACTCATACATCTTCTGGGGGATTTTGCGAGAAGACCAAATCCGGCTCACATTCTTTTGCCTCCCACAGTACAGCACGGGTTTGGGGGGCAGGGGGAGATGGAGGAAAGCTTCAGAAGGGTCTTTCTGGGGAAATGAAGTGAGGGATTTAATTTTGTACAGTTTATAGGAGGTGCCCCGGAGGTGACGTTCCTGGGGGCCAACGTGGCTTCCTCTCCCCTGGAGCTGAAGACAACTTCATTATCGGGACTCTGGTCGCTTAGCCCTTACTCCTCAAGAGGAACCAACACAATCAACTCACGCCTGTTTCTTGTCTCGTAGGGGGCTGGCGCACAAGATCCCGTCTGCCACTTGCAATGTTGACTACGATAACGACAGCCAACATGTGTTCAGCCGACGCACACGTGAAGGTAGTTTGCAATGCATGTGACCCACACCAAGGAGAGAAAGAAGTGACAGTAAAGCCACCAGCACAGCCCTGTTCACTGCAGCACTGTTTACCAAAGCCAAGGGAAGGAATCTGCCATGGCGCCCCTTAGTGGATGGATGGATGGAAAGAATGGTATTGTAGATATTGTTCCATTTGTAAAGAAGTGGAAGGACCTGGGGGTGGGGAAGCAAACAACTGTGTTAAGTCAGTCAAGGCCAGAAAGACACAGATGTCTGCTTTCCCTTGAGATGGAGGAGTTAGGTTTAGCTTGCTTATCAACTCATCCGTAAGTATGCTGGGTGAGATTCAAGTGTCTGCCAACGAATTACCTGAAACACAGTAGATTCAACAGAGAACCTGAAGAGTACAATTGCCAAGAAAGGCCAAGTCAACCACTCAATAAGATACAAGGCCAGGAAGGGGGGACTGGAAGTGGGGTGGGATGGGATCAAGGGGAAAGTGGATGAATGAAGAGAAGACAAGGAGAGGGAAGGGGTGAGTAGGGCAGCCGGAGAGGGATGAAAGAAGCAACATGGATCGATCAAGACATATTACATCTACAGACTGCTTTGTTCAGTGGCAGCTCCTTTGTACAGCTTCTTAAAGGTAATGAAGGAAAGGAGAGAGGTTAAGAGGAAAACAAGGATTCAGAGGCCAGCGTTGGGACTCCAGTGTCTCCTCTGAAACTGTATCACCACCCGGTCATATGAGGGAGATCATCACATGGCAGGTGCACTGGCAGCAGCTGAAGCACCGGAGTCACCCACCCACCTTCATATGGGGAACCTGAGGCCCACGCACGTTCATCATTCTCCCAGTAGCCGTTGGGTGATCTGCAGTAAAGCCAGGATTTGAACGCAGAACTCCCATCCCCTAAACCCTTGGCCTAGCCACAGCTTTAGGCCCACTGTACCTCAAATGCAGCATGTATGGCTCCAGAATCGAACACTGAAACATGCATCTCCTCCTGTCCCTACCTCCTTTGGTATGGCTGAATTCCTTTTCTTCCCAAGTTTTTCTGAGTTAACAGAAAAAAAGTGTCAGAAAGGAAGGAACTATGTCTCCCTATGAAATACAAACTTCCTCCAGGAGCTGCGGAGGCAGCCATGTTTCTCCTCGGAGCTCCCGGGAGCTGGCAGGGGGCTCGCTGGCTTCCTGAACAACACTATCTGCCCGTGGCAAAGGCCTGAGGTGTGTGTGGAGATGAGGCACGGTGCAATCCTTGGGTCAGTGGGGGATGGATGGCACGGACACCCAACACGAACGCACGGAAGACTAAACTGACATGTCTCCCCTCTTCTAACCTTTACCAGCCTGCTCCTGTGAGGGTAGACACTTGGCATGGTACCATGGAGAAGCAGACAGTGAACATGTTAGAAAATTACCCCCCAAACGCACAAGTAATGTAGAATGGAAACAAAGAGACTAGATTGGGGCTCACTCCAGGCCATCCCATTTGCCTGGAGATGGGAGAACCCATCTCTATTTTTAAAGCACTGGAGGTCTGAACAAGGCTAGTTACTTGGTGACTGGGAGATAGAAGTGTGTGTGTAGTGAACAGAAAATGCTGGTTTCCGACTCTCATCTCAGAAGCTTGGCAGTTAAATAGGTGCTTTGAAAGGTGCTTGAGGGGGGACAAAAGGAAGACTGAGTCCTGGCTGGTGGCACAATATACATACACGGACTCTGTTCACAAATGAACACTGCAGGGAAATGTGGAGAAGTGTGTGTGTGTGTGTGTGTGTGTGTGTGTGTGTGTGTGTGTGTGTGTGTGTGTGTGTGTGTGTGTGTGTGTGTGTGTGTGTGTGTGTGTGTGTGTGTGTGTGTGTGTGTGTGTGTGTGCTGGGTACTAGTAAAGCCAAAGACATGGCTCTGGGATTGCACTGCTGTTTTTTCATCCTTTCTGCCTCTCCTACTACTTCGTCAGATGTAGCCAAGCAGACGCAAAAGGTCATTATTGCTGGAAGAAGTTTTTCAACCCCCAACAGGAAGAAGCAGAGAAAATAAGCAGGTCATTTCACTGGCCATTGTCCTATTGTTGGGTTTGTCCTTAAAAAAGCTTCTTTTATTCAATTTTTTCTTTTTGCATCAGTCCCTTGAACAGAGGTATTTTTCTTCCCATTGAAAATAAGAAATGTGGGTTTCACTGAAGAATTTGCCCAAATCACAAAGCTAGTGAGAAGTGAGAAGCACAGCCATAAATATCCATATGCCCTTTTCCCCTCTCCTCTCGTCTCTAAGCCTGTGATACTCCTATTACACTTAGTTTAAAAATATGATAATAGAAACTTTTAATGGATTTATCCTGGTATTCTAATCATCAGTTGCTTAAATCCTCTGAACAAGTCATCCTTTCTGGAATTTTAATTATAAGAATCTATGTACATGTGTGAAACATGGAACAAGGAAAATTGAAGAGACTGTATTTTGGTGGTGGGGGGATGATAGAAGGATGCGGGGGGGGGTGATTCTGATGAAGACACATCACAACGTACTTACCATAGACCGTGGCTAAGCTATGGAAAAGCTCAGAAGGCCTACAATGAAAATGTGATAGATATATATACACACACATATTATATATATATATATATATATGCACATACAGTGTGCATGCGTGTTGTTAGGCAAGCACTATACCACTGAGCCATACTGCAACTCTTTTGTGGCACTGGCTATTTTTCAGACAGTACCTTCCTTTCTCCCTGGATTTGTTCTTGGGAACTCCATCTTCGGATCTCAGCCACCTCTGTAGCTGGGATGACAGGTGTATAACCACTGTATCCAGGGATTGGTTGACAAGGGAGTCTTGCACAACTTCTGGCACCGACTGGAATGTGAGTCATAAGCTTCTGGACCTCAGCCTCACCAGGCTCTCCGTGACCTCGCGCAGCTACTTAGCTCATCACACTATTTGATTTTTTTTTTCCAACTTAATGGCAACTACTGTGCTGAAGGAAAAAAAATGGCCAGGCATGACCATTGGATAAAGAACACACCCATCGCTTTCCACCTATGTATCTGGTACCTCCTACATCTGCGCCTGGCGAAAGACACAGCTTGAGAGTTGCTCTTGTGAGCATCTTTAGCCTACATCCACTGGGACTGACATTTGACCCAGGGAAACAGGGGCCATTATGGAATGAGGATATGCCAAACCCGTGACACGTCTTCCGAGCATTAGTGACAGCCAGGTAGCAGATCAGATCCCAGAGCTCCCTGACAGCTGATACTCACACATCACTCTTAAGGAAACCGAAGGTCTTAACCTTGCCTGTCTCCTCTACTTTAAATGCATCTACCAAGGGCAGGAAAACAGACAGACCTTCAAATCATATTTGAGTTCAACCTCTCTATATGGTCCTTTTATTTTGAGCCACTGCATAGCTCGTGAGTCAAGGAACCGTGTTTGACTTCTTTCAGAATTTACTATAAATTAAAGAATACCATGATTTATTCCTTAAACTATCCCACTGAGAAGAAAACATGGAGTTATTATGTGCCCCAGGGTGTGACTCACTGATCTGGCAGGAAACAAACAAACAAACCAAGGATAGTCATAGTTGTTAGTTTGAAAGGGGCCTCTATCTAGAAGTATCTATGCAATGTTTCAAATGGTTTGTACTTAAAAGAAAATCCCCACAATTCCTTCAGATTCCTCTGCACTGTTCTGGGGTGAGTACTCTTCATGACTAGGTACCCAAGTATTAAAAAGAGGAGGGTGGCACCATGCACCAGGATTTGAGCATCCACTGTAAATTTTCCCCCATAAAACTGAATAGACAAGATTTATCTGCTGTGGTCCTCTTTGTAGAAAGACTGGTTGCAAAGGACATTTGAAATTCTCTTGGCATTATCTCCTTGCTCATATGAACTATGCTTGTGTACTCTTCCTACACTGGGGAGGATTCATTTTTGGCAGTAAGGTTCTGGGTTTTATGGTAGTATTAGGCAAACTTTGTTCATAAGGGCAAAAATATTATATAAAGCAAAAAATACATTTCCTACCCCACTTAGGACTCCACTCTTGTACTCTACTGAGACTTTTCCAACCTGATTCTATCTACCCATCCATCCAACCATCCCTCCATCCTTCTGCCATTTGTCCACCCAACGGTCCATCTGCATGCATGCCCATCCAAGTATCCAACCACCCAAGTATGCATGCATCCATCCATCTTTCCACCACCCCACTCAACCACGCACACATGCATGCATCCATGCATCCACGACTCACCTACGTGTTCATCTACCTGAACATCCACCCAGCTACCCAAGCATCCATTTACTCAAGAATCCATCCTTCTACTTTGCAATTCATCCAGCCAATTACTCATCCATCCATCCATCCATCCAGTCACTTATTTCAAACATTACTGAGTTTCCAAAGCGAGCCACGTATTCTCCTACATGGTGGGGAACTAAGCAGCCTATCTTACCAACATGATAACCACTCCTAAGGAGTTGGGGAGTTTTTGGTGAAAGGTAGGCAGAGAAATCTGCTGTGGAGAGAAGTGCTATGAGGAACTAGCCTTCCAGGTTGCATCCGGATCATATGACTGGGTCACAAAAGGCTTTCTGAGCAGCATTATGTACCATGACCACAAGGTAGAAGCAACACAAGTGTCACTGCACAGGTAAGTACATAAAAATGGAACATTTACTCAATCATCAACAAGAAGGAAGTTCTGCCACGTGCTGCCACGTGGATAAAGCTTGACAACACTGTGCTACCGGAAATGATGCCACCATCAAAGAAACCAACCAAGAGTCCACGAAGATGAGGAACTTAGAGCAGTCAAATTCATGGAAAGAAAGAAAAAGAAAAAGAACACAAAACCCAAGTGTAACGGTGGTTGCTCGGGATAGGGAAAGCGAGGCGGGAGGTTGGTACGGGGTGGGAGGGTTCCAGTTCTGCGAGGTGAAGACATTCCGGGATGGATGGTGGCATGCTCACAAGGTGACAACACCTGGGCTGCTACACTAGGAATGAAAACGGTGGTGAGGGTCATTGTAAGTGTCCAGTGTTGGTTCATTAGCTGCAACAGATACATCATTAAATTTTAATGTAAAGCGTGGCTTTACTTCTTGATGAGATGCCAGCACCCGCCCTTTTCTTGAGAGGAAGGGGAGTATTTCTGATGCTGAAGGTTTGGTGGCTGCAGGAGGAAGCCTGCTCATTGTCTTGCTCCCTTTCAGGATGTTTTCATCCTGCAAACCAAGCAATTTGACTGTGGAGATTTAATCCCAGGGTTTTTCACATTCAACTTGCTACCTGCTTACCAGCTCCACCAAGTTCTAGGACGCCCCGCTTATCAGCCAGCAGCTAAGCTGATTCTGTTCTCAGAAGCTCAACGGCTAACAAGCAGGAATTAGTTATTCTCTTCCTGCTTCACTTGTTGTGACCATATTAAGAGTCAGTGGAAGGGTCTCTCTCCCCCTTTCCTCTCTCTCTCCTGCTCCCTTTCCCTCTCCCTCTCCCTCTCCCCTCCTCCCTCTCTCTCCAATAACCTGCTTATATAAAATGCACAAATTACAGACATAGCAACTCAAGTTCAGTGACCAGAGTCCTTGGGCTGTAGTGAAGCTCTAGGGGGACTTCTCACAGACAGACTGGCCTTCCCATCTCCGCCTAATCCTCAAGCAAGGTCCTTCTTACGATCATACTACAGATCTGTTTACAGTGGAATTGTCTTCTGATTGGTCCTACAGATGGTACAAGAAAGAGCTGGGATTTGAACCAACACTGACTGCATTCCAAACATCCATGTTCTTAACTATTCTATGAGATTGTCTCCTCTATCAGTCCAGGGTTTCAATGTCTTCCCGGGGCGTTGGGATGGCGGCTACAACCCGCTATCTTCTTTGTTCAAATCACATGGCTGTAAGAAAGCGCCTTGTGGCAGCACTGGGGCCTCCAGCAGTGGCTGACCACAGAGACTGTCCAGCCCAGAGGACAAGGACTGTCCCTGTCCTCGGCGGTGTCCTCCTTTGGCATTTGCTCTCTATCCGATCACAAGGGAAGCACTGGAGAGAGACTGCCCCATTAACACTGCCCCTGAGCCACAGCTCTGACCCAACTACTGGGAGACCAGGCAGAAGTCTGATTTCTTTCTAGATGGTTCTCTCAACTGAGCTCTGTTAGACACTCCTGAGACCTACCATGGAGACCCCACGGTGAAATCACGCCCATACCACCAGGATTGACTTGTTGCGTGGGCTGAAGCTACACAGCCACAAAGGCTTTGTCTATCTCGGAATTGGTAAGGAAATGGTTCTATGGAGACTAGACAAGCCTACCATGTCCACTTTATCACTTCCGTTAAGCATACTTGCTTCCATCTTCATTTTTTTCTTTTTGGTTTGCTTGTTTGGGGAGAGGGCACCGTTTACATTTGGGAGTCTCAAAATGGAGGCTCTGTAGAGGAACATTCTGGACAACACGACCGAAAAGGATGGGAAAGGAAAGCCTCCCCTCCACCAGGGAAGTTCTCCAAACAAACGCAATCCAGCAGGTGAGCATCATACAGGCACACCTGCTCATAAGACTTGGAAGAACTGAAGGGAAATGGGACCCGAGTAAAGTCCTCAGACTCTGCCCATTGGATTACTGTTTCTTTCCAAGGCACACTGCATGTGGGAAAAGATACCCTGCTGCCATTTCCAGGTGCAAGCAGTAATGGGGACGGCCAAAATGCTGCTGTTTCTAGGTCATTTCCCTAATTTGCAGACACAACACAGGAGGCCACTGGAAACCAGAATGCTGGTGTGTATCCAGGCCGCTGGGCTGCCATGTCAGTGACTTTCCCAGTGAACAGCTGACATTTTAAATCATTCAGCACACTGGACCCAACGCTTTTCTCTGGCGACTCAACTGCACCCTGTTCTGCAGAATCTCTTTTTTTTCTGACATCTGCTTCCACCCCAACAGGTTTTGGGGAAGTTTTACTTCAGTCATAAACTTTCAAGTTGCCAAAGAAGGAAGAAAAGAACCAAATCTTTCTTTTTTTGGGTGCAGAACGGCAAACTCCAGTGAACTGCCCGTATTATCAGCTGAAATCAAAGGATTCCGTACCTTCCTCCACAAAGAGAGTCACAAAGTATGATTCTGGGTGTCCACACTCAAGATAAAGATGGCAGAGATTCCTGCTGATAGGAAAACTCAAAGCCAAATTTGCCTTTTACCCATCCACTCATCCACACCAATCCTTTCTCTGTATGTCTGTACTCCCAGCCAGCCATCATCTGTCCGTATTATGCACATTCGTCCATCCATCCATCCATCCATCCATCCACCTAACCATCCAGCTGTCCACCTATCCACTAGCCTGCCTTTCCCTTCCCTTCCCTCTCTTTCCTTTCTAAACCCTTCCCTCCTTCTTTCCTTCATCTCAGCTTTATCACTCAACAACTATTTAATCAATGGCAATTCTGTGACAGGTGTTGGTGACACTGCAACAGGTAGAGGAGACCGGGCCATCTCCCCTGGTGGAGCTTACAGTTCAACCACATCAGATGACCACACACCAACCCCGTGAGATGACCATCAGTGATACCCAACGTGGTGGGCAATACAGGGAGGAAAAGTGGGGCTAAGGACCCACGTCTGCACAGAGAACAGTGTGTGAAAATGTCCTGTGGCAGAAGGATTATCAGGGAGGAATATCTGCCAGGCTGAAGCTGACAGGCCGGGAAAGACATCATAAAGCAGGGGAGGCTGGAGGAGTTACCTTTTCTAAGTGGTCATGTCTGCTGGTTGGTAAGAGGTTGCTGCTCTCCATGAGAAATGCTGAGGTCATATGTAACAAGACACAACCCTTACGAGGTCGGGGAAGACCCAGCTAGCTGTGAGATCGAGAGCAACCAGACCCAGGCCCACGAAACAGATAACGGAAAGCTCATTACAGCCAATGCTCGGCACTGCAACAAAGCTGAAGAAGCAAGCTGGGTGCCAGCGCTTCACATGTGTAATCCAGGGTACTCAGGGGGCTGAAGATCATGGTTGGAAGCCAGCCTGGCTGAAGAGGTGCTGTGAGACGTTTATCCCCGTGCCCACGTAACATGTGCGTGCTTTGTACTTGTGTAATGACATCTCCATGAAAAAGAGACCGAGGAACCAATAGCAATTACATCATTGCCATGCTGGAACTAAGAACTAGGTCCCTAATCTTGGGGCTCTCAGGGCCCAGGACGCAGTCGCACCAGCTGCTTGATGATGTCAAGGCCACTCTCGAGCCCTGAGAAGTCCAGGGTGACAGCTCACAAGTGTGGCATCCTCTCCCTAAGGATGAATCACCGAGAGACGACCTCCTTCCAGGTGTGGCAGCCCTGTGACAGGGCCCAGGCTTGAACACGAGCCCCAGAGCACACGTCTGCCTGTACTGGCCACCTCTCCAGCCCCCATGCGCTGAGCAGAGCCACCTGGTCTAACTCAACGGGTCTCACCGAGCACGGGAAGTTGAGCGTCCTGTGGGGACCGCCCCAGACCCACCTGGACTTTGTTCTCTTTTCGGACACATCCACTAGCCAGCGAAATCTTGGAATCAAACGAGCCATGACTGCTTGGGACACGTGACACTTATGAGGACCTTGCAAAGGATGCTGGGAATCTGAGATCGCAGCTTTCCCACCAAGTACTCGGTGCTCACTTTGAAATAAATCCAGACCCAAGAAACGATGATACATTGACGCAGCAGACAGCCTAGCTGGATGATGCACTAAGAGGAGAGTCACGATGACCGGGGGAGGAGCAAGGCCCTTCCCACCGTCCTCTGTGGCAGGACACCTCCTGATATATGGTATGGATGCACGGTCCATCACAGGCCGTCCACTGTATGCGGTTACACTCAGGGGTACAGAGATTTTTTTTTCCCTGAGCCATAGAGGACTATCGGCCTTGGCAGGCCTGTCACTTACCAAATGGTGTTGTGGGCCTGGCACGGCCTGTGGGTATTAGCCTTGACCTAACCTAGAGCCGGTCCTCTACCTGGGGAAGAGATGCCAGTCCTGCCAGCTCCTGCTCTTTGAGTAAGATGTCTACTTCATTTCCAGGGTTGGTATTGAGGGACCTGTGGGATCCCTTGTTAAAAAAAAAAAAGTATCACTGAGAATTCCAAGTATAGCTCTGGAAGATCAGGGACCGGTGACCCTTTGTAGCCCGGGGCTCTGTGTGGCTTGTGGTCTTACTGAAAAGGATTCGACTTGACATTTCCGAGAAGTGGGTGTTACCCGTGTCTAGCTGACCAGCTTCTCCTGGAAGCTGAAGGGAGAGGGATCCGTAGACACCGCCACCAAATGGGACTGCTGCTATGTAACTATGTCATGGAGTCTTTCAAATTCTTTGTAGAAGGACTGGAAGGAAACCTGTGCATGCATGTATACACAAGTACTATAGAGTGCAGGAAGGAAGCCACACAAATGAAGAGTATCCCCACATAATACCACAAAGAGAAAGTTGATGCTTCTCGTACCTCCTTTTCCCCGTGTGTGTGTGGGTGTGTGTCTGTATACACTATACTACTGATTCCTTATTCATACCTTAATTTTTTTTCTACCATCTGGTCTCAACTTCAGCAGCTTCCCTTCCCTGACCCCCACCCCATGGAAATTTTCCTAATTAGCCCCGCCCCAAAACATGTAGTATAAATGATTGTCATTTTAGATTTCTGATAATGTTATAATTCCAATCCTCACCCATCCCAACTATTGGGCTCAGATCCACAACATTGGAACTGGCTGTATTTTTCACATGCTTTTTAGATTTTCAACATCACAGAAATGGCTTGGATGAATTTTGTGGGTAAATAAGAGATATTCATTCACTTATTTTTTCTTCTCCATTTTTTTACATGGAAAAGACTTCAGGTCCTGTCCATGGACAGTGTATTTTTCATGTTATAGATAAGAAAGTAACAAATGCTCTACTTGACAAGGAAAGCAGCATTTGTATTTCAGCCTCCTGGGGTAGGACCACAGTTGGCTGTTCTGGGAAAGCGGGGAGGGGGGGACAGACTGAAGATCCTGCCTTTCAGATGCTGTGTACCTGCGTGGGATCCCCTCCTCCCAAGTGACACCGTTACTGTAAATAGTGTTACTGAAGTGCTTTAACCAAGCCAGCTGGAAGGCCTGACATTTCATCCATATTGTTATTTATGTACATATTACAGCTGCCACCTGCCTGTAACATGGCTACATCATAAAGCAACACACTCCCGCTTCATTATACTTTGACATTTTACTACAACTGCGTTGCTTCTCGATTCTTGAGTTTCCAATTGCTCTGTGGACATCCTTGAGTTATATTGCTTTGGTAATGGAATAACAACCTTTCTCTGTGGTGGAATCTCTCTCTCTCTCTCTCTCTCTCTCTCTCTCTCTCTCTCTCTCTCTCTCTCTCTCTCTCTCTCTCTCTCCTTCCCTCCTCCCCCCTCCCTTTCCCCTAATACCCAGATGATACAAATCATTGCTTGGCACATGTAACAATTATAGCAGAACTTCTGCTGCTTAAATGAACCCTGGCCCCTCACTGAGCTGGATTACATCAGGGGATGGGGGGTGAGGAGGAGGAGGGCCTGCCCTGTCTCAGATCAAGGGAACATGCATTTCTAGCCCTGCCTCTAGGGGGTGGGAAGGAAATGTGGTAGCCTCACTAGGAGGGGGACGAGAAAGAATACCACCAACTCAATTGGAGGCAGGTAGGCTGCCTTTCCAAGGCCTGCACCGGTGGAATCTAGGAATCTACGTGCAACCTGCTAAGAACGGAAAGGCCGAGGCTGCAGACCCGAGGGGCTGGGGGCGGAGGAGCTGTGGGAAAGCACAAGGCAGCCCTCTGAATGCACCGGCCGGTGCCCCAGCCTCAGGCCCCGCCCCACCACCCCCAGCAGGGCTGTGTCTGTCACCAGGTCTCCACGTCCTTCCCTCCCACCCCAGCCCTAAATGACCCCAGTTCAAGCAGACGCTGGCTTGTGCTGCATGTAAGAGATACAAGCTTGGTTTCAACACTCCTTCCTTCTTCCCCTCCCTTCCCTACCCCTCTCCCCCTTCCAACCTTCCCTCCTCTTCCTTCCTACTGCCTTCTCTTTCTTCTTCCCTATCTTCTTTCTTTCCTCCTTCCCACCCTTTCTCCCTCCCTCCCTTCCTTCCCCCTTCCTGTTTCTCTCTCCTTCTTTTCTCTCTCCTTTCTCCTTCCCTGCACCCCTTTCTTCCTAGGTTCTTTCTTTCTTCCCTCCCTCTGTGCTCCCCCCTCCCCTCCTTCTCCTTTCTGACTTCTTCTGAGCTTCTCAAACATGTCCATTCACCCCCTCCCTGGTTTTGTCAATGCTCTGCATACCCAGAGCTACGACAACAGGTGAGTCTGAAGTCTGTGCCCTACACGGCCGGCCTCTGGGATGCTCCATCTCCAGAACGCTTCTTTCCACTCGAGTCTCTGTCCCTTCCCGGGTGACCCCAGGGCCATGGCATCCCACACCTCTGCTCTCATAGTTTAACGGCAGCCCCCTCAGATACCTTCAAAAACTACAGGAGATCCCCGCCCGACAGCTCTACACCCCACAGCCAGCGCCGCCCCTTAGCGCCCAGAGACATACATTTTCTTTTTCTCATTTCCACAGTTGATCAGCGAGACCAAGCTACCAAGTGCAGCCGCTCCGCCCCAGGGGAGACGTGGGGAGGAGGGAAGGGAGGAGCTGGTTCTACCCACACACTAAGCAAATCAGGGGCGCAGTGAGACTGTGCCATGTGGACACGTAGTCCACGACTTCATTGGGGCACAGGACTGAACCCTGGGCGGGGACAGGAGGGGAGCCTCTCCCACTGTCTCTGGATGGAGAAATCACCAGAAGGCTCTGGAAATGGCAGGCAGCTACAGGTGGACCAGGGGGTCAAAGCAGAGCCCTGGGGACCCATGGCCCTGCCCTTCCGCAGAGGGTGGAGAGGCTCCAGAAACACATTTCCTTTACTACAGTCAGCAGACAAGAAGAGGGACAGACCCGGGCAGCCTTTACCTCCTAAACCTCCCGCTCCATAAAATGCCTTCTCAGGGCCAGGAGTTTGGCCTAGTCATAGACTGCTTGCCTAGCATGCACAAAGACCCGGGTTCAATTCCTCGGTACCACATACATAGAAAAAAAAAGCCAGAAGTGGTGCTGAGGCTCAAGTGGTAGAGCTCTAGCCTTGAGAAAGTCCAAGGACAGTGCTCAGGCCCTGAGCTCAAAACCAGGACTGGCAAAAAAAAAAAAAAGAAAGAAAATTCCCTTCTCCATTGTTTGGCAATGGTTAGTTCTCCTGTCTGGGAGCTTTTAGCCAAGTGTCACAGGAACCCCTGATGGTCACGGCCAAGTCTCTTTCTCTTCTGATCTCCCTCATGTACCTTCCCCAGGTCACAATTTTGGCCTTCCCACAGAAACTGCTCCTCCTACCCAACGAACCACCCCACACATCACACACACACACACACACACACACACACACAGGTCCTTTTGCTCCGACCTGGGAGTTACAGGGCAGGGCTGGAAGTTGTGGCAAACGGCCCCCCTTGGCCTTTCTGTCCACTCCTGAGCCTTTTGCTATGGACTTCATTCACCCCTCCCACTGGTGACACTTACACAGAGGCGCAGAGGGGGACTCCATGGCCACAGAAGGTGTCTGCGGTGTCACGAGCTAGGTTGTACATGATTGGTGGCGGGACGGTGGTCTCCAGCCAATCACTGTGTGTACCCTCCTGATGAGAGAGATCAGGGAGACAGACACCCTCAGGAGGAGAAAGGTCAACAGGGAAGTGGAGGTCAGAGGTCACAGCCATGGGGCATAAGAAGAGGAGCAGCAGGCTCAGAAGGAGCTCAACTTTAGGGGGAGCCAGCCCCACTTACAATGGACCCCGGACCTGTAGTTTCTGTGAACACACAAGAGAGAAGGCGCCTCTGCTCCTGCGAGCCACACACTCACTCACTGATGGTAGGATTTCGTTACATTACAAAGCTCTATGGAACTGATAAACCTAGTGACTTCTACTTGCCCTTTAACTTTCAAATATATGGTGCATTTTAAGAGTGGCCTTCACAGCAAAAGCTTTGCGGCTGTTTTTTGTGCCTTGAAATGGTGGGTGGTTACCTGGTGTGTGCGTGCACATGTGTGTGGGGGAGGAGTACCAAGGTTTGAACTCACGTCTTGAACGTTTTAGGCGGGTGTTCTGCACTAAGAGCCCTGGCCCTCGACTATTTTTCAGTTAGTGTTTGTAGCTGTTGCCTAGGGCCTGCTTACTCGTGGTGGACACTCCTTCCTGCCCCCACGTCAGGGACTACACGTGGGCACGGCCATAGCCACCTTGCTTATTGAGATGGGCACCAGTGACAATCATCCAGGCTGGCCTCACATCCTAGTCCTCTTGATTTCCACCTCCTCGGTAGAGGCAAGCAGTCCTTTTGGTCTTTACGTAGTTGCACAGAGGAGATGCCACTCAACAAAGCAGTTTCACGAGCACCATGGGTCCAGATTGATGTCACAGCTTTCAACACTCCAGATGAGCCATTGTGAAAAATGGAAGTGGCCACAAGCAGCGATTCTTTTCTTCTTTTGCAGTACTGAAGTTTGAACCATCACTTCAGCCTTCTGTATTTTGTTGAAAAAGGATCTCGCTAGCACTGGTCGGGCTGGCTGTGTATGCTCAGTTCTCCTCCTTCAGCCTCCTGAGAGTCTGAGATTACACTGTGCCAGGCTGCAACACAATACACGGATGCAGTGGCTCTGAAGGCCGAAGGACCTGTGTTAGCCCGAGACTCTTCCTCCATGGCCACAAGGCAGCACGGCCCTAGAACACACCCTGACAACACGGCCGTGAGTTACTCTAGTTCAGCTACTTTTTCTCCTTCCACTTGCTTAGCCTCACAACCTTGGACTAAGGTATGTTGCCTTCATTAGATCTGCCTCTTTTTCAGGACTCAGTTGTCTTAAGAAGGCATGAAGATGGTGAGAAGATCACTATCACTCGGCTGAAGTCTCCTAGAGAGGAAGAGCTCCAGATTCCAGGCAAATATGAAGTTCAGGGCCATCTCAGCTCCCTCCATGCAAACCCTGGTCTAGGTTCTGAAGGGGATGGAGTCTCTACACTTCATTCCTTTCCCCGGCTGTGCCCAAAGACACATCGCTCGCTGTCTTAGGGGCAGGAGAAGGCGAGCCTAGGTGGGGAGTCTGGGGCTGTCTTTCTGGCCTACACAGGGAGTTAGTCTCAAGAAGCAAGGCCTGGCCCAGTGCTCTGGACACTTGGTGTGGAGGGGGAGGTGGCTTTGGTGACCTGGCTGCAGAGAGACTGGCTGCCTACCTCTCATCTTCCTCCTCCTTCCTGCCCATGTCTCTGTCTGTCTGTCTGCCTGCTGTCTGCCTGCTTTTCCTTTTGTCTGCACTGGGGATGTGAACTCTGGGTTTTTTGCTTTTTCTGGGCAGGCAGGTCCACTAGCACTTCAGCTCCAATAGGATCCAGGATCCTGGCATTTCATTTTTGTTTTTCTCCAGAGCAGCTTGGACTGTGATCCGCTTGCTGATACTTTCCTACCCAGCGGGATGGCTAGGGAGCACCAACATGCACAGTTTTCGTTGGCTGGGAACGGGGTCTTTCCAGGCCCTCACCCAGGCTCTCCTGGAGTGATTTCCCCCCATTTCTGCTTCCTGCGCAGCTGGGATGGGGGGGCCTCGGGTCACTGTGTCTGGCTACGGTCACATGACTCTCAGGCTAGGTTGGATGAGGTGATTCTGCAGCATGCAGTCACAGGACAAGGAAGCCAGTTACCGCGGGCTGAAGACGGCCTGCCTCCCTCTCGACTCACCTGAGTCTGTTGAGAACGGAGTGCCGGGCAGACATTTCCAAGAGAACCGCCGGGTACGCGAAGCCTATTTATCAATGACACCCGTGACTCCCTCTCCACTGTTAATTAGTCATTTCGCAGAGCATCCCTGACAAGGAGTTAAGTCCCAGTTAACCCAGGTTTCAGTCAAGATGGAGTAACAAAGCAATGTCTTGACTTCAGCGGCTTCATTCCACAGCACTGCGGCGGGGTTGAGCTGGGAACGGGGCCTTCGCAGGTACAGAAGCTGTGGGAAGGCAAACAAGGCTTTCCAGATTCGTTCAGAGAGGAAGATCCACCACGCAGCGTAGGTTATTCTTTCAACAAACTCTAGGACAAGCCTCACTTCCACGCACACAGGAGGCACAGCTGCTCAGTGACATGGGCTGTGGTGGACTGGCCCCTGGCATCCCTTGGCTTGTGGACGACCCGCGGGAGTGGACGTGGCAAGCGTTTCATGTCCAGAGGTTTGTTTGTGAGGAGTCTCCTCCTGGGGATTCCTCTGCTCTTCTTGTCTCAAGGGGACGCAGCCGGGGCCTGCGGTCACTGTGACCCAGCCTGAGAAGAGGGTGTGTGCAGTATCAGGTCAGGCCAGAGAGCGGGAGCAGATCCAGGCTGCAGTGAGTGGCCTTTGCGGTGAGGCGTGTCCAGCTGCGAGCCCTCCCCTGATCCTCTCGGTGGTGTTCCGTGGGCCACAGAACGTGGCAGCGGTGCTGCTTTATTACCTGTCGTTGTTGAGGAGAGCTCCTTGCTTTGCTCCCTCCATGCTCGTCACGAGCTCTTCAGCTGTTGGGCTGGGTCCTCGGGTCCCTACGCTGCTGCCCCTGGCTTTCTTCACTGGAGGCCTTTCTCTGGACTCTAGAACCTGTTGTTTGTTTTGGTGGTAGTAGGGATTGGACTTTTTTTTTTTTTGGCTTGCTAGATACTCTACCACTTAAGCCACACCTTCAGCCCTTTTCATTTTTTTCCTAATTTTTATCGCTATGATCTCATACTGCTTTTGCTCAGGCAACTGACCCTCTTGCCTCTGCCTCCAAAGTAGTTTGGATTACAGGTATGTACTATGGCACCCAGCCAGCTGAATGACTTCCTTTTCAACCTCAGAGCTTTGCACGTGCTAGGCTGGGACAACAAGCCTGCACCACTGAGCCAGGATCTTTATTGACTCAAAGATAGTCTCAGGACCTTTTTGGTCTGGACTGGCTTTGGACTACAATGCTGCAGTCTCTGCTTCCTGAGTAGACAGGATTATGGGTGTGAGCCAACCACATGAATGAATACGTTGTTTTTTTTTTCTAAGCCAGTCAGATCATACCCTCCTTTCTGTATTTTGTGTTAGAATATAGAGCAGAAGGCAGCAGGTAAGTGGCATGTGTCATCTCCAGGGGACATTCCCAGGAAACCAACACAGAAGCTTTGCATGACCCTACCTGAATCGATAAATCCAACCTATGCTGGCTTAGCTCCACGTGACAACATGTAAGCATGCCATGTCGTTGCATTTCAGCATTCGAGAACACGCCTGTCATACAGCAACCACAGGCAATTCCAACCTGTCTCCGAAAGAAACACTTCAAGGCAAATGTGTATAGCTTTTGTGTTAACCCAAAGTGGGGGGGGGGAGAAGGCAGAGGGGAGGGAAAGGGAGAGAGAGGGAGGGAGAGAGACAGAGAGAAAAAGGGGGGGAGCGCAATGCTTGTAGGCAGCAAAGAAACTCGGAAATACCGTGCCCCATTGTTGAGTTTCAGCTCCAACACTTTCAGGCTCTGAGCATCCTCAACAGGCGAGCCCTTGCTCTCCGTCTCCCTGCGCCCTGATTTATGAGACAGGGGCAGCAAGAGATCTCTTGACTTCCCACGTGATCAGTTGCTGAGACATTTCGAATGAGATACCACCATGTGTAAGATTAAAACACATACAAGGCCCTCGGCATGTAGACACAGGATCAAACTGACTCAAGAATCAAACACACCCAGGTGATTTCCACAGCCTTAGCCTCTTTTGAAACAACAGGTAAGTTTAACAAAAGGAATACTGTCAAGCTGAAACAGGGATGGGGCTTAAGGGGAAGGAAGTGGACACAAGGAGAGAGGAAGGGTGAGCAAATACCCTCACAGTACTCAGTGTAGTCGTCGCCGTTCACATGGGCGAGGATGGTGGCTTCAGAACAGATGGGGATGGCGGAGTGACAGTGATGAAGATGCATTGTACACACAAATTGACATGCTGACTTGCAACTACTTAAAAAGGATAAAAATTAAATGAAAAAAAAAAAGATACCACATGTAAAAGGCTTTCAAGTATGAGGAATGGAGATGGATACCGAGTTAAATATAAAAGGAAAATGCCACATAGATCTTCCATGGAGCTACTTTCTTACATACATTAAGATGGCTGGGTTTCACATCTAGCGTAATTGAAAGGTCTTCACTGACCAAGGGCTGAATTGAAACCTTATAATGCAGGAAGAGAAAGGCAGCAGGAAGAGATCTTGAAGCCAGAGTCTATTAAATCAATTACATGATTAATGCTAGAGAGTATGTGAGACGGGGGGGGGGGGGGGGCAGGCACTCAGACCAGTAAAGACTGCTGATGAAGCATTTTCTGTAGCCTTCTAAGGCACAAAGAAAAGTGCCTCCTGGTAGATGAATCAAACTGGGGAAATACATTTGTTGGCAGCTATTCATAACATATATATATACATACATATGGAAATCTCCAGTTCTACTCAGTCCTGGAATTGACACATATTAGAAGCATCTCCATCTAAATCAAAAATGACACTTTATCCTTGGTTGGAGCCATTTCTGGCAACACAAGGCAAAGGTTTCGTGATGGTGCGATGAATCAGACTGCCCAGAGACATATAAAAGACCTTAATTAAAGTGCTTGATGGAGTTCCCCTTCCCAGAGCACCTTAGGAGAGGCATGGAAACCCCAAAGTTCCACACAAGATCATCAGTCACCTCCTTGATGGAGTTTGAAGGTGAATTCATCCAGGGAGGCCAGGGGCCAGGTCCTGAATCAAGAGGAAAACAAAACGCCCGTCATCAACCCGGGACCAAATGATCGGCTGCGAAGGCTGAGGCCGGGAGGCGGAGACCGGGGTTTCTATCAGGACTCAGGTCTTTCCTGTTCCGCCTGACAAGATGGACAACCATCCATGCTCGTAAAAGATTCATGACCCAACCTTGCACTTTCTCCTGCTTGCTTTCTCATAAAACCAGTGCAAATCCTATCAAAAATTTAGCAGAATACCCGGCCTCGTCTGTTTAGGCCTGAAGCTAGTTGCAGGGACAACTCATTAGGGACAGGCTCATTAAAACCAGCCCTTGGGCAAAAGCAGTTTGTGGGTCTCCTCATCTTTATTCACTCTCACCTCCCTGCCCAGCCTCCTGGATCCCTCCGACGAGGGGCTTCGGGAAGCTCTGTACAGTGCGCGGGTCGGCTCGTGGAGCTAGCAGAGCCTGGGGTTCCACAGATGTGACTCTTTCCACCTGCCTCAGATTGTCTGCCTGCTCTTTGTGAGTGTGAGGAAAGCCATTCAGGGGAGGGAAGGGAGGGACCGGGCGGGGGCTGAGCCAGGGAGCTCTGAAGGCCATCGTTCCTCACCTGGGGATGCTCACCAGGAGCACAGCTGGTTTTAGAATTTCCACACGGGGCCCCGAGGACCAAGCCTGGAACAAGGGCCAAAAGGTAAAACCCAGTGGGTCCCCTTCCTGCCTCCTGTGCAGTCCGACACGGAGGCCCGGAGGCAGTAACCGCCCGCCTAATGCCTTCATTGCCAGATGTTTTCTTCTCTGTGCCAGGGAGGTGCCATTTGCTATATGAAACAGGGGAGAAGCTCGCTGGTGCTGAGGAAGAACTGCTGAAATCTTTGTGTGGGGGGGAGGAACAGCAGCCCCCGACACCCCCACCACCAGATGCGAAGGCTTCCTCTGGATTGCCAGAGCCCCTGGGCACCTCTGAATGGCAACAGTATCCAGGCGATCATTAAGCAAGGCTGGGCTGTGCTGGAGGATGAGGACCAGGGCAAGGAAAGCCCGTGTGTACCATCGAAGCGTGCACAGCTCCAGGCCGGAGTGCAAGCAATTGCTGAGCACATCGAGCCCCAGCTTTTCACCAGGAGCCAGGAATTGGGAGATTAAGTGAAATCTTCACATTCCTAAACCTTCCTTGTGAAGAGCACACGGGTGGGCTTGATTCCAGACTGGCCCACTGGAGCCTGGAGCCTCTCGACACTGCTCTGGGGACACAGAGCGTACGGGATGGAGAGGAAGGCGAGAGCTGGGGTCGCCACCACCTGAGTTTCAAGAGCTCCATTTCTCTTCTCCTTCCCACACCCAAACGGAGAGATTTTCATTAGTGGTCAGAGACTTTGCACACTGTGAAGGAAAGTAAAAATTAGCAGATGAAGGAAATAACCTTCTAACTTAAAAGTGTGCAAGCCACAGGAAGTTCTCTAAGGCCTAGTTAGTTTTCGAAAGCCCGAGGATCCACTGATGCTCGGGGCACTAACGGCCGATCATTTCCAGGAAGCTCCCTCATCATCTACTGGAAGGACACAGATTTATCAGTCACTTGCACAGCTGGGACCTCAGTAGCCAAGACAAGCAAAGGAGGAAGGATTTAGGCCTGCTCTCAGAGTCTGAGTTATCAGTGTATCACTAAAAGCAAGGTGTAGAGAAGCAAGCAGAGTAGTTCACCTCATGGCAGCCAAGATGCAGAGAAAGAGACAGGAAGGCGCCAGGAGCAAGAGATCCACAAAGTACCCCCTGGTGACCCACTTTCTCCAGCAAGGCCCCACCATCCACCAGCTAAGGACCAATACTGGGCACAGGAGCCAGTGGGGAAATATTTCCCCTTCCAAGACTAACAACACTAGGACAGAGTTCCTTCCTTCCCTACAACCACCATACTTATTTTCTACCAATTATGCAAATGGAACAGGTGACCAGTTACCTGTCACCTTCCTGCAGTGTCAAACTACCATGCTTACCCCCTGCCTGACTGTGACCTGCCGTAGGTGAGCTGCCCCTCTGGTGTTTATTTGGAAAGCACACCAGACCATGGTCGTCAATTTACCTAATGGAGCACTTGGGTGAGGAAGGCGTTGCCAACATCTTCCAGGGCACTGGCTTTCCACTGGCTTTGAACAAATTTCCTTTTTCATCTGTGTCACTGTCATCTATTCCACGGACCCCACCCCAATTTGACAAGGGAAGAATCCATAAATTTGGAGGTGGAGACAGAGGGAAGATATGCACAATCCATTAGCAATGCAGATGCAGCCTTGCAAATGAGACAGCTCTGGCACAAACAGGGCATCGAAAAACCATTGTTTAATCCAGCTAAAATGTATCTCTGGAGAAAACTGGGGCTCCAGGGACTCGAGCCAATCCTGCGATTTGAAGCGGGGAATCTTCTGTTGCATTGCTATTCTTGTTAGAGATATCTGAAAGTCTCGTTTACGTCAACTTTCAAGGGTTGGAGAGAAAATGGCCTGGTGGGTAACTCTAGATTAGGAGAAAAGACATCAGAGTAGCAAAGCACAAGGGATCTGTTCTCCCGTTCTCTGGGATGGTGCTGGGGTTTGAACTTGCCAGTCGAGGCCTTCACCACTTTTTGCTCCAGTTGGATTTTCAGCAGGGTCTCACATTTATGTGGGGCAGGCCTAGACCCAAGATCCTCCTATTTCTGCCTCCTCCACGGCGAGGGTCATAGGCATACGCCACCACACCCAGCTTTGATTGGTTGAGATGACCTCTTGTGAACTTTTTTTTGTCCAAACTGGCCTGAAACTGTGATTCTCTCAACCTCCCAAGTGCCTAAGATTTCAATCCTGTATGCTGGCACTCAGTCCTCGAGCAGCTCCTTTTGGTGAGTGAATGGACCCAGCTTCCCCGCTTCCCCTAGCCATAGAGAAAGGCGGACAGTACTCTCAACTGCCTGTGATGGATTTCTTTACACTGCACAGATTCGTTATGGCCTGGAAGGTAATGATTGAGGACTTTCCAATGTGGCCATGGGGGGGGGAAGGAGGGCTGCAAAGTCCATTGAGCCCATGCGTCTCCATCCTTTTTCTTTAACTTCTGCTCTTTCTCACAGGATCTGTGAGCTCAAGGTCTTCTCCAGCCATAGAGCAACAGACACACATACAGGAGACTCAGATGGGATAAAAAGGACAGGCTCTGAGCACAAGTGTGTGCATACACATTCACGCATGTGTGTGCACACACACACACAGATGTGGCATCCCTTCACCAAGTCAACCAACAGCGTGGCTGTTGCACTCGATTCTGTCAGGGCGCAAGTAGCCCTCGTTACAGATTCCCTCCCAACATGGGCCTCTCTCTGGGCCGACTTCTGAAATGGCTTTCTTTTTATTCCCAGGGACACATCAAGAGCTTGGGGTGGGGGGCAGGGAGAGGGTTCATGCAGTATAGATCAGTCGGCCACTGACGGCACATCAGGCTTTGACGAGCTGCTTGGCTGGGTTGAAAGTCTAGGCTGGGCCTGGGCAAGTCAGGGCTAAGCTATTGAATTATTGACAGGCGCTCGCCGTGGTGCAAGAGGAGAGTGAACCACAGCCTCAGCTCGATAAAGATGAAATGGGAACCCTCTCCACAGCCGACTTTTAGCACGTTAAAGGAGTTTTAATGGGCTGGTTTAAAATTCAGTAAGAGACTGCATTAGGGTGATTGTGTTTTCAATGGCTGAATGCGGACATGCACGCGCACACACAGGTTTAGGATTGAAGAGGGTTTACAAATGAGTGGAGAATCTGTCAGGATGAATTACGCCCCACTGAAGGAAAGCCAGGGGCCATGCATGCTCCTTCCTGGCATGATTTCTTTTTCTTTCCCTGCCATGTCTCTTCTTTCCCTTCTTCTTTTGCCCTAGATTTGCACTAAACTGCTAGCTGGGATGTTTTACAAAGGCGCTTGCTCTGTTATCCTGATCAGTTCAAGCATCAACAGCGAGGTACAATAGCAGTTCTCTTCCCTTCTCCTGCTTCATTCATTCATAACCACTACCCTCTACTGCTAGCAAGAAAGAATTCTGAGGAACAGCAATCTTACTAGGCAGACAGAGAGAATGCTCAGCACGACCCTCCCCCCATGCTTAGCAAATTAATATTAACAATTCTGATCTTCCTTATATAATCTTTTCTTCTTTAAAATTTCCACCTGCCAAGATTTACTTGTATTTTAATAGCTGATGTCAGACAAGCCGTGTGCAGCAAGTCTCATCTCAGAGCTATAATTTTAAATACAATGAGATGCGCATCAGCTGTCGCATTGACATGCATGGAGTTATTCCACGTGGACTTTTAAAGTGCATCCTAAAAGCTTCAAGAGATCTTGCACATTTTAAAAAGAATTTAAATGGATGATCATGTGTGTTTTTTTTAAAGCAATTTGTCTTAATGTGACCTTATATTCATTTTTATTATTTTCCCCCCAACTTCCCATGCTACGGGGTTGCTCTTATCAAGTTATGGAAAGGGCCAAATCTGCACATCTACATTTGGGTTCCTCTGCCTTCAGCAGGATTCTCTCTTCCACGTCAAGCTACACAAGTAAATCAAAGATTTTCTTTTTTCAGGGCTGCAGGAGTAGGCTAGTCTCCAGACAAATATTTAGAAGGCAGCTTTGCCTACTCTGGCCTTAATCGTTTCCAACTGATTTGACTTATTCTAATTACAGCCTTTATGTTATAAAAGCCATTTTTATGTTGCCGGGGAGCAGTTTCATTGCAAATACATGAAATTTTGCTGAGTTTCTGTTCCCATGTTGATTATGGAAATGGCAGACTGCAGCTTGGCTCTAATTAGAAAAACACACTGCGTGGAACGTCAACAATTTCTAACATTAATAACGTGCCGACCGTGTCCTTTTGTTTCTGTGCTGTCCGCTGTGCTATCTGATGCCAGAACCCGCAGGAATTCACAGGGCTGGGGGTACAGGTATTGTCGCTTACCCGACCTGGAGCTGATGGGCAAGAATTTCACTCCAACCTGCAAATGGAGGAAGCTGCCTGTTCGGAGGACACTAATTTAATAGGCCAGCAGAAAGGGTGGGAAGTGAGACCATTAAACACTAGCACCAAGGAGGGGAGTGCATTCATTTCCTGAAGAGGAACTGGGAAAATTCCAGCACAGAAACATAAAGCAGATTAAATGGGTCCAGTGACCCACCGGAGAGGGTGGGGAACGAACTCTCCCGAGGCTTTCTCTTCTTTTTGGTGTCACGGTTTTCTGGAATACGTGGAAGGAATTCCAGCCAGGAATATTCCAGATATGGCAGTGAGACTGGAGGTCCCGGGTGAGGGAGCAAAGGCCTCAGGTTCTGAGAGAAAACGTTCAGTAACTCCCCTGTGAAGACAGGAACGGGGCGAGGCCTGTCCTGACGGGGGTTGTGAGGACGAGGCTGTTTCTGGCCCTGGCAGCACGGGTGGGTACCGTGATCTGATGGATGTGATCCAGGTTTCAAACATGCCTAACTTTATTGTTATTATTATTATTACGACGACGACGATGATGACGACTACTTGCTGGTCTTGGGGCTTGAACTAAAGGCCTGGCACTGTCCCAGACTTTCTTTAGATCAAAGCTAGTGCTCTACCATTTGAGATACAACTCTCCTTCTGGCTTTTTTGATGGTTAACTAGAGATATGAATTTCATGGACTTTCTTGCCCAGGCTGGCTTTGAACCACCATCCTTACATCTCAGTCTCCTAAATAGCTAGGCATGAGCCAAGAGTGCCCGGCTACACCTCTAACTTTTAAACGGCCATTCCACTCATTAAAAAATCTCTGACAGGAAGCCACATACACTTAGATTCCAACATATCATTGTGTCTTTGATCACAGACACACAGAAAAGCAGACCAAAGATACAATGACGACCTATCCTAAAGATGCCCAGTATCTACTGCTACATTAGAAATATTGGGTTTATTCCATTGGAAGTGTGTGTGTGTGTGTGTGTGTGTGTGTCAGAGAGAGAGAGAGAGAGAGAGAGAGAGAGAGAGAGAGAGAGAGAGAGAGAGAGAGAGAGAGAGAGAGAGAGAGAGAGAGAATGAGAGAGAATGCTCTTCTGTACGAAAAGGATCAAATCACAATTGTTGGTGAAAGGCTCTGTGCCCTACACCACACTTTTGCGACTACCTGAATATGAACTATGGAAAGAGAAGAAATGACTATGCCATCTCTTTTTGTGTGCAGGGGGCTAGCAGACCCAAGCGCCCTTCCTTCCTCTCTGTCCGGCCTTCTCAAGGCTGGGGGGCTGCATCACCTAGGGGAAATGGCCACGGAGCTCTAAGTTCTGCACTGATGCGGCTGGAACATCAAGATGGCCAGGTGAAGCGAGCAGGGAGGTGGGCATTGACAGAAAGCGCAGGAGAGCTGCAGTTCTACAAAGAGCTAGCATGCGACCTGGTGCTCTTCCGTCCTCCACAGGACTAGAAATTAGCCAGGATGGAAGAGAAACCACACCCAAAAGCCAAAGTTGGCCCACTAACTCCCTTGATAAATAAAGTTTTATTGCCACCCAAGCATGAACATTTATTTCTATCTGTCCATGGCCACCAGGGTCTCTCCACAACTCTACCTGGGTACAGCAGAGGCGGCACAGACGCTGTTGGGCTGTGAGGACAGGCATTAGGAGTGGGGGCCGGTCCCACTGCCTGGCTAACCAGCTGGAACAGGAATGGCCGACCCCCCCCAGGCTAACTCCCAGCAGAACCCCTTTGGGAGACAATTCTATCCCTCTCCTTTTGTTCAGATCCCTTGCTGGTGGTGAAGGGGAGGGGTGCATGGACACTGACAGCTCCCTAGAGCTGGGGCTTCCCTCTGGGGTCAGGGAAAAGTTCTGAAGGGCCCTAGTCCTGGTGGCCCCAAACCACCACATGTGAACGTGATGTCACCCATGGCATGCTCTATGTGATGCATATTTTATAAAATCTCCTAAAACACACACATAAAAAGCAAGGTCTCATTAGCATTGGGGATGGTGGAGAAGTTCGGGCCATGTGCAAACGTGGAAGGCCATGTCTTTGCCTGCCTTGGGAGTGAACGAGAAGACCAGGGTGGCTTAGATTTCTGGGGTGGGTGAGGGTGGGTGGTACAAGGACACCCCCTTTCCAATAGATTCAAGATCACGTACCTCTTTCTACCTTATTATTGGGAAGATTCCAACATGTGCTTGTGACACACACACACACACACACACACACACACACACAGCGCGCGCACATATGAATGTCCAGGACAAATGAACCTCCTTTATCACTGGCTTCATTTGTGGGGAAGGTGTATGGAAACAGATTGCACAGTGAGATCTTGCACCTCTGCCAACTGCTGAGCAAAAAGGAACAACAGAAACAAAAGAATAAACACATGCCCAGACCAGGAACGGACATTACCCAAGATGGGACATTGTGATACTTTATGAGCCTAAGGATTACTTCTTATGCAAAAAGGCTTAAAAGTGCTGGGTTAAGAATCAGTAGTTTTCCTGCGCAAAGATGAGTGGAGTGGATGTAGAATAGTTTACAGACTTTTTTTTTTAGCATCAACTATTTTTATTTCCTGTCCTCAAGCATTCGTGTTCAAGGCTAGCACTCTTACTCAAGCTCATCTCTACTTCTGGCTTTTCTGGTAGTTGGCTGGAGATGAGAGTGTCACAGACTTGCTTTCCCCAGGCTGGCTTCCAACTGTGATCTGCAGATCTCAGCCTCCTGAGTAAACAGGGTTACAAATATGAGCCACCAGGGCCTTGCTTTTAAGCACCAAATTCAAACCATTTTCTTTTTCCAACTTGGTGCTATGCCCAAGTACCCTACCAGTGCCCACTGGCCAAGAGAACCTCACTCTGGTGGGGGAGAGAGCAAACTCAGCACGGTCGTGGCAGTTCTGTGTCTCGTGTGGATGGAGTGGTGTCATTACTGGAGTTGACTGAGGGGAAAGGAAGCCAGGGCGGAAGCTGGAGGAAGAACAGGAAGGGGAGCCATGTTCCACCAGGAAACTCCCAGCTGTCCTCTGCTGAATCCCCCCCAATTCCGGGACAGTCCTGACAGGCACAGTGCACACCTCCCCTACGCCTGCTTTCCCTGGCTCTGGGGCTGTGGGGATTGAAGAGAGGAAGCGATTCGTGGTTTCCTCCCTTCATGGCGGAGTAGCAGAGGGGAATGTTCAATGCATCTGAAGTATTTTCAGACTGAGGCAAGTGATAGGAAAACAAAGACAGGCACAGGGCAAAGGTGGAAAGGAAAAACAATCCAACACACCTAGTGGCTGAGTAGAGGCTACATTCAGAAAGGCTCCCTGCAGGCTTCCTTCAAATCAAACCCCCACAGGTGCCAACAGGAGAGAGGAAGGGGGGAGGAGGGCGTCTCTGAAGCCCCTTCCAGAACATTCTAGCACAAGAAAGACGCCAGGCTGGCTGGAGAGGAGACTTTTTGATACGTTTGTCATTCCATGACTGGGCAGAAGGTAATTCTCCCCACGTGAATGGCAGGAGACGCCAGCCACACCCTTGCCCTGCCGCCTTCCCCCAGTGTCCGAGCTGCACTGTCTCTGCTTCCACCCCATCGGCACCACAGGTCACGTCCGCCCCTCACAAGAACGTGCAAGAAGAAAACCCTCACCTTCCCACGGCCTCCACACTTGAAAGGTGCCAGGCATGGTGTGAGATGCCTTGTGAGACTGAGGTGGTGCCGCCGCTATTATCATTATCATCAACATCATTCCATTATAATAAAGGGAAACACTAAGTCAGAGAGAGAGAGAGAGAGGGGGGGGATGGAGGGAGGGAGATAGAGAGAGAGAGATGACTTTCCTTACGTACATCGGGAACAAACAGACCCCTCGCCCGCGGTTGTGTGGACACACAGACACGGGTGTTCCAGTCCCAGGGCTGATCTCTCCAAACTGCAGCCCTCTTCCTCTTAGGTCAGCTGGCTGTGCACACAATCGTACTTACTCCATTTAGAAATGGTGGCTCGCCCCTGTAACTGGTACCTACTCAGGAGACGTAGCCCTGAGGATCACGGTTTAAAGCCAGCCTGGGCGGGAAGTGTCCAGGAAACTCTTTCCTCCCATTAACCACCAAAAAAGCCAGAAGTAGAGCTGTGGCTTAGGTGGTAGAGGATTACCCTTGAGCAGAGAAGCTCGGGGACAGCACCCAGGCCCCAAGTTCAAGCCCAGGAAGAGCATACAAGCATGTGTACATATATGCACATGCGCGTGAGTGCGCGCACACACAATGTGCAGACTCCAGTCCAAACCACAGAGGGGCAAACAAGAACAAGGAGTACCCACATGGACGGAAAGAGGTGCCTGAAACCAGCGTCCCACTCCCGAGGATCCACAGGACATCCGAGAATCTGCATTTGAAGGGATTAAAAAAAAATCACCTGGGTCCTCAGTGTTGAGGAACAACTTGTAAGATGGGTCAGGGCTTTCCCAAGCCCTCAGGGAGGCAGCCCTGCGGATACCTAAAAGGATACCTGTTTCAAGGGCACCAAGTAAGTTCTAGAACTATCAGCTGAATGGGGGTATGAGCCAAGAGGAGGAAGGAAGCAGGGTAGGGAAAGCTCGGGGCAGACTCAGAGCTTCAGGACTTTCTGGTGAAGACCAAGGGAGGTGTACACCACCGTGGTGAGGGAAGCTGGGAGAGAGGGCCCCTCACGCTTGGTGAAGACCCAGCCTCGGAACTTTCCAGGTGGCTCAACAAGTAAGGGTCACGCCAGCAGCAGAAACTTGGCCTGAAAATTGGTCAGAATGCAATTCTCTGGTTCTACTCCAAACCAACAGAGAGAGGGGGAGGGGGAGGAGGGATGGAGGGAGGGATGGAGAGAGGTGGGAGGAAGGGAGGAGGAGGTAGGGAGAGGGAGAAGGAGAGAGAGGAGAGAAAAGGGGGGAGGAGAGAGAAGGGAGGGAGAGAAGGGGGAGAGGGAAAAGGAGGAAGAGGGAGAGAGTGAAGGAGAGAGAAGGAGGGAGAAGGAGAGAGGATGGAGAGGGAGAGAAAGGAGGGGGAGGGGGGAAGGGAGTGGGAGAGGGAGAGAAAGGAGGTAGAGGGGGAGAGAGACCATTCTAAAGTTTGAACTTAGGTGCTGGGCTTTATTGCTCTAGGATAGTGCTCTACTACTTGAGCTATGGCTCTACATCCAACTTTTTGGTTGTTAACTAGAGATAAGAGTCTCATGGACTCTTCTGCCTGGGCTGGCTTCGAACCACACTCCTCACATCTCAGCCTCCTGAGCAGCTAGGAGGAGAGACAGGAGTGAACCACTAATGTCCATTGCAGTTGAGGTTTTTATTTTTTAATAGGCTTTCCAGGGAATGCTCAGATCTGGGATCCAGGGCCCTGCCCCGCATTCCGAGCCTCTGCCAGTAGCTCCCCTCGGCTCTATACGTTCTAGCTTCTAGCTGAGATGGGGTTTCTGATGGGATTCTCAGGAAATGACACAGCATGTCAAGATCCTTTTCCGGCTGTGTAGCTGCTTCTTAGAGCAAGACAGCACAGTGGGCAGCGACCCCTCTTTGTTGGGTGAGACCTGTCCCTCGGTCTATCCTTTTGATTGGAAGCAAGGCAACCTTTCCTCCTCCTAAGCTAAACATACACCTTGCCTGCAGAGTTCAGGCTGGCACTGCCATCCGCTAAGAGCCAGGAGGTGCCATTTGGAGGTGGTGAGCTAACAGGAGTAGCTGGGGTATAAAGTGCCCACTGCCAACTCCCTCTTAATCGTGTCTTGTTGGCGCCAACTATAGGCAAATCGCTAGCAAAGATTAAGTGGGAGAGAGAATGCCAGGATCACTGTCATGCAGGAGAAAAAAAAAAAAGACTTCATTTCTAGAGCATTTCTGATGTGCTATTCAGTTCTTTAGTTTTCACTGCTTTGCCCGTGGAAGAAGCTGTCGAGTGGCCCAGGCCTGGGACGGGCAGAACTGCACCTGCCCGGCCTTCTCTGAGCTTATGAAAACATTTACTCACGAGATAAACCTGACTCTTACTAGGCCTTTACCTCAGTGGGTCTGGATATCAGAGACCTAGAGGCCTCGGGCTGAACAAATCCAGCAAGGCAATCCAAGTTCCTAACAGCACAGATTGCTGTAAGCACACCTGGGAGGCCAGGGAAAGGCTGTCTGCAAGGAGAGAGATGCATTTCACTTATCTCTGTTTGCATAATGCCACGTGGAACAGAGGCCCAAATTAAGAAGGTAGTCATTTAAGAACCGGCACACAACCGAGGAAAGCCCCGAGGCTTTTCCTCCCATCTCAGGAGAGGATTTTCTTCCACACAAAGAATCATTTTGGTGGGAGACGTCGGAGACTTTGGAAAGGGAAGGTGTAGTGTATTTTTCTGTTTTGGTTTGTTTTTCAGGACGTATCAACTTCATTCCTTTCCCGTATTTATCCTGGGCAAGTTTGCTAAGAAGATGAATGGAAGGAAAGTCGGAAACAAATCAGAGATGCAGAAATGATGATGGCATGCAGATTCAACCCATCACTCACTCGCATCCTAACTGTCGTGTGATACAAATAAATACGCTGGGCGGTGTGCAGTGTACACAAATGTATGAAGTGAAATACTAAGATGGGGGGGGGGGGACTCAGTTCCTGAGTTCTTGGTTCCTAATTCCCAAGAAAGGCAAAATCATAGTTCAACAAAACAAACAGCAGGAAATAGGTACTGGAAAGAAGTGAAGAAGGGTCAAGGCTAGGGGGAAAACACATGAAGAGAAGGGGAGATAATGCAGTAAGCACTCAACGTGTCTCCCACAAGACTATGAAAAGTGAGGGGAGGGGCCGGCTGGGAGGGGTGGGTGAGAACACCGATCATGACACAGTGTGCTCAGAAACTGCTTTGTTGAATGGCAACTATTTAAAGATCACAAAAATATTTTAAAATGTGATTTGAGGTTCATCCTCTTATTGCCCCATCTCCTAGCAGGGAAAAGATGGATGAGAGAGGAGACGAAGGAGAATAATTCAACACTACGTTCCACCTTGCAAGGCTGTAAAAACATTTTAGTGTGGCAGGGTTGGGGTAGGGAGTGGAACTAAACCTTTCTTCCCTCATTAAATCTGCTCCCTCGATCGGTCTGTGTGTCTGTCTATCTATCTCTATTTGCCAGTCCTGGGACTTGAACTCAGGCCTGGGCGCTGTCACTGAGGGTATTTGTGCTCAAGGCTAGCACTCTACCACTTGAGCCACAGTGCTACTTCTGGCGCTTTTTTCTTTGAGTAGTTTATGAGATGTAAGAATCTCATGGGTTGGGGGGAAGGAGTTTGACCTAGAGGTAGAATGCTTGCCTAGCATGCACAAAGACCCAGGTTCGGTTCCTTGGTACCACACACATGGAAAAAACCCGGAAGTGGTGCTGAGGCTCAAGTGGTAGAGCTCTAGCCTTGAGAAAGTCCAAGGACAGTGCTCAGTCCCTGAGTTCAAGCCCAGGACTGGCAAAAAAGAAAGAAAAGAAACGAAACGAAAAAGAACCTCATAGGAACTTTTCTGTCCTAGATAGCTTCCAACTGTGATCCTCCAATTTCGGCCTCCTGAGTAGCTAGGAAACAGGTGTGAATCAGTCTATTTTAAATGAAGCATTTAACAATGCTGGAACTTTACCTCACTACAGCAGGGGGGGAAAAAAGGAAAAAAGTCTTCAAACCATGGTTTTTCTCCTATGCTTTGTCCAAATGGTAAAGCGTTAGTACTGAGTAAAAGAGCTCAGGGACAAACGCTAGGCCCTGTGTTCGAGCCCTATGTCCAATAAAAAAAGAAAGAAAGAAAATAACAACAGAGGAGGTCTATATTATATTTATACATCTTTAGCTCAAGTAAGGTTTCTTAATTATTATTATTTTCATGCTCAAACTTCCAAGGATCCTGTCAGCTCTGCAGCATACTTTCTCCTGTGTGGGTCTGACTTTGTCTCACTAGAAGTTGTTTGGTTGAAATAACCCATGGTACTTCTCCAGGGAAACCCACGATGGGAAGAGGAATCAACTAGAGATGCAACATGAGAGCTGGCTCTTCCGGAGGCAGTGGTTATCTGCTGCTGTTGACCTGCCTTTCACTTCCCGGTGGATGTGGATTTCCTTACCACACAGTAGCTAAAGCATCCATGGAATGACCACATGGCCAGCGAGCACTCCTGGGTGGTGCACCTACGCAAGGGCCTCATGGAGAGTGTGTCACCGGCCTGTGTAAGGCAGGATTCGATCAGTCACACTCATGGTGAGTCTGTGTGCATTTTTAATGGTGAAGGAGAACTTGCTATCAGAATCCGTAATCATGCTATCATTCTTTCCCTTCAAAATTCACTAAAAACCTTCAAATGGATTCTGCTCCCTCCCTCTCCCCCCACCCCAGTCTCCTCTTTGAATAAACCAGAGTAACAACCAACTTGGGATAGTTCTCTTTTTTTTCCTGCTTGGGCTTAAGTCACACAAACAAAAAGAACTATTAGCATCACGTTCCTTCAGTTCTCTTTTCTATTAGGTGGTTTGGTGTTTCTGGATAATTAAAAAACAATGCCACAGATTTCTGATTATCACACAAGGGTTCCTTTAGGAAAACGGACGTATTTGAAAAGACAGCTTGTATCCACAATGCTTCTTTCCTCTGTCCTTCGGCTCATGGTGCTGTCCTGCTGTGGGCAAGGGAAGTCCCAAGAGGCACAATGAAGGAGGAGGAGGGCATGGGACAGGGGAGCAGGGCCGGCTCAGTGCCAGGACACGCGAGCGAGACAGCGAGTCAAAACGCAGGGTCCCTCCTGTCCCCACAGCACAGCCGCGGGGCAGCCTGCTCCCACACCCCGCCAGCCAGCTGCACCCTGGGTCAGAAGCCTGCTCCTCTCCCAGGGTGCCAGGGAGGTGAGGGGTGACACAGTGCCAATGCAGGCACAGCACCCCCGGAACCCCAGAGTCTCCCCTAAGTCCTCCTTTTTCCTTTTCCCACTCAAAATCACCTGTTGTTACTTCTGTGGGTCTCTCTTATAATGCATACCCTTTGTGTCCGGAGACAGCAGGATGTAATTGTTTAGGTAACAGATCCCTCTTCCTCTGGAGCATCTGGGTTGTTGGGAGTGAGGGGTTTCCTTGTATTTTCTTAACAGAAGAGTCACCAAGAGCCCGAGAGCGCTGCTCAGCTCAGCCTTCTCAGACCCTCAGATCTGACTGAGCTCATCATCATATTCTCCTTCCCCCCCCCCCTCTCTCTCTCTCCTGCCTCCCCCAGAGTCGTGTCGCACTCACCCCAGGTGTGAAGCCAGGCAGCACCGGGTTTGGTGCCCGGGTGTGTCACTGTGAGATGCTAGTGGTGGGTTTCATGGGCCAGGAGGTGGCTGGGCCCCAGGAAGGAAAAGGAAGAGTGGCGTGGCTTTGCAAAAAGCCAAGAGCAAGCCGGCAGCAGGAGAAGCAGGAGGGGTACGTAGAAAGCAAAGCAACAACACCAGTAATAATAACAAGAAGGCAGAGGGGACGGGAAGCGGGCTCCCGTGTCATTAATCTCTCCTCTCGCCCCAGCTGCAGAGGAAGCGGGCGTCCCGCGTGGCAGAGGAGGGGTTTGTACACCATTGGCCGTCTCTGCTCATTCCTAGCCATCTCAGCCAATCCTCCCTGTGCCTTGTGCCTGAGGGTGCAGAGCTACCAGGGATGCAGTTACAAACCCCTGCAAGATGAAAAAGGCAAGACAAGAGCCCGGCTCTGTGGGTGAGGCTCTGTTCCGTCCAGTTAATGCACTATAAACTTTATTTGAGCTGACTCCTCGTCTGGTCCCCTAGTGACGGGGTCAGGGAGCGCCCGCAATTCCACCCCAAATCAGGCCGTAATCGAATTGCTGCCTATTTCCCGAACCTATAATGAAAAAGGCAACCGAAATAATGCAGGTAATGTTGGCGGCCTCCCTTGCCTGTCGAACGTTATTACCTCCGATTGCCTGCCGCCATTCCCGGGTACACTCACAATGAATAGATTTCACAGCTCACTTGCTCTCCTGGGTGGGTGGCGTGGAACAGACACCTACGCGATAGGAAAGGAAATCTAAGACAATGCCACCGCTCCTCAGCCCCGTGCTTGGCCGCCTACCAGGGGAAGAGGCACTTTATGGAAGTGCTCTCTCACAGGCGAGCGCGCTCTCTCGCTCTCTCGCTCTCTCTCTCTCTCTCTCTCTCTCTCTCACACACACACACACACACACACACACACACACAAGTACATATATGCACAGATACACGCGTAGAAATACAGCGTGGCCCGAAGACACAGGCTGAGCCAGCAGCAGCTCCATTTCTCTTTGTCTCTTACCCTGACGTCCTCACCTATAAAGCCTAATAATCAGAATACCGCCTCCTTTCTCATCCAGATGGTTTTCGTCCTGATTGTGTGGCCTCCGAATAAAAAGGGACAGATATGGCTTTTGGGGACTAGGTGAGAGATAAAATAACATGGCTAACCACCTTACCTGAAGATGTCTTTTAAATGCTCACTTCCCCCTTCAATATGTATCTTTAAAAAAAGTCAGTGCCCTTTACCTTATAAGCTCTTAAAACCATAATTCAGCACCCATCCCCACGGGTTGCAGCCTCTTGGCAAGATGCACAGGATGGAAACGGGGCCATGGCATGGGGTATGTGGAGATGTTTCTTACATGACCGCCCTTTCACGGGGTATCCATCTCCGGGCAACTGGGAAGGTGACACTGGACACCTTGCTGTCCCTGGACCTGTAGATAATTGACCACTCTGTGGACATTACTCCTGGCTTGTGTCCCCCCAAGCCTGCAGGCTCAGTTCATGCAAAATGGTGAACCTGAAGTTGTAAAGTGTCCAATCCTTGACCTTAGAAAACCTGGTTGTGACAAGAAAAATGTCACTCATACCAAAGCCACTGTCCTCCATCTAACACATAGGCTGGGATTAAACAGTGGAAATCTATCCTTTATGGGTACATGGTTATTGACGGTCATTCCTGGGCAAACATCCATTTCACTAGCAAATGCACACAGATAAGAGTATGTCCATACTCGTGTGGTATTTACAAGAACTGTAAGTAGCAGAAACCGACACAACAGAAACAAGTCAGTGTTCATGCAAAGACTTCTCTACAGTATCAGTTACAAGACATCTCTCTCCCTCCCAGCCCTCATCCATTTCTTCTCTGTCCTATTCTCCCCCTACTTTTTTCTTTAGCACAGGAAATGTGCTCTGCCATTTTCCTTACAAACAGCTTTCTTGTCCCACAAAAATCACCTTTGCCTTCATTTGCCCTACTTTTGAAAAGGCAACAAGCCACAGAGAGAATTGAGCTTATAGGGGGCCAAGGAGAAGTGCCAAGGAGAGTTTGTCATGCAAAGTCCTGGCCATTTTTCCCCTTCCAGGTATGTCTGCCTCCAAGAAAGGGCAGGATTGCATTCTTTAAAGAAAGATACAAAGGTTTAAGAGAACAGAGAACATGCTGACATCCATGGATGGAGAATAATTCTTTTTTTTTTTTTTGCCAGTCCTGGGCTTGAGCTCAGGGGCTGAGCACTGTCCTTGGACTTTCTCAAGGCGAGAGCTCTACCACTTGAGCCTCAGCACCACTTCCGGCTTTTTTCTATGTATGTGGTACCGAGGAATTGAACCCGGGTCTTCGTGCATGTTAGGCAAGCACTTTAACCACTAGGCCAAACTCCTGGCCCGGATGGAGAATAATTCTATAAAATACCCAGCACTATGGCTATAGAGGACAGATCTTATGGGGGGGGAATCAATATAAAGGGGAAAAATGCTCTGGGTGTAATTGAAGTCATACATTTGTATATGACTTCTGCCATACATCCAATTACTGCTATTTATCAAAGGGTAGACAACATTGAAAATGGCAGCATGAAAAACAAATTTTACTAAGTCAGAATAGGGGGAAAAAACAACCATCCAAAAGCAACAGGGCGGTGTGTGGGGGTTGGGGGGGAAGAGAGACAAATAATAAATAATTCAATATTCTGGAGAAAAGCTCTTGCAGAAGAAGCTTGGTTGATTCAAACATCAGACACTCGTCTGACAAGAGAGGTATTGATTGAGACAATTCTATCACCATTATTCTAGGCCGGGTCCTTCACAAAAGCCGCTGTTCTCTTTGCTCCTGTTTTTATTGCGGAAACTACAGGCCTCCTTCATCTATCTGGAAAATCTCTTTGAACCAGCATTGCTTATGGCTGAAATCGGAAGGTGCTAAAGCACATTCTCCGTCTTTAGTTTGAGGAAGCAAAGAGCTTTCTGAGCCCAACAGGACAAAGGGCCATTTGCAATCTGCTAAGGGTTTTTACACTCTGGGGAATGAGTCAGGTGCCCATTTGTGTAATTACTGAGGAGGAATATTTAGATGAGAGAGAGAGAGAGAGAGAGAGAGAGAGAGAGAGAGAGAGAGAGAGAGAGAGAGAGAGAGAGAGAGAGAGAGAGAGAGAGAGAGAATCCACAGCAAATATTACCCACATGTAACAGAGTTGTCAAATACTGAACAAGGCTGACAACAAATGTATCCTTGTTTGTTACTTTAAAGGCTATGAAAAAGAAATATGACAACATGTAACAGTAATGATTTCATACTTTTCTGCCCAAACTGCCTTCCCAAACCATACTTGTTTCTTCCAACCAAAAAGCATTAAACCGAAGAAGAAGAAAGGAAACAAGGAAAGATAGAAAGATCTTTTTCAGGTCAATGCAGGTCACTGAGACTCAGTGGTGTAATTACTGGGGTGGGGGTGGGGGGCGGAGGCAAACCATGCCTTCATTAGGTATCTCCGGTATTCCGTGTGTTAATTACAGCCAGATAGGAGATGCCACGGAAAATTAACCATCTTGAAAAGGCAGGAAGAGGTACACAGACGAAGAAATAGCCTGAGCTGCAGGAGGGTCAGGAGAGCAAGTCAATTTTGAAGAAAGATAAAAGAGCTGCCCTGTCCATGAAGAAGAAGGGGAAAAGGGCACCAGGCCCTGTTACCATCAGTTAATTAGGCAGGAGGTCCAGGCCAGCACGTGCTGCAACATTTGCCATGCTAATCAGATGTGTTATTCAAATGTGGAGGAAAACAAAAGGCAGAGGGGGCCTGACAAGGAACATTACAATCTGCCCACTGTGAGATGTCCGGTGGATGGAGCCAAGGAGAAAGAGAGGTTCTGTCCCCTTCTGCCTGAGAACGTGGAATGTCCACCGAATCGCAAATGAAAGGATGGATGGGGGAGACCCTCAAATTAATTATCCCTCCCCCCTTTCCCAGCCTAGCCTAGCCGCTTGCTCAGCTGAGACTCACTGAGAGAAAGATGAGGGAGAGTCCCCAGATAGTTGAGACAAGATGGTACCCAATTATGTATTAAAAAGAAAATCAGTGCTTCTTGGGTCAGCTAAGGGGACTCTGGCGATTCTGGGGTTGGTTTTGCAATGGAGAGAGGAAAGGAAAAAGAAACAGAGGGGGAGAAGAGAGAAAAGGAAAATGAGGCCTAGAGAGTACATGACACGAACACCACTTTGCTGTGAGCTTGGAAGAGGAAGATGGATCCAAGATCCAATCTAGTAACATGCTACACAAAGGACAGTCCAGCACGCCTCTGCCTTAGGTCTGCACACCCAGGAGAGGCAGATGATGTCAGGCAGCGAGGCCAATATTCATGCAATCCAGGGATGAGCAACAAGGCATCGAGGCTAATCTTCACCAGCAGGGCTAACTACAGGCCAGGGAGGGGGCAGTCATCTGCCTAGGCCCCCGCCCACCAACCCTCCACAAGAGACAACATCCCACATACACGCCTTCTCTTCTACTACGACACGTTCCCTAACCAAGACTAGGTCCAGGCCTCTGTGGCAGGGAATATTCCTTTCATGTGCCACTGTGAATCCATTGGGGCCTCATCTGTGGATTTGACCAATTACTGATGAAAAATACTTCCAAAAGTAGTGTGTGTATGTCTGTGTGTGTGTGTGTGTGTGTGTACTGGACACACACAGACTTTCTCGTCGGTAGACAATCTGAGTAAAACAACTACTACAGGGAACTTTCCACTTCTGACTGCAAGAACCCACAGAACAAGGTCCCTACTCCCCCTCCCCCAGAGGACAAACCCAGGATCTCAGCCACCTCCCACTCCACCTCCTCACTTGTTAGCACTGAGCAGAGGTGGGGCAGAGAGGGTCATACCCAGGCATTCAATCCTGAAGGCCGGGCACAGCTGAGAGGAGCCACGGGGAATAAAAGTCTCTATTCTGATCAAATGAGTTGGACACGTATCTGTGGGAAAGCTTTGGTGTGCTGGTGAGCTTGGAGTCTGTAGAAATCTAGGCACAGAGTCGTCTGAGAGACAGAGAAAGGCAGAGGGAAGAGGAGAAATAATATCTGTTTTCTTGGCACAGAGATTTTCTTTTATTGAATCTGTCACTTCCCATTTCAGTTAACAGACTGCTGAATGGAGCTCATAGCTGGGCAAATATTGCAGTTCCCTGAAATACAAAGTGCGAACAATTGCTTCAGATTGGGGGGTTTAATCAGAAGGAAAAGGCAAGGAGAGCAAGAGGGAGGCTCCGTGCCTAAGGGGGCAGACCAAGCCTGTGCAAGAAACTAGAGAGAACACAGTGAAGTTACTCTTGATTTTTCTCCCCAAGCTAAACTACTCCTTGCTACAGATTCACAGCAAGGACCTTTAGGTCCAATGGTTTCATGGGGGATATATATATATGAAGGACCAGCTTTATCCTTTTTCCACGAGAGGAAGCTCCATTTGGAGTTGAGAATAATTCTAGACAGCAGGATGCAGATCTACTCCTGGAATACCCCATGTACTACGTTATCCTGGACATGTAACACCAGAAAAAAGACCAAATGCAGCCCGTGCTGGGTAGATGAGAAACTGGGACCCTTTTCTTGAACTTGCAGCTGTTGGCTATCTGTTGGGGGTCGTGTGTGAAGGACAGAGCCCAGACAAGGAAATGTGGGGAAACTGCCCCATTTTGAATGCTTTGTAGCAATCTTACACACCTCAGGGCACGGAACTGGAGAATGGCAGAGCCACACTTTCAGCTCGGTCTTGGTCTCTGGGGTGCGTTTGTGTTCCAGTGCCATTCTGTCTCCCTGGTCCAGCGGGCAGGAGGGGTCTATCCCATGTTTCTGAGATTTCTTGCTGGGGTGGGCAGACACATTGCCTGATGGCCACTCGACCCTCTACATCTATCTTGGGAACCAGAACTGCGATGGAACACTCCTGCCAGACACCGGAACCGAATACTGGATGTCTGTCAGATGACAGTAAGAAGAGTGAAACCCCAGGCACTCTGGTTCTGCTCTTAGGCGACTTGGCTGAACAGCCAGGACGGTTAACCGAGAGGTACAATGACAACAGGGATGTGAAAAGTGGTACGGGGCAGGGTCCTGTGACACCCTGGGGCTAAGAAGGCCCTGGGCATCTGGGCAGCTAGTCACCTATATGACGACAACAACAACAACAAAAAGGACACCATGATTAGACTGTCTTAGGAGAAGCTGGCTTAAATCAAATCACACTCATTTATTGCAACTCTGGGCCTTCTAGAAGCCGTTGACACACACAATGTGAAAATCAAAACGAGAACCTTTTGCATTACTAAGGGAAACCTCGGATGGACAAGAAATCTGGAACTGTTTTCGGCTATTCTGTATTCCTGTGTGCGGCGGGCTTTTTCATTCATGGAAACATACTTAGAGCTAGAGGTGTGGCTCGAGTGGTAGAACCCCTGCCTGTGGAAAGACAGGAGGCCCAGAATTCAAAGAACACAAATCGAAGCAGAGAATGTTACATTTTAGAACAGCATTAGATTCACAGAAATCCTGCAAAAGTCATGCAGATGGGACTGCAGAACATAATTACTTCAACACCAAACTTCTTTCCTCATTAAAAACTCCAGTCTCTGGGTGCCAGGGGCTCACAGCTGCCATCCAGGCTATTCAGGCGTCTGAGGCCTGAGGACCACAGTTTGAAGCCAGCCCAGGTAGAATTTGTGAGCCTCTTACTTCCAGTGAACTATCGAAAACAAAACAAAACAACAACATAAAAACCCTCACCAATCCCCCCCCCCAAAAAAAACAAAACCTGAAGTGGAATGCTCAAGGGCTATACTATTAACCCTGATCAAAAAAGCTAATAGACAAACCCAGGCTCTGAATTCCACCTCCAGGACTGGTACACAAAAGAAAGAAAAGAAGAGAAGAAAAGAGGAGAGGAGAGGGAGGGGAGGGGAGGGGAAGGGAAGGGAGGGGAGGGGAGGGGGAAGGAGTAAAGAAAGGGGAAGGGGTTAGGGAGAAGGGGAGGGGAGGGGAAGGGAGGGAGGGAGAATTTCACCACAGAAGGATGTACTTATGAGTCCCCACACTTCCCAGAGCTGAGGAATGAGTATCAGCACGTTGTTGTTAACCCACTCCACACTTCCAGCTTTCATGTGCTGTGTTTCTCAGCTCTAGATCCTTCCCAGAACTCATGACAATGTATCACAGATCTCTTAAAAGTTTCTCTCCACTTAGACCATTTCTCACATTCTCTCTTTTAAAAAATCACCTACAGTGGGGTGCAGTGGCTCATGCCTGTAAGCCTAGCTAGTTAAGAGGTTGAGATCTGAGGATCAAGGTTCAAAGCCAGCCTGGCACACGAAAGGACCTGAGACTCTTATCTCCTATTAACCTCTAGAAAGTGGGAAATGGGGCTTGGCTCAAGGGTAGGGCAGTAGCCTTGAGCTGAAGAGCTCAGGGACAGTGCTCAGGTCCTGGGTTAGGGTGGTAGCCTTGAGCTGAAGAGCTCAGGGACAGTGCTCAGGCCCAGTGCAAGCCCCGTGACCCACAAGAAAATAAAAAACAAATCACCTGTACCACGTACAGGTCAGGAAGGTCAAGGGATACTCCTGTGCAGAAGATATTCCTCTCCTGATCTGCCGGGCCATGAGGTTGAGCTAGTAGAGACCTCAGCTCTTTTGTGCTCTAATGGCACTTCCTCATTCTCCTATGTTCATCATCTTCCCAGAGACAGGTGAAGTTTAGAGGGAAAAGACTTGATGTGGAGTGGAAAGAATTCCATAAATCATCACAGGGACAACAAAGGCAGAGAGTTTTCGCTGCACTCAGCGGGACCAGGCTGTTTCTCTTCACGGCAGTTGAGTCCAGGACTTGTTGGGAGATGGACACTTAGTAGTTCCTGTGATTAAGGAGACTTGAACACACATTCAAAATCAAATAGAAAAAAAACCAAACCCTTCCTAGTACCCAAGCTCCACGAAAAATGCAAAACTGTTTATGGAAAGTCGGCATCGAATCTATGGTTGAGTCTCAAATTGTCACTCTACCAAAAGAGCAGGAATGAGGTTAATCGCACAGACCATAGCCCCCAACTCCTGGGTTTAATCCTAGTGAGTGGCCTTGGATGTGTTATTTTCATAACCCCAGGTTCCTATCACCATAATGGTAGGCATATCAGTCTCTGCCATACGTACAGAACCTAGCTTAGTCCACAGCAGTCAGCCTGTACAGAGTTACCTGTGATTTTAACCATCACTCCAAACCACATGCAAACCATACCTGTATCAGTACTCTACTCTCCAGTGCCAGCCGCTTGATGAGGCCCATTCTATGTTCATCACTGTCGAAGGCAGGGATAGGAGTCAGACTTCCTGTGTAACTAAGGACCCACAGAAAGTTGGACCATGCATCTGGGCCCGTCCCGGCCCTCCCCGCTGCCTCAGTGCTCACATACCAGGCCTCGCCTGCCTCACTTCAGACCTGAATTTGGAGCGGCCCCTCCTCCCATTTAGGACGCTGATGTAACTTGATTTATCCACACTTCACTTTCCCACGGTCCGGCCTACGCTGCATGAAAGCAATGAGACTGGAAAGAAATTTCACAGCTCCTTGACCTTCAGCGAGGAAGGCCCAGGAGCGAAGGATGAATGAAACAGGATGGAGCGTCACGAACGTGGTCTTTTTCTTTTCTTTTCTTTTCTTTTTCTACTTCTACAAAATCTAACTTCCAATGAAATCAAGAAGGGGTGAGAGGTCAGGAGGTGGGGTGGACAAAGGACCCGCCAGGAAACAGAGAACCCAACCTGTGTCGATGGGATTCCATCACCTGGCCTAACTCACTCAAGCGTAATAGGCCTGCTCTCACCTACATTCAGCGTGCACGTGGACACCACTTATGAAAGTGGGGGAATAACCTCAACAAGAAACAACTAGCGATGGCTTTTATTCAGCAGCGTTGTGTTGTTGGCTGGGGTTTCAATGCATGTACAACAATGGGGCCAGGAAAAAGAAGCCTCTTTCTCTAACTGCTGAAAACAAATGCTTGTGACCACAGGCTGTTGCTGCTGCGGTGGGTAAGACAGGCGCGTGGGCTTAGAGCATCAGTTCACAGGCTTGCCTGCGGCCTCAGTGAACTGATACCCAACGGTTCAGAACAAAGCTCCGGGCAGATCGCACGGAGCCCTAACAGGGTCTGACATTCGGCTCCAGCTGATAAAACCACATCAGAGAGCCTCATTCGCCCCACCTTCTCATCACATCAGCCCACAATCTGTCTAAGGTCCCCCAGGTCCTGGGACCCCATTACAAACCACCTCTGCCCACCTGCCTCATGGTGGCGACACCGAGGGTTATCTGGTGAAGCCCGACAGTCCAAAGCAACCTCATGTTCACAGTGCATTCAGATGCCAACTGAAGCCCAGAAGAGTCTCGAGTCCCTGTAGGTGTGCAAAACATTTCCAACCCCCTCCTCCCCGCAACAGGATGCTCTACTGGGGTGAGGGCTTGATCCCCATCCCTTAACAGCCACGCCCCCAGCCATTCGGGGCTGGGATTGCTCCTGGTGTGGAGAGGGCCAAGGCCAGAATGCTACTCAGTATCGCCCGATGTGCAGCACAGCTGCAGAGAACAAAGGATTCCACTGTGGTGCCCCAAATGTGCACAGTGAAGAAATCTGCTCCGGGTGATAGCAACCACGATTGGCCCCCTCGATGGAGATAAAGCCTGATTAAATTAGATGATCAAGTCAGCTATCGCAAGCTGCCATCTCCATCCACAGTGCCATCGTTGGGCCGCCTGGAGAGGCCAAAGCATTACTCCTCCGCAGCCGAACAAACACATCCTTGTATCTTAAGGGTATTTGTGGGGTATTACTGAGGAGGAGATGCAGGTGCTGGGATGCAAAGGCCGTGCACTGCCTTCACATCCAAGCAAGCTAGAGGAAATACTGGAACATGTCGTCAGCCTCCCTGCCTTCTCTGGGAGGGGTAGCCAGCAGATTAACTGTCTAATGCGCCCCCTACCAAAACCAGTGTCTCTAAAAGGGGCAGACAATGAATATTTCCAGAGTACACCTGGGCCATCCATTCTGTTGTGATGATTCAGCTCAAGCCCTCTTGTTGCCACAAAAGCAGTCATTGAAATTTTGTAAACAAATGGATGAGAGGCCACATTCTGGTGGTACTGTTCAGGTCACCAGTCTGCCAAACTAGACGCAGCCCTAGGGATGCCATGGCCCATCCACGGTAAAAAGAGGAGTGCTTATGGAACACCACAGCTTTGGTGTGCGGGTGGAGGCGGTCAGGATGTCAGCCTGTGCAGCTCCATGTTTTGAGCAGCACTATGAGCTGGCATTGTGTTAAGGTAAGTCTCTGGGTATGCGATTCCACCTAGGTTTCTGTAAGAAATCTCTGGGTTTTGGTTGCATTTGTGTTGTGAAGACACATGTACATGGAACACAGATTAAGGCAAACACAAACCAATCCCCCATAACATCATACACCAGGTACCAGAGAAGCCTCTGGGGATACAAAGCCACCCCTGCTGCCCCTTGAAAATTAAATCCCAGGAGTTCCAGGCCCGTTATCTTTAACCGTAGTTGGCTATAAAGTAGGCATGGTAGGCAGGAGATACCCACACTAAATACTTGATTTTCCTTGACTAAAGGGAAATTGACAGGTGTGATCCAATTCAGAATCCTGAGATTAAAAAAAAATACTCTCCCACCGGCTAGGAGGACGGAAGGCAGGTCAGCAGTGAGGCAGGCAGAGCTGGTAAAGCCAAGGCAACACTGGCTCTGGAAGGCAACAGGAAGATACAGGAAGATCTGATTATGCTGTCATCCTCTAAATCCCTTTAACGGAGTGAATCTGTATGGCTTTCACTCACGACATTTGGTGTGGCTTGTTCCAGAAGCCAGACCAATACTAATACTGCTGGTGTAGAGAAGTAGCTTCTCTAATGAGGGAACGGTCCTCGGAGGGCCTGGAATTCTGGAAAGATTTTTACTCGTTACTTTTATGCTGTACTTATTTTACTTTTCTTCTATGTATTTTGGACCACTCTAAATTCACTGATGAGATTCTAAATCTGGTCTTAAAACTGGACTCCACAGTCAGAAGACAGAAGGGGACCAAGTAAGAGCGGCCTGAGTGTTCCTGCCGTGGAGAGGGGATGGGAGAGGGGGTGGAATTTGAAACCACCCTCGACGTTACTTCTGAGAGGACAGGAAACAATACAGGCAACAGAGAGCAGAGACACACAGGACATCGCCTCTCTTCTGCACTTTCCTTAGTCACAATGAAGATGTGGTTTTTGTGTTTGGGGGAGCTTTCTTGGTACACGAGTTTGTCTAGCATAATTATAACATGAAATACTTCTTTTTTTCCAATTTGAGTTTGGTGGAGGGTTGCATTCATTTTGCCTACTGAAACTTGCATCTCTCGAGCCGGGGGTGGTTCTCGTCTTTCAGCACTATTCCACGCTCTGTCCTGGGGTGACCCTGGCCACTGCAGAATGTTCAGCAGGACACCGACGGACACTGCTCCTCCTCGTCTTCTCTGGCATGGGCCGCCTGGAAGAACCTGCCAGAGGCTGGAGGGAGGAGGGGCGTGGAGACTAAGGGAATGGGTGCTGGAAAGCTATCTTTAGCTGACAGGCGAAAAAAAATTAAAAAGGAATAAAGCAATCTCAGAAGCAGGAATTTCCTGTGTGTCATGTAGGCTGAGGGGTGACCGCAGGGGGCAGCTGGGGCCTGGGCCAGGCCTGGGGGTGGGCGTGAGGCAGACCCCCCCAGAGCCCAGGGAAACGGGGTGCTTGGTGATGTGAAGGGGAGGCAGGCCGTAGGCTGAAGTGTGACGAGGGCTGCGCGTGTCAGCAGAACTCATGTAATTGCTGCCTCCAGAGCAGCCAGCCAGCTCCAGAGCAGCAGATGCGAAGACACAGCGCCCTGAGTGGGCTTCTCAGCAATGTTTTCCGGCAGCACCTGGTGGAACCGGCAAAAAACTGCAAAGCGCCTTGCCTGGGGACGCGGCCACCTCGGCTCCTCTAGCTGCACAGAGGGCTTTCCAGTGGCAGGGGTCTTTGTGGGGTGGGGGGCCTGCACCAACCCCATGAGGCCAGGTGGTGCTCCGCCAAGCAGAACACAAGCACTGCTGCGCTGTCCAGAGCCTTTTTGCTAGGGTGAGGGCATAAACATCGCAACTGTGGCTTTTGTGGAAGGTTTTTCTCAAAACATGTCCAGCAAGATCTCCAAGGTGACCCCGTAAGTCAGCAAGCGGGCACTGCCCGGCTTTCCAAACAAACCTGGTCAGCTGCTTCCATATCCCAGTGCCATCCTCTGTGGATGGCCTCTGACAACTTTGCGTCTGTCGCTACCATCATCTCTCCCAGTCATTTTTTGCTGGTACTGGGGCTTGAACTTGGAGCCTGGGTGCTTTCTCTTCCCGCCTTTTCACTCAGCTGGTGCTTTACCACTTTTGAGGAACAGCTCTACTTCTGCCTGGCCTTTGGTGTTTAACTGGAGTTAAGAGTCTGATGGACTTTCCTGCCTGGGTTGGTTTTGAATCATGATCCTCCTCAGAAGCTGGGACGAACGGCGTGAGCCACCAGAACCCTGCTCAAGGGTTACCTCATTGCTCAGGGAGGCCACCCCCAAACGCCCATTCCCAGGGAGTGCACGGACAGGAGCCCCTCCAGGGGGTCACGCATGCCCAGTGCTGCCCAAGGGAACGTCTACCCAGGGGACGCAGACGTCATCAGCATCCACTGCTGAGAAGTTATCACGCATGGAAAGAGGAGCAGGTAGCCTCAGCCAGAAGCAAGGACTGTAATACTAGCTACTTTTGGGACAGAAATGGAGGGTCATGGTTCGAGGCTAGCCTGGGCATAAAAGTTTACCGCAGCCAGTGGCTGGGTACTGTGGTATACGCCTGCCATCCTGTGGACATAGAAAAGCACTAGAAGATCACATAGCCCAGCCTGGGCAAAAAGAGAGAATCTGTTTCAAAAATAGTCAAAGAAAAATGGGTCTGGAGGTGTGGTGAAAGCAGAGAAATGCCAGCTTAACACACCGCCCCAACGTTCAGTCCAAGATGAATGAGCGCTGGTTATCTAAGCCCCGGCACAGTGCCTCTGATCAACTACACAGATACCATACTTGAAATGTGCAAGGAGATGAGATCTTCAGTATTCTCAACCAAAGTGAAATGATAAATGCGGGAGGGATTAAATTCAGTGGGATACGATCATTTCACAGACTATACCTGCATGGACACCGCAAGTTGTACACTTTAAACATGTTTGCATCCTTCCAGCCTGTCAACTAGACAATAGAATTAGAGAAGAAGAAGAATTCTGTCTACATTTCTAGACAGAACTGTATCACAAGTGTGCGAGTCTAGCCTCAGCCATGGGTTCAAGATCAGTTTGGTATATTTTTTTTTATGTTGAACTCTGGGCCTCACACATGCTAGACAGGTATTCTTCTATTTGAGCCATAGCAACAGCCCTTCACTTTTTTTTTCTGCTTTGGTTATTTTTGAGATATGATCTTGTTTTATACTGGAGCCATTGTGGATCACTGGACTGTGATCCACCTTTTTGTGCTTCTTGTATAACTGGGATGAAAGGTAGGAGCCACCACAATCTGCTTTTATTGAGATGGTGATCTTGTAAACATTTTATCTGAACTGGCCTCTACCTACCATCCTCCCTCCCTCTGGCCCTTCAGTAGCTGGGATTACGAGCGGGAGCCATTGTGCCCAGATTTGCTACCTGCAATGTTTCTGGAATGGTTGCTAAGCCCCCATGCTTCTACAGGCCAGGGTTTCCAGCACCCAGGAAGACACTGTCTACAGTTGCAGCAGCTGCCTCTGTTGTTGATGCAGACCGCGGGCGCATCACTGTCCTATCCAATGGGATTCTGAGGCTGGGCGGCTTCCATCGATCAGAGACAAAATCCACAAAACAGTTACCATATTGTGTGCCAGTGGCTGTCCAATTAGGCCCATCTGAAATACTGTAATTAACAGAGAGGAATCTCACAAGCTTAGCATTGGAAGCCACTCTTATTAACATTATGCAGGAAGATTTGGAAGACAAAGGCCATTTTCCCTCTCCAATGAAGCACAAGGACTTTGAAGATACTCAATGGGAATCAGGTTTAAATTTTTTAAAGATCATCCCCCCACTTCTTTTATCCTAGATGGGACTGGAACTAGAACTTGCCTCATGTACACTGGCGGGCACCCTAACACCTGAGCCCCGTCTCCAACCCCAAGGCCATTATTATCTCAATATGGTTCATTTGCAACCAAAGATGATCCCTTACTCTAAAATTACTGCGGGTAGAAAATGAAGCCCCAAACATGCTTATTGTGTTTAACTTTAGAAGGAAATTATTCACCGCCCCGTCGAGAGTGCTTAGCCACGTACAGGAATGAAAAACACAAGGGAGTTGATCTCCCTCCCAGGTGAGCCTTCCACAGGACACGCAGACTTTCCCGTGGGTTTTTAGTGTATTCAGAAAGTGCTTTGTTAAATGACAATTCCTTTGTACAACTACTTAAAGATAATTTTTAAAAGATAGTAAGAAAATTTTTTTCTCACCCCAACTAGACTTCTGTCATGTAGCATATGAATACATATATATGTATATATGTATATGTATGTATATATAATTTCCAATGTGGTAAAAATCCACTGTCCACCTTTAATTCAACTTTTAACTTTAGTCTGATTGTGTGCAGTATGTTATACTAGGTCTTTAAAATATGTTCACAAAATGAAAACAGAATACAAAAGTCGTTTCATGTCACAGGCTATCTGCCTGCTATGTGCTTGATGTATTAGTAACTCATAAAATGGTTTTCATTGAGAGGTGACCTTAGAGAGAGACATGAGATGAACTTGAGTGGGAATTTTCTCTAACGCTATCTTTATAATGCATTGAGTTTCTTTCACAAAACTGAGAAACTCTTTGGTCTCCTGTGTTGATTGAAAAGGAGGGAGGGAGGGAGGAAAGGAGAGAGGGAGGGACAAAAGGAAGATAATAACCAGTATTTAAATGTCATCATCAGTTCCAGTGTCAAGCAACAAGGTCCTCACTCCCCTGACTCCATAAAGAATGAAAATGAACCCAACAATGTGGACAACTTCCACTATCACACAGAGAATGAGCGGCCACGTGGTGATGGTACCCTGCTCAGTGGTTTTCTAAACTAATTTTCTGTTAGTTTTCTCTCTGACATCCTGTCTGTGTGTCTATCTATCTCCTTTGGCCCTCTCCTTCTCCCTGTTCCCCCTCTCACCCTCTCCCTCTCTGTCTTTCCCCCTCCCCCTCTCCCTCCCTCTCAATCCATCTCCTTGGCTATGGTTTGAACTCAGGGCCTTGCATGGGGAGGCAGACTCTGGGCCACACAAGCCATACCTTTAACTTGTGAAGTTTTTGTTATTTTTAAAGCAGGGTCTCGTTTTTGGCTCTGAGCAGATGTGGACTACCATAGCCAACTTGTTTAGACTGAGATGGAGACAGGGGGCTCTTGCAAGTATCTTGCCTGGGCTGGCCTTGAACCACCCATGGTCCTGATTTCCACCTCCGGTGTAGCTGGGATCTCTGTGCCCAATCAGAATACATTGGGGATAGCCAGGAAAGGAATATGTTTAGGAGAGAAATTTTGGAGCTAAGCATGTTTTAACTAGAAAAAAGGAAAAGAAATTAAACAATTGAAAGGTAAGTTGAGCTCTCAGGGTTTTTTACTTTTGAGGATTTCTGTTTCCAAGGATAATTGGAATATGTCTGCTAGCCTCTCAGCTGTCACCCGAAGCATGGGTTCAGTGGGAGGCGAGAGGAGGAGGCAGGGTTACATAAGGCAGTTATTTTAAGTGTAAATCCTGGTCCTCCCCCCCCCCCCGCCATCCTCATCCCCCAAGAATCAAGATGAAGCTTGGGGCGGGAAACTGACATTATACAAGATTCTTGGGTAGAAGGAATTGTTAGCCCTCTAAGCAGAAGATTTCAACGCACAAACCGCAGGTGAAGACAAATCTGGCTTAAGATACACGCCGCGCCACGTTCCCAATTGAATAAGAAAATGGCCTCCCTCCATTTTGTCTTCCCTGGGTGAGGGAAGAGCTCACGACTTAGGCTGTGGAGTTGCTGAGATAGATTTGCCTGTATATTCAAGTTGGACAGAGCCTGCCACATAGTCAGCGTACTAAAACAAGCAAGCAAACCCTGAGGGCGATTGAAGGGTCTAAGTTCAATCGAACTTGCCAACATGGAGAGCTGATCCCGTGATAGGGATGGTGGGTGTCACGTGTCAGAGGGTGGGAGGGGAGCTGGACAAGACCCAACCTTCCTCTCTGGACTCTTCAGAGAATTTACTCATTGATGCCTAATTCCAAATTAATGTAATCATCAACAGTAACATCTGTGACGCCCCGTGGCTTTAACACTCTAGGCATTAACCAATCCTGTCACCATCCTCATCTCTGAAGTTTCTGCCTTGTTGGGTGAATTCTCTACCCTTATGTGTTTAAAGGATGGCTCCTAGCTCCAGCAATCATTCTAAGCAGATGATGTTACAGATGAACAGATTCACAGCGTTCCCACACCCAGGGTGAAACCGCTTAGGATATGGGTAAGACCTGAACCTGGAACTGACATACATCATCCCCGGCCCCCCTCTGCCATTTAAACCACACAAATCTCTCCTAGTACAATGGCAGGGGTGGGGTAAGCGTACCACCAGCGTTCCACAGGGCCCAGAGAGCCCCTCCATTTACAAAGCCACACTGTAGACCCACTCAAGTTTCTGGGGATCTCGACGCGGCTGAAAGAGGTTGACTTGAATCACCTCCTGTCCATCCATCTCAACGTTTATGAAAGACCCTGCTCTGCAGCTCCTGTCTCATGCCAGCCTTCTAGGTCCTTCCATGGACATCTTCCATGTTTCTATCTCAGGAAGACTCAATGTTTCCTTGCTGTGACATTCACAAGGAAATAAGAATCAATGAAACCACCCAGGGAAGGAGCCCTGGGACGTCACAACACAACGAGCGACAAGCTAAATACCTTGCCATTTAAATCCCATCATAAATACATACCACACTCACACACAACCCGCTCTAGTCCCCATTCGCCTCTTCAGAAATCCCTTCCTAGTACTGCATTTAGTATGAGAGACAGAATATCCAGAAGGTGCTGATTTTGTGGAAGAGCTTACAGTTATTAATTTTTTAATTAAGTACACTTACCACTTACTGATTTACTGTTCTTTTTTTAAAAAAAAAATCAGGTGTGTGTGTGTGTGTGTGTGTGTGTGTGTGTGTGTGTGTGCGCGCGCACGCGTGCTCTTTTTCTTTTTTTTTGTGGTGTTACTGGCCAAACCCTGGGTCTCACATGTGGCTCGAAAACACCTCCCAGTGTGAAAAAGTCCATTTTTATGTTTTTTTTTTCCCAGGCAAATCAGGTTTGTGCTTTCCTGGAAAGCTATATGCTTGCCTTTTCTCTATTTTCTTAACACTCAACTTTCTGCTATGGCTGGAGCAGAACACCTGCTGTGGAAGGCAGAGTGGAAGGAGGGAATCAATGGAACCTGCCCTGGTGGTAAGCCCCCTCACGAGAACTCACCTCCCATGTCATCCACTAGGCACAGTGGAGTATTGAGCAGCAAAGGGACCACGCCCTGGGCACCCATCACCAAGCAGTCAGGTCTCGCAGGCAGAGGCAGAAATATCAGAGAGCACCTTCTCACTGGGGGAAGGATGGGTGTGAAGATACCCTGGGTTATCCATGGAGGAAAGAATGAAAGGCAAAGAAGGAGGGAGGAAGGGAAGGAGTGAAAGAGCGAAGGACAGGAAAGGGAGAAAGGGAGGGAGGAAGGAAGGAGGGAGGGAGGGAGGGGATGGATAAAGGAAGAAGGAGGGAGGGAGGGAAGAAGGGAGGCAAGGAGGAAAGTAGGGAAGGAAGGAATCAGGGATGGAGGGAGAGAGGGAAGGGAGGAAAGGGGGGGAGGAGAAAGCAGGAGGGAAAGGAAGGAAAGGAAAGAAAGGGAAAAGAAAGGGGAACAGAAGGACAAGGGAAAGGACAAGGGAAAGGAGGGGGAGGAGGAAGGAAGGGAATAGAGGAGCAGGTGTTGTAAAATTGCTCTTACCACATTCTAATCATCTTGTACCCAGGTATGCCTGTTTACCCCATTGTAAGTTTCTAAAGCTAGTGGTTCAGGAGTCGTTCTCCTCCACAAGCCTAGAAGGAACAACAACAACAATAAAAATCCCCACCCACCAACCCACAAACAGAAGAACCCAACAAAAATCAGTCAACCCTGTAAGAAGAGCTGGAGCTGTTGCTGGAGGCAGAGCACGCCTCCAGCTTGGGGGAAGATGGGATGCTCTTCCCCCTGTCCTGCGCTTGTCCTGGTTCTCAGCAGAAAAGCAGTGCCCATGCCTCTCCCCAGAGGCTCACACACAGGGGGGGACACTGGGGGGAGACAATGCCAGCCCGTCCAGCTCCCCAGCCAACATTCTTTCACCATGAGAAGACTCCCCTCCCCGCCCAGCATTCTGATGCCTGCTCCAGCCCGTAATTATCTTAATTTACTTGTGGATTTTGCGACAATATTTTGGATCACCCTGGCACTTTCTCTTCTCTATTGCAAACATTTATGTAACCATGCCGGCGATTAATTTGAAGGATGTGGCAGAGACGCAAAATTTCACCCACAGGAAACAAAAACCCAGTCTTTGAGGATAAATACGTACTCCAAAATTCATAACTTATTGCAGATTGCTATTGATATTTCAGAAATGTATTTGTCCCTTGGACATATTCATGGAGCGTTTGCAAGTCTATAGACACATCTATTTAATAAGTGTACTGCATAATTCTTCCATGTTCCATATACATGAGAACCTGCGAACACCCCCTCCATCCCACCACCAAGGTAATCAGCTTTTGTCTCAGTTCCATTTTCCCCCTTCTCCCTTCTCTGCTTTACGCATTTCCCCTTAATGAGCTCTGCTTCTTTGTAACTCCAGAGATTTAGTATTCTGTCCAACAAAACAAATTTATTGCCCAAAATGTTCCGACTGCAGATAAAATCGTAGCTTCCCCAATACTTCTGGCTCCACAGTTAATACCCTAATGTTTCATTTACAGCTGAACAAAGCGGCTTATCTCCACTAAAAGGGGGAATTAGTAGTAAGAAATAATTTCAATCATCTGCTCAGCTTCCAGGTAAAGCGATGACGCTGGCTTTCTTGCATCTATCGAATGACAGGTGTGCTCGGGGGGTGGGGGGGTGTCTCCCAGAAAATAGAACACCTCCGTCACCATAAGCTTTGTAATTTGAACAATGCAGCTACATAGATCAGGCAAGAGTTAGGTCTTGGCTGTCATGGTGGGTGGAAAAAAAAAACCACACTACATGTAGAAAGATGCTATTGTCAGCAAATCTCAGCTGCAGATCCAGTTCTAACTTGGGGGTGGGGTGGGGATGGTTTGAAGCAACAAATGGCTCCATTTTTTCCTCCCTCCATCCTGCCCCCCTCCCAATTCTGCGGCAAACTTCTATACCTACCAACACCCAAGCATGGTCCATTACACTTCTCAGCACGTACACAACCCCACACAGCTCCTCATGCAGCCTTATTTATGTGTGTGCAGACATGAAGGCTGCGGGAGCTGGGGAAAGGAGATAGATGGAAAAACAGGCAGAAGGAAGGAGTCGAGCAAGAGAGGAAGGATGGAAAGGGCATGGCTCGCCCTCCTGGGAATTACAAGGGGAAATTCAGTCTGCCATGGCTCATGCCACAGGCTCGGTATAGGACAACTGGTCGACAGTTCCCCTAATCTGCCTACTAAGTGAACTAAAAAAAGGGGGCATAGAAGGGCCCTGTGCCCAGTCTGGCCCGCACTGGAGGCTGGCCGAGAGCAGGGCTGAGATGTGAGCCCCAGGAGGGATAAACAGAGGTCAGGGAATGGCAGGGTCACTTAACCCCTCTATGCTTCTGCAGGCATGTTGGTTGGTCCTGTTTCGGGTAGCAGATATTTTGACCAGGAAAATGTCCCTGGGTGTCAGAGTGTCTCAAGTAAGATGCATAGCAGGGTAGGGCCCTTGGGGTCTTTAATCTGGGATTAGGGCATACAACTGAGCGGAGGGCGGGGAGGGCAGAAGACTGGAAGCACACACTGAGATGTCTGTACTACAGGGAACCCTTCAAGTCATGGCTTCTTCCTTTGTCTGGGATTCTCTGCAGCTGCCATCTCAGGAGTCTCCCCCCTCCCGTTGCACCCCCAGCTTCGTGAAGCACCACTGAGCTGACCCTGAACAGTGTCCAAAGGCTGCACCAGCAGACAGGATGGTCTCATCAGACAGGGTGATGCCATTGCTGTCACTCCCTGTGGCCAAAGAAAAGCAGAGGATCGGCCTGAGCCTGGGTTTCTTCCCAACTCCATCTTCACCTATTTGTTTCCCCCACCGTGCCAACGTCTGTTCAGAGGCAGCTTCAGAGAGTTCTCTTGAGAGCACCCCGCTCATAAACCACTCACACACGATGCTCCAGGCAGGCAATGTCCCAGGGGACTCCGACCCTGGAGATGGGGTGGAGGGAAGGGGAGAGAAAGCATGCTCCCATCAGTGTGGGCTGGGATCTGGGGTTGGGGAGGCTGGGTCACAGGCACTGAGAGGTGAGAAAGGCATGGTGCCTGTCTTCCCCAGCGAAGGATCCACCCTTGCAATCTCAGAACCACGAGTATGGGGCAGACATGACGTAGTGATGGTGATGGTGATGATGACGACGACGACGACACAGACACAAAAGGCAGGCCAAGTAAAGATGACCATGCAGGCTCTCGTGTTCTGCCATGTCAGATCTATCTAGCTACTCCTGGAGATCTCAGAGCCTGGACATGACCAAAGTTCCTTGGCTTCGTGCTCTTCCATCCGTTTCCACACGTGACTACTTAGCTTAACCTCTGTAGTGTGGGTGGGGGAAGGGGGGACACTGTCAAGAATGTGCGTCTCACAGTCTTCTCCGATGGCCACTTGAGGCCTGAACACATATAGGGGACCAAGGCCACTGGATTTCTTCAAGCCGTGATTACTCCCCAGGTGAAGTAAATCTGTCATTGTCCAAATCATAAGCACGAACCTGGGTATGGGTTCTGAAGGGCAACGTGAAGGGCTGTAAAGGAAACTGTCTAGCGTGCACAAAAATCTCTCAAAGGCTTCCATGAAAAATGGCATGGCAGAGATTTTAAACATGATTTAAAAAACAATGCCAAAAAAAGAGGATCAAAAATCTTTTTGGGGGGAGGTGTAGGCAGTGAAAAATGATGGGCAGAAATCCCCAACTCCCAAGTAAAATAATTCTGGTATGATTTAAGTATTGTGATGGGAGATTTAAAAAACACACACAAGGTACAAATTAAGATTGCCAATCGTGAGACAGGAAGGAAGGAGGATTCCCAGAGCTTGTATTCTAAAGGGATGGTGAGATCAGGAAGGAGGCTGAGACTTATGCAAGTCCCTACCTTTGACACGTCTACCAGAGACTTCAATCACATGGTAGGCATGCTGTGTGGACAGGCCAGATGGTCATGCAGCTCAATCATTCATCCATCCATTCAGTCAATCAACCACTCACTTGCTTCAGTTTTATTAAAAGCCAAAGGCCTACTGTGTGCGAGGGGAAGGGTCTGTGGGGAGCAAAGACAGCATTTGTGGAAAGATAATCACATCACTGCATCCAAAGATGGACAGCTGAAATTCCAACACAAATTGAAGACATGAAAAAACAAAGTCTTAGAGGTTCATCATAGCACAGGAGCCTAGGAATGTGGTACTTAATTAAAGCGATGAACAGGAGGCAGGCTAGGTGAGCACAAGGTGGAATGAAGAGGCAAAGAGTGGAGAGAAACACGTCAGCCCAGATTCTCTCTAGTGAGAATGGGGTGCCTGGTCCCATGTGTGACTCTTTATAGTGTTATTAGAACCCCAAATTCTTCCCTCTGCCTCCTTGGGGACTCTGCTTTCACAAACCAGGATGAGCTAACTCCTAAGAACTCCTTCAGGAACCCCAGAAGATGTCACAGGGGACTGATACTCACTAATCCAGCCCCAAAGGTCAACTGAGGACTGGAGACCTGCTCTCAGGGACAAGGAGCGGAAGCATTTGCCATAAGGGGGAGAGATAAGAGCCTACGAGAAACTGGGAGCACATGCAAAAGTCGAGCGCTTCCAGGAAGGTTTGGTCCCAAGCTGGAACATGAAGACACTCAGAGACCCATCTTCCTTCCCAGGAAACTTTCTCTTCTGCATTAGCAATTTTGTAACATTCCTGAGTCTCCATATCCCCAGGGCCCGCAAATCACAGCAAACAACCCGAGTGCTGGAATCTGTCTTCCCTTAAGCACATGCATATTCTTATAAATGGAAAGAAAATGGTCTCCTTGCGTGCTATTGAGAAAAACAAATCTCTAAAATGTGTTGCCAGTTCTTTTAACCACTAATTCCTCTTTAAAGAGACAGCCTATTGATTCTTTCTATCCAAAGTTGCCAAATTTGAGAATTCACAATCCAGAATGCAATCCAAAAAGGAAAAAAACAAAACAACCAAAAAAAAAAACACCTAACCATGATTTATTGTCGGGTGATAATGCAAAAAGCGTGGTACCTTCTTCCCCTTGCATAATCATGATGATGTGCAGAGATATTTTAGGCTCCTTGTCTCATTAAATCTTTACGATCTGGTCAAGAAACTAGGTCTCTGATTCTGAAGCCTGGCGTCTCGGGTGTCACACTGGTTGGGTTAGGTCATGGGTCCTGGAGGTTCATACTTCTACAAGGATAGAAAAATCGACTAACTTCCGTGAGCTTCCATTTTCTTAGTGGAAAATAGTACTGGGACTAGGTGTGTAGCAATTAGCACAAACATTATCTGTGTTAAATAAATACAAAACAACCTTACGACCCTATCAGAAACCTTCTATATACTCAAGAAATTATAACCATGGGAATGAATATTGACTCCGAATTCTGTCCAATTACGACAATGTAGATTCATCCAGTCAACAGTTGTCCACGTTGAGAACTCTGGTTGGATCTCTGTCTCTGTCTCTGTCTCTGTCTCTCACACACACTCTCACACACACACATTTCAACATGATTCATTTCATTAAACATTATTATTGTGAAGAGTTTGTGCAGCAAATGTCTCTAAGGCCACGTTGCCTTCAATCTAGGATTCAGCTAGAGCAAATCCTTGTGTAAAGCTCTGTAGGAGTTGTTGGCAAGGGGAAGCCATGACGTCATCACCCTTCTAGCCCAGAAAGAAAATCAAGAGGCAATGTTCACCACACCAACTTTCACTTCTCCGTGAACGAATATTCCACATTCCCATCCCTCTAAGTCATCCAGGCTTTCCAAAGAAAAATGGCATCCTGGCATAAAAAATGGTCAGTATTTTACCATGGACCCTGGTTTAGATTCTACGCTGCTCTAACTGGACTGTTTCCATTGCGTGCTCGCGGTGAAGTTTATTTCTTGTCTTTTGCAGTAGTTCCGGGGTGGGGGTGGTGGCAGGATTTATATGCAGTATTTGGGTAAACAGAGTCATGAATCACCTCACTATGTCAAAGGGAGATACAGATGAAATACGAAGCAATCCCCAAACCAAACAATAGAAAACTACAAAATTATTAGAAAAAAACGGCGCTCGTTAGTGAGGTTTAAATCCGACATGTGTGTCCCTCAACGGGACACGGTCACAAGTCCACGCCCGGTCGGCACACTTCTACGGGACTTGGGACAACGCAAGGTTGTGCAGAGATGAAGGCAGCTTCAGCTTCGTGCACGGCTCCCTTCTTCTTCTTCCAGCTCCCCTAGCCAATCGGTGGCCATCCTGGAACCAAAGCCCGCCATGCACAAAGGACATGGCGGATGTGGCTGGCTGATGGGGAGGAGGACAGAAGTGTCTGAGGGAGCAGGGGTGGGGCTCGTTCCCACATGGGGGAGGATGGGCGTCCCTTCTACACGAACCCATGGATGCACCCGCCGTAAATTAACAGAGCAAACCTATTTGGACCATTCCAGGCTCTCACATCCGCCCCCCCGCCCCGCGGGCGTCATCTCACTCAGCTTCCAGCTCAATACCTCCAAACCAACACTGCGGACTATGTTCTGTGCGGAACAGTTAGAAAAAAACACACACACAAAAACAAACAAACAAAAACAACCCTGGAATTCCTTACCCAGGCTTATAAAGCCCTGGGGGGACAGACGGTCATCTATTCCCCCACTTGGGGGCCTCTGCCCTATTTCCTGGAGAATCTTCCCACGTTCCCAATAGTTGAAGACTCTCCTCTCTTTAACTGTGTGCGCGGATGCCTGTCTTCCCATCAGGCCAGGGTCTGTCATTGGGGCAGAGCTAAAAATCATTTCACAAGACCTCCTCCAAAGCACTCACCCCACTCTAGTTCAGTCACCTGCCTAGCGCGTCACTTGTCTTCTCATTTATTTATGTAATTGCTTGCTGCCTATTGTCCCTCAGAATGTGGGAGAAGTTCCTCAGGGGCCGAGGAGAGTCAAGAAATGTTTTTCCAAATGAATGAGAAAACGACCTTCACTTACTCAAGGCTCTGCCCGCTACAAGTCTAAGCCTGGAAGTGAAAGTGAGAGACGGCTGCGTATGTGTCTTCTCTCTACTCCTAAGGCAATGAGGCCAACAAAGATGCTTCATGTGTGGCTGCTCTATGTGTTCATGTTGTTTCTTATGGGGAAAATTAAGACTTGGCTAGACGAAGGATGTGACTCACCATTCCAGAGAAATCTTAGCTTCTCAGGAGCCAGCCCTGGCAGAAAAGTCCAGGAGATTCTCATCTCCAGGCAAGTCTTTGAGACTCTTACTTTGCATCAAAAAGCAGAACGGGAAGCTGTGGCTCAAGTGGTAGAGTACAATCTTGAGTAATAACCGTCAGGGACAGTGCCCAGGCTCTGGGACCAGGCCCCTCAGAAAAGGGAGGGTAGCGAAGGCATTGTTTGAAGTCAGTTGGAATCCCACAACATGCTTCCCTTCGTTTTCTAAATTCAGAAACCCAAACCCATGTCTACACAATGCTAGAAAAATATGGTGCTTGCAGAGCCATATTTGTTGAGCCAGAGCAGATCTGTGGCTGCTCCCCTGATATGCTTGCATGTGCCCCAATATTTAACGTGATGTTTCTCTTGTTTGGGCCATGATATTTATATTTCCTAAGCTGTTGTTCATACATATCCCTTGAATAAGTTTACAAAATGGAATGGAAATTCAATGCAATTGCCATCAACAATAAGTAACAACTCTTGTATTTCTCCATGAGAAAGGATCATAGTCTAAGCCTTCGGAGGTGACATGGCTTTCAGCACAAATAATGGGAAATCAGAAAGAATGAAAGCCTGCATGTCCTGCAACAAATTTTCTGATGCTCTATAGAAATTCAAAAATAGAAAAAGAGTTACAAGCTCATACATGGAACTTGAGGCTCTATGCTGCATAAAACCCACATTACCGTAGATAATCACTTCTGGGTCAAAAGTCACCAACCTCCAGTACTTCAAATCACACTATTTAAATACCTTCCGTCAGCATTTTTTTCTCCCTTCCCTGAGGGGGTTGGATTTCTTGGTCTCAGCAAAGAAGTTAGACTATCCTATGAAATGCCTGCGGGCATTGCCGCGTTTTAAGTAAGAATTTTCAATTCTTGAACCAACACACAGAAAGAGAAAATGGACCAAGAGCACCTGCTAGAATCAGGAAGAAAAGTTACCTAACGAGCTGCTCTAAGAGCAACTTGAATGCTGGGTTGTTGTTGTTTTTTTTTTTCTTTTCCCTGAAGATGCCAAAGAAGATTGTCTATTCCTCAGGCATTTCTAGCCTGGCTTACCATATGTCAAGTCTAATGAACAATTCATTGCCTGGATGTCCTAGTCTTTCTCTTCCGTGTGGATTCCTTTAAGAGGAGATATCTAAGGGCAGATATCTAAACTAAACTTACTCAATTTAGGCAGCTTCCAGCTCCTCCACTTAATTGCATTACACATTTCTAAGTAGAGAGCAATTTACTCTGAAGTGGTTCTGAGACATTATCCCTCTCACTTCTCCAGGAAGTACTTGGGTGAGATTTCTATTTAATGTATGCTGGCTGGCTTTAGAACATAAGTACAAATGAGTGAGCCGTGTATTAACATTTCAATTATGTGGCCAATGAGGATGGACACAGACTTTCATTCCCTTCAACTCTGAAGGAAGAAAAGAAACCAACAACCCCCAAAACCACAATTCTTGGCATCTTGTGAATATATTCTTCTCTCCCACTGGCTATCACACCAGACAATACAAGGAAAATGGAAGCAATCTGGGCACGTTAGACTGTTTTCTCTCCTCCTCTTAAGACTGTCACTATTTCATAAGCACTAACAAGCAGCCAAGCACTTTCATTAAATTAAAGTCATAGATCATTTTTAATAATTAGTCATAATTAAGGTGAATGGCTAGCTAGGAAAGATAATGAAAAATATACATCCCAGATAAAGCTGCAAGTCACCGTTTTCACAACAGAAAAAGAAAAAAAAAACCCCAACTCCCAAATAAACTCGAGGGCTGTGCATAGCTTTAAGTATGATATAATTTATGGCATGAAATAAATCTAGGGTGTTAAAATATTTAGTAGAACTGAGAATAATGAGTGGAGATAGAATTAGTTTAATTAGTTTACTGAAATGGAGTCTCATAGTGGCTAAGTGTGATAGATTGGCTTTTGTCACTTGAAATAAAAAAGAGGTAATTAGTCCCTACTCAAATATATTGTTTTCTCAGAATAGGTTGAATTTTATTTTAGGCATTAATCCAGAACTAACTTCCAAAATTGATTTATAAATGCTGCAAGGAAAGATTATCCTTTAGACAGCTGAAGAATCCGGCAACTTAAGAGTAAGAGAGATTCCCACTCCTAAGAGGACAACAGGCCAAGCCCAGGAGAGCTCTAGGTGTCAGCACGACCAGGGGATGGAAATGGTCTCTGGGAAGGGGAGAGCAGGGCTGTTGTAACCTTCCAACAAAGCACAGTCTGTCCCACTGCAGAGAATTATCACACCCAAACTATTCTACTCTGCCAGACCCAGGAACTGTTGCATGAGCAGAACAGGCCAAAGGACAGTAGGCCCGCCCTTTGCAATGCCCATGTCTCCATACATATCCCTACCAAATAGACATTTTAAGACCTCCATACCAAGTATACCCCTCTCAACCTCTCGTTGCTATACACAGTAATGAAGAGAGCTGTCGACAGCAAACAAAAACCCATCCCCACTTCTCGTGCAGTCAGACAACCGAGCTCCACGAAGCCATTAGCAACACTAATGGAAAAAGCAAAAGTCGCAAAAGAAAATGTAGACTTGTCACTGGATTTTTTTGTTGTTGGTGTGTATGATTCATATTGGTCAAAGTGCTGTCAGAAGGCCCCGAAATGAAAGTTTTGCTCATGTATGGATCTCATCGCTTCTTTCTCATTGCCTACGAGTGACATGGACTCTCTGCATGTTCATGTGATGGTGCAAATTACAGAGGAAAATCAGAGACTACAGACACTCGCACTTGGATTTGGGGGTGAGCCACATGGCCTTAGTTCTTTGATTACACATTTTCTGAGGACACCCTCCCCCCCCCCATGTGCCTTTCTTTACCAGGGGGAAGGTCAGGTGGGGGGCGGGGGACTATGCCTGCACTCACTCCCCTGTGAAGCCAGGACAATGGCTTGCATGATGCCTGCCCCCTGCCTAGGCCCCGGAACTCTGACCCACTGTCTTAACTAATAAAATAGAGAAAATACTGAGGAAGACTCTCAAGCAAGATTAACATCACTGGGTATGTCTATTTCCACCAGGAAGCCCCTGAAATTCAAAGCTTTGTATTCAAAAATACCAATCCTTCCTACTTCCCTTCACAGACATTTTAAAATTTCTGTAATTCTTGTCAATCATGAGCACCTGAGAAAAAGGCATCTGGCAGGCGGGAAGGGATCCTCGCTTCTATTGAACAGGAATTTGCTCTTGATAGAGGTGGGGGAGGGCTCATATTTTTCTTATTATTCTTTTACTTCTTCCCATAGAGGATGAATTTCTAGTTGTAGTTACTGTGTTACTGCACTGTCAGATAAAAACCAAAAAAGCTCCAGGAGAAGGTTGGGTGTCTTGGCTAAAGATGAGGAAACATTTGGCAAATGGTAGAACTGGAGCTGCTGAGTCAAAGGCAGTCCAGAGGTTTGTGATGTGTATTTTCTGTGTTGCTCGGTTTTCTTTTGTTTGGAAACACATGTCAATCAGTAGGAAGTCTGGTTAAACAAATAAACGTACATAGAATTATGACTGCTAGGCAGGTGCTTCTAAGAAGAGACAGATAATTTATAGGTGTCAACACTGAAAGTTTACCCACTGTTTTTAAGTGGACTAGGAAGCCATGGATATATTACTTGTTTATGTTCTATATGTGATCCATGTACTATGAACACAGAAAACCTTTGGGAATGTATGCACTGATACTTGCTAAATGATGCAAGGATGGATGGAGAGACAGAGGATGGAGAAAGGTAATTATTATTACCTTCTATGATTCTGCTTAATGTGTTCCTTTGTGTTTCCTCAGGTGGCTTAAAACCATCATTCAGAAGCAAACAAAATACCATTCACGTAGACACAACAAATATAAGCCAGTCTACTGTGGCTAACACCCACACATACACTCTGAAGTCAAAATACACCTCCCCATGTCTCCTCTACAGCAATCAGAAGTTTGACTTTGCTTGTTTTTGTTTTTCATCTATATGTGATAACCACACATAGGCAATGCACATTTTTTAAATATGTGTAGTAAGTTATCTTTTTTGCCTTATGTCACCTCTAAACCCATTCTGCTGGTTATGCAGGGCTTTCATTCATTCGCTTTATACTTTTCCATTGCACACACATGTTCTACTTACTTTCACGAGGCTATTTGTGTGTGTGTGTGTGTGTGTGTGTGTGTGTGTGTGTGTGTGTGTGTTCAATTGGGTATTTCTTTTTTTTCTTTTTCTTTTTTTTTTTTGCCAGTCCTGGGCCTTGTGCTCAGGGCCTGAGCACTGTCCTTGAATTTTCTCAAGACCAGAGCTCTACCACTTGAGCCTCAGCACCACTTCTGGCTTTTTTCTATGTATGTGGTACCAAGGAATAGAACCTGGCCTTCGTGCATGCTAGGCAAGCACTCTACCACTAGGCCAAACTCCCGGACTTTCATTCTTCTTTTAAAACAGCCTAAAAGTAAGAGTTATATTGGATAGAGAGGGAGGACAAGGTTGCCAGAGAAAATAAAAATGAGATAATCTCATTCTGGGTCTTGATTTCTTTTTCTTTTCCAAAGTCTTCTAACTCCAAAGAAAGAGCAAACTCACTCCTGCGACCATGATGGGGTGGCTGCTATGGTCTGGACTCGGTGGGGCACTCTGGGAGAGGAGCGTGCCGCCATGTCGCAGATGAGACCACTGGCTTAGAGAGGTTCTCTGCCACTCACAGAACAGCCCAGTTCTCAGCGCTGCTAGTGAGCCTGTCCCAGGTCTGTCTGCACCAGTCCCTCCCCTCTCACTGAGTGCTCTGCCCTGCTGCTGTTGAAGGTCCTTCCATGCTCCACAAGAGGAAATGACTGAGAACAAAGCTGATTTAGCAGCTAGCTCCATGCAAATGTCTCGTTCCTACTGTGTAAAATCAGTGATGGAGAAACAACAACAAAGGCCATGGCTGTAAGAGTGCCACAGGGTCGTCAGTGCTGAATGTACAACAGATAGCATTCAGGAAAAAGACAGACTGAGACAGACAGAGACAGAGACAGCCAGCCAGCCAGACAGACCACAAGTGTGATAAATTGTGTGCCTAGGCTTAGAGAAACTACTTCTGACTCAGATGCACTCAAGGCTTCCCCATGGAAAACCCTCCAGGTTTTTGGAGGCAGAATCTGAGGATTCCCTGGGAGAGATGAGGTGTCCAGCAAGACACTGTGTCTCTGGAGGCCACACTAGTGACCTCTACCCTGTCTCATCTGCTGCCCCCACCCCATTCCTCCAGTCCTCTTTTTGACTGCAGTCTTGATTTATCAAGAGGTCTGTGCCCAGCTATTCCTCCTGAGAAACAACTCAGCTTAGCAACAGACTTCTTGTCTTTCCTTCTTCCCCTTCCCCTCCTCCTCCTCCTCCTCCTCTACTTTCTCCAGGCTTGAACTCTGGGTCTGGGAGCTGTCCCTGAGCTCTCTTGCTCAGGGCTAGGCTAGCACTCTAAAATTTTGAGCCACTGGTAAACCATGAAGCCCGGAGTTCAAACCCCAGAGGTGACAACTTACTACAGGTCATAACATTTCCTACTCTCTAAGCATAGATACTCATCTTGACTGAGTGAATGTACTTTGTTCTTCTGCCATTTCTGTCTCAGAAAGAATCTTGTCACCCAAGTTCCTTTCCTCTCCTTCCCACAGGTCCAGCTTGAGCCAGCTCTACAGGCTTCACACATTTTGTCCCTTTGCTTTGTCACATCACTGCCCCCACCCCGCATCCCTCACAACATGCCTTTCTCAGATGAAATACCCCTTCTTGTACTTTCCCCAGACCCCCGAACTACAAGCATATCACTCTCCTAGTTTTATTTTTGTCACATGGAATATTACCCTTCACCTCACTTGTAACTCTTGGGTATTTTTTCTTTTCTTCCTTTTTTCCCCATTGTCTGTTGATCATCTACTTCTTCACCCCAGTGATTTAAGGTCCCAGAGAAGAGGGGCTGTGAATTACGAGTATGTTAGCTGGGAGTTTGGTTGGAAAGGTTAGTACCCTGAATTGCCGTGAGCAAGAACAGGAAGAAGGTGAAAAGGCGTCGTGGTTTTTTTTCAAGATAGAAACTTGCGACGCAGTCCAGAACGTCCCATGCGTGGCCCCTGAGAACTTGAAAGCTTCTTGCTGAAGGCTGGGATTACAGGTGTGTATGGCTAAGCCTGGCTTAGAGTTCTGCCCCTTTCAGCCTTGCTATTTCCTGTCACATCTCCAGGCCTTGTTCAAGGTCCTGTGGGAATCGCCGTGTTCCTGAGCAATGCGAGGAGCTTAGAGGCGTGGAGGAATGTGTCACGGTGTCTACTGCAGACCTTCGCCAGGCACAGGACCACGGGGAGGCAGCTTCCAGTGCTCTCAGGCTCTTGTGCGCCTGTTATTTCAAAAAGTTTTAAAGCCGGATTCGACTTGTACTTTAGGAAAAACAAAAAATCGGATGCCTTTGCTGCATGAACCATGAAAAAAACCAAAATGCCCCAATGATCTTTACCTGACCCAGAAACCAACATAATTACAGTTGTAATTAATTACACACACGGCGTCTCCTGGTAGTTCGTTAGAGGTCTAAACCCAGAAAACTCCGAGGTTGGGAGAAAAAAAAAAATCTCAATTTGAAGACTTATCACAGACAGGAGGCCACACCAGCCCCTAATCTTCCTCTCAGCATGTTTGACCCCAAGCCAGAATCACTTAACTTCTTCTTATCTCCCATGCTTCACCATAAAATAGGGACAGGGGTCCTGGACCAACTTAAAGGGGATGCTGAAAACATTCAAGGAATTTCAATAAACCTGGAGCTAACAGAATGGTATCAGAGCCAGGAAATACCATCATGATAGCAGCTCTTTTATCAGAACCTCCCCTATGGCAGCTTTAAGCATATATTATTGTACCCTGTTCCCACAATGCACTGACCCCGTGCACACTGAACAGCTGCATTATGCATAATTGCTTTCAGAAACATTCCTTAGCTTTACATTCCTCATTTTTGTAACATCCTTTAACAACAACAACCACTCAACCAGGACCAGCTTCTGAGCTAAGGCCCTTGCCCCTGCTCGGCCTGCTTGCTCAGCCGGCTCTGAACTACTTCAATGGTGTCTGCAGCATGGCGCCTTGCCGGCTATTTGGAAAATGAAGTCTCAAAGATGTCTCTCCCTGGGCTGGCTTTGAACTATAATCTGTCAGATCTCAGCTTCTTGAGTGGTTATGATCACAGACGTGAGCTACAGCTCCTGACATGCACTACATCTTTTTCTATAGTAAAGAAAAATTAAAAATAAATAAACCTGTGGGCTACCTGGCACAGGAGTCAAGTGAGTGAGAGGGAAGCACGGGTGGATGGCCAATTAATGACACTAGTCTTCACTTGGACGGATGCCACAACCCGTGACAAGGCCTTCTCCTGCCATGGTATCTTGGGTTACAGAGTGTTTACCTAAAATAGCACCAAATACCACTAAATACTGCCAAGGTCATAATTACAATTAGGTTACAAATGGCCCGTTAGTACACAAGAAGATAAAATAAAAGAGCAAAAGGGAAACAGAGCACTTGCTCATTTTCTTTGGCATTGGATTTATTTATAGGCAATGAGCTCTTAGGATAAAATGTCCCCAGAGCAAAAAAAGGAGCAAAAATATTTCATTTGAAATAAAGTTTCAACTATTGTACATGGTAGGCAAATTGCACCCCCCTTTAGGATGGCCTGGGGGTGGGGGAAAATCAAGAAATATCCAATCATATATCTCTAATGCATGCAGTTCCTGCTAGGCAAGTCCCCAGTCTGTGGCTCTTTATGTCAAGGCTTGTCCTATACGAGTTCAGGGCTGATGTCACTTTGTTTAAGATGAGGGCTCATTAGTAACTAGTTCGTCTGTGTACTCTCCCTAAGGAGCAAAGGAGGGTTCCTGCAGGAATACTCTGTTTCAACTTACTCTGAGTGGACACTGCTTTCCTCATCAGAACAACACCAACAATAATGTTAGGCTCATTTTAGCTGGAGACCGGGCTGGGGGGAGGGACAGGAGGGAGAAGCAGGGGGGGAGGGGATGGCACCCAGCCTGATGGGTAGCGCTGTCATGGGGCAGCTATGGAGATTCCCTCCCCCAGAAGCAACTTCACTACCTTGACTGTCAGAGTCTTCATCTTAAGGTAGGGATAATGGTATTAATCTCACAAGGCTATTGAAAGATGAAGTCAGATAATACAAAGTGACGAGCACAGTACCTGAGACGTATTAAGAACCAAAACCAAATACCCACATATACACAGCCACTCTATGACGCCACCTGAGAATAACTCTGAATATCTATGAATCTCTTCCAACCAACACAGATACTGTGTTTGCCAAATTTCAATTACTCCAGACTATATTTAAGGCCTCCGAAGCCAGCTGTTGACCAGAGAGAGAGAGGAGATACACTCTAGGCAGAGTAAATAAGTAAATAAATAAAATAAATAAAAGCAAATAATCACTGAATCTCCGATTGGCCTCCTCAGATCACCCAATATTTTCAGGTCAGATGGACAAAATTTCAAGGGGGTCATTGCTTATATTCCTCATGCCGTGAGACAAAGCCATTGAAGATTCCCTGTGGGCACAGGCATGTGAGAAACAGGTGCTAAGGACAGAAGAAGGCACGGCTACTACCTTCCATAAGATCCCTACGTTTCGTTCTGTGCGGGCTACGTCTTCCTGTTCCACCCTCAACCTGACGATCACCCTGCAGCCCACACCCACCCACCTTGCCCAGCAGGCATATATTATACAGAAATGGGGTCAGAATCCAGGAGGGGCACGCGCACCCCCGAATCAAAACTGTGAATATGCATCCTGACTTCAAGCCACAGAGGTGGAGACCATTCTGCTCTATCTTGGAACCCAAGCCCTAGTGAACTATTCAACTTGGTGGAATAACCCAGAAGGACAAGAAGCAAGCAAGGCACGTACCCCAAGCAAATGTGATGTAGAGCAGACAGGGGAGCCTGGGTGAGATCTGCCCCAGATTTGTGCCAAACCAACGCCTCAAAGAAGATATGCCATCACCCCTCAAATGGAAAAGCAAAAGGTTCAGAAAAGCACAGGCCTCGGATCCCAGAGCATTTTACCTTGTACTGAGATCCAGCTACCCAGCTTGTACCCCACAATTGATAGCTCGAAGCTATTTTCTTCATTTCTCACCGCTTGTAAACCACGTGACTCATTGTCAATAAAAACAGGGTCCTGGTCAAGTAGCCCTTCCCTCGTCTCCATGAGAGCGGCAGACAAGATCCCGTCACTTCTCCATCTGGATTTTGCCTTTCCATGTGTGTCTCCGAAAGCTACTTTGTCTTTTAAGTTTTATGGTTCATATCTGTGACTAAAATATCATTTATGACAATTCCCATCTGCTAAGCTTCAAAAGCAGTAGCACTCCATGGGTAAAGGGCTGCTATGGGGGCCTCGGTTATGGGCCGAGATTTCAGCACAATCAGGAGGCACCTCCTGGGAAAAGGGAGAAAGAGAAGAGCAAAGAGGGGAGGAGAGAGAAGGGGAGAGGACTCCATGAATGTGACTAGTATCTCAAGCCCAGGACCTGGTGGCCACCCTGGAGGATAGCACAGAGCTGGACTCCTGCAGTCCAGGCAGTGTGGATCTTGTTTGTCTGCCTAGCAAGAAAGCTGAGCAGGTGTGCTGTGCCCCGCCCCATCTCTGACAGCTAGAGACCAGCTGGGCACCTTATTAAAGATTGAGGTTTGGCTGTTCACTGGTGACTCACACCTGCCATCCTAGTTACTCAGGAGGCTGAGATCTGAGGATTGTCGTTCAAGGCTAACCTGGGCAGGGAAGTCTAGGAGACTCTTATTGCCAATCAACTACTCAGGAAAAGTTGGAAGTGGTGCTGTGGCTCAATTGGTCGAGTGCTAGCCCTTGAACATCAAAGCTCAGGGAAGGTGACTAGGCCTAGAATTCAAGCCCCAGTATGGGAAAAAAAATTTAAAAGAATAAAAACATGGTTTATCTAGATGTTTTATGGCCATTTCCTGGTCTTAGTCCAGCATTTATTTAAAAGGACCAAAGTTATTAAACACTAACTATTCAACATGCCGATGGCCTCATAAAACCAAGAAGACGCAGAATGCTACAAAACAGCCTTCTTTCTCCCAGCCTGGATCATCCTGCTTCTAAATGCTATGTGAACTTTGGCTTTAAAAATGTCCTTATTGTACTGTATTATAAATATTTGTGTATTTCTGAAAATAAAAAAAAGAAATTCTCATTTCAAAAGCAATGCGGTAAATTCAAAATACAGAAAAGCTGAGACAAGGAGCAGTCTGGAAGCAAGATATTCCTCCTATTTCTGAGTACATTTTTCTTTTCTCCTCTCCCTCCCTCCCTCTTCCAATTTTCCTTCTTCCATAATATTCTCTTCACATGAAGTAAATGTTATTTGTAAACTCATAAATAGAATAATAATCGAAATCTATTGTGGAAGGATGGGGAAAAAAAGCCCACTGATTTTGCAGGCTACCCCTGCACTATGCCATGCCCAAAGCAGACAGCTGTTTATCAACGGTGACGTTCTTTCTTCCTGAGGCACAAATCAGTCTAGCCACCAGCTCCTCCCAGCCAATTAGAATTGGCACAAGATATAAATTCTTCTTCTGTGTGTTTTCCCTGTCCTTAAGGAACTTACACTCTTAACGTGGTCAACAAAACAAATAGGACTAAGGAGAGCCTGAAGACAAATCACCAGACACAGGCGAGTCTCAGATGTGTGCCCAGCACACAGGGTGCAGTGAGCTGTGAGCTTCTCTCCACATCGTGCTCGCTGCCTGCTACAGGCCTTCCTTTAGGGTGGGACTTGAACATGACACGGGTTCATAGCTTCATGTCACGTCTGGCGCGGTGGCTCTGTCTTCAAACCCTACATTGGATTGGATCTACCACACCAGCCACAAGTCCAGACGGTGATTAAAAAGTGAAAGTGCTGTGACACGAACAGCAGCTCCCACAACCAATGATGACAACAACGTTTTGGACTGGGGAGTCACACTACCAAAAATTAACCCGCCTTTCAAAATGGACCGAGGACAACAGAGCTGTGTTGCATTCTCAAGCCAGGTGGACGACGTGGCATCTGAGCAGTCTTAATAACATTTGGGACAGAAATTTTTTTAACAAAGAGTACGTTAAGGGACGTGATTAAATGAGGCAAGCCACGTGTGGGTGGACAGGCCATCATTAAGTTAAATAAAACAAGGGTAAGGGCCCACGGTCTGATGGGCACGAGTGAAGTCCCAAGCGCATGCCCCTGCGCGCGTCCCACGTGAACACGCATGTAGGACTATGCAGTATCGTGTCCTATCTGTCTGATCACCACCCACTGGGGTTGGTGTGGAGGTTTCACAGAGGAGGGTTATTTTTCTCTCTTCCTGTTCTGGGTGTGTGCCACCTGGTCCATCATTTCACCACTCTGATTTGAACGCCAACAAGGGCCCCTGCTTGGGTGGTGAGACAGTGGCCTACCTTTTTCCCTTCTTGATGTTTCGTGGAAGTGCAGGACGCATGGATGGTTGTTAAAGAGGCAGACTGGGAAGCTGAAGGGTTGAGGCCTGACGTGAACGGCGGCGGGAGGCGCAGGACCGGCCTTCCTGGCATTTGTTAAAATGTCAGAGAGGATTCAGAAAGCCCCAAATAAAACGAAAGGTTTTTGGAGGAGAAGAGAATAAGATATAGGCAAGCATAAAAAAAAAGTAATACTAATACAGGGTCATCTGCCTCACTAAAATCCTCTCATTGCTGAGGTTCAAAGCCCTTTTCCCGGCTTGGCGACCAGGATCACCAATCATTAATATTCCACCCACCATCACTCCAGTCGCCTTTCCTCTCCATTTCTTTTTGACCTCGAGCATTTTATGCATAAATGTCAGTGTTCTTTGCTATTAATCATGCCTACCACAGACTAATTGTGGACAACAGGCCTGCAATTAGCCAAAAATGCATTTCAAATATGCATGAATATTCAGAAAGCTGTCTTCTTCCCTAAACCTCCCAGAGATATCTAAACAGGAAAATTGGCCACTCTTTCAAAAGTTCCCTTTCAAATTCAATGTGAAACCAGCAAGATAATCAGATCATAGCCGATGGCACCCAGGCCCAGGTCTGCTAATGAGAAAATGGTATCCTAAAATTCAGGCTATGAACTTGGCAGAGCAGCCTCTTTAAAAAAAAAAAAAAAAAAAGCACCAAAAGATGCCCCCTGGAGATGTGATGGGGAGAGGTGGGGATGGACCTTCAATGGAGAACAGTGGTTCCCGGAAGATGAAGATGGGAGGTGAAATCAGACGCAGGGCACTGTGTAGAGTGCTGCTGACCCCAACCGCCTCCAAGACCCTCAGCAACCACCAGAAACCACACACTCGCCATCCCTACGACAGCCTAGAACACGGGGTCGCTTCTTAGTATTCTTACTTAATGTGCAAAAAGAAGGTGGTTGAGGATCTGCTGGAGATACATACCTAAGCTAGCTCTCTGGGAGGACAGAGGTCAAATGCTCACAGTTAGAGCCCCACCTGGGCTTACAAGAGCCTCTCTCAAAGCAAAGTTAAAAGCAGATCTAGGGGATACATTCTTCACAGGGCAGAAATGCTTGCCAGGCAAGCATGAGCCCTATTTTAATCTCCAGTATCATCACAAAGAAGGAAGGAAGATGAATTAAAGCAGTGGCTCCCTACTTGACCAGGGCAGCACCCCAGGAAACTTGAGCAATGTCAGCAGATTTTTGTTGTCATAAATGGGAGAGTGGCGCGCTGGTGGCCCACATCTGTAGCCCTGGCTACTCAGGAGGCTGAGATCAAAGGACCTCCACTCAAAACCAGCCCAAGTGGACACACGCAAGAGACTCTCCTCTCCAATTAATCAGCGAAAAAGAAAAAAAAGTTGGAAGTAGGGTATGGCACAAGTGGTAGCGTGCCAGCCTTGGGCAAGCAAGCCCAGTAAGAGCATGAGGCCCTGAGTTCAAATCCCAGTACTGGTATAAAAACTAAAATAAATAGATTAGAGAGGAATCAGTGCCGCTGGCACTGCCAAATGCCTTCTGGCGCCCAGGCTAACCCAAGTTTGTGCGGCAATCATTGATAAGCTGAGGGCTGGGGTGTAAAAATGACAACTGAGAGGAATTAAAAAGTACAAATTCTGGGAGTCCCTGGAAATGGTCCTCAAAGGTCTGTGGCTGAGACCAAGTCTGTCGACCTACCTCGTGCTTCAGTAAAGTGGGCCCAATCCTTCTTTGCAGGGCCAATTCAAACATTTGCGACGCTGGGCATGAGATCAGGTGACAGGCACTGCATTGAGCTGTCAGGACAGCAGCCGATTATTATAATTACTTGTTTACTCTCCAGCCACATGGCAACACAGAGACGGGAGGAGGCTGCTGGGAGAGTTTGTCCGCTTGCTAATCAGACGCAGTAGTAGCAACCATCCCTCCCATCCTTCCAGATATCAACCAGCCTTACTTCAAACAATTGTTACAGTTAGAATCCAATTGACTCCAGACAAAAGTACTGAGATAATCAGCATATTAAAGCCAACACTATAACCATATGTTAATTATGTAAATGATTCGTTTTAATCAGCTAGAACCATGTAGTGAACAACTAGGAATGCAAATGCTGGGAGTTATTAAAAACCTCATTATTATTCATCTCTGTCCATGGGTGAACGGATCCATCCAAACAGATGAATTCTTCGTCAGGGAGATCAAAGGGCTGGGGGTAGAGTGTGTGGGGTACCATCTGGCCACCCCTGCTTCTTGCTCAGGTCTCCACAGGAAAGCTGGAGGCTGGGTACCAGAAACAATACCTGGTGACCAGGCCTCATCGTGCACACCTGCAATCCCTGCCTATCGGAGGCTGAGACAGGACAATCACAAGTTTGAGACTAGAGTGGGCTGCATACAGAGACCATATTTGAAACCCAGTATCGAGGAACTAGGTATAATGGTTCATGCTCAGAATCCTCACTCAGGAAACTGAGGTTGGGACAAAACAAAGGAAAAAAACAGAACAGTTTGAGGCCAACCCGGAGTGGGGCAGGTTGCTCATTAGATGGCCCCATCTTAACAGAATGAGAAACCTGGATAGGGTGATGATACATGTCACGCCAGCGACAGCAGGAAGCGTCAATAGGACGGCCATCCTGGCCAACAGAAACTGAGACCTTCTCTCAAAAATAACCAGGGCAAAAAGGACTGGGGAGAGGAAACATGGTTCAAATGGCACAGCACCTACCTATCAAGCCTGAGGCCCTGAGTCCACACTGAAGCAGCAGCAAATTAACTGGACTGCCAAGTATCGCAAAAACAGTACTTGTGGGAGGACAAGCAAAGTTGCAACACAGAGGTGCAAAA